>NC_068455.1:68783749-69128757 GCF_023373465.1 Oncorhynchus keta | reverse complement strand
CCATCTCATATGTATTTACTATACTCTATACCATCTACTGCATCATGTTTACATACCCTACATTACCCATCTCATATGTATTTACTATACTCTATACCATCTACTGCATCATGTTTACATACCCTACATTACCCATCTCATATGTATTTACTATACTCTATGCCATCTACTGCATCATGTTTACATACCCTACATTACCCATCTCATATGTATTTACTATACTCTATACCATCTACTGCATCATGTTTATACCCTACATTACCCATCTCATATGTATTTACTATACTCTATGCCATCTACTGCATCATGTTTACATACCCTACATTACCCATCTCATATGTATTTACTATACTCTATACCATCTACTGCATCATGTTATACCCTACATTACCCATCTCATATGTATTTACTATACTCTATACCATCTACTGCATCATGTTTATACCCTACATTACCCATCTCATATGTATTTACTATACTCTATACCATCTACTGCATCATGTTTACATACCCTACATTACCCATCTCATATGTATTTACTATACCTCTATACCATCTACTGCATCATGTTTACATACCCTACATTACCCATCTCATATGTATTTACTATACTCTATACCATCTACTGCATCATGTTTACATACCCTACATTACCCATCTCATATGTATTTACTATACTCTATACCATCTACTGCATCATGTTTACATACCCTACATTACCCATCTCATATGTATTTACTATACTCTATACCATCTACTGCATCATGTTTACATACCCTACATTACCCATCTCATATGTATTTACTATACTCTATACCATCTACTGCATCATGTTTACATACCCTACATTACCCATCTCATATGTATTTACTATACTCTATACCATCTACTGCATCATGTTTACATACCCTACATTACCCATCTCATATGTATTTACTATACTCTATACCATCTACTGCATCATGTTTACATACCCTACATTACCCATCTCATATGTATTTACTATACTCTATACCATCTACTGCATCATGTTTACATACCCTACATTACCCATCTCATATGTATTTACTATACTCTATACCATCTACTGCATCATGTTTACATACCCTACATTACCCATCTCATATGTATTTACTATACTCTATACCATCTACTGCATCATGTTTACATACCCTACATTACCCATCTCATATGTATTTACTATACTCTATACCATCTACTGCATCATGTTTACATACCCTACATTACCCATCTCATATGTATTTACTATACTCTATACCATCTACTGCGTCATGTTTACATACCTACATTACCCATCTCATATGTATTTACTATACTCTATACCATCTACTGCATCATGTTTACATACCCTACATTACCCATCTCATATGTATTTACTATACTCTATACCATCTACTGCATCATGTTTACATACCCTACATTACCCATCTCATATGTATTTACTATACTCTATACCATCTACTGCATCATGTTTACATACCCTACATTACCCATCTCATATGTATTTACTATACTCTATACCATCTACTGCATCATGTTTACATACCCTACATTACCCATCTCATATGTATTTACTATACTCTATACCATCTACTGCATCATGTTTACATACCCTACATTACCCATCTCATATGTATTTACTATACTCTATACCATCTACTGCATCATGTTTACATACCCTACATTACCCATCTCATATGTATTTACTATACTCTATACCATCTACTGCATCATGTTTACATACCCTACATTACCCATCTCATATGTATTTACTATACTCTATACCATCTACTGCATCATGTTTACATACCCTACATTACCCATCTCATATGTATTTACTATACTCTATACCATCTACTGCGTCATGTTTACATACCCTACATTACCCATCTCATATGTATTTACTATACTCTATACCATCTACTGCATCATGTTTACATACCCTACATTACCCATCTCATATGTATTTACTATACTCTATACCATCTACTGCATCATGTTTACATACCCTACATTACCCATCTCATATGTATTTACTATACTCTATACCATCTACTGCATCATGTTTACATACCTACATTACCCATCTCATATGTATTTACTATACTCTATACCATCTACTGCATCATGTTTACATACCCTACATTACCCATCTCATATGTATTTACTATACTCTATACCATCTACTGCATCATGTTTACATACCCTACATTACCCATCTCATATGTATTTACTATACTCTATACCATCTACTGCATCATGTTTACATACCTACATTACCCATCTCATATGTATTTACTATACTCTATACCATCTACTCGTCATGTTTACATACCCTACATTACCCATCTCATATGTATTTACTATACTCTATACCATCTACTGCATCATGTTTACATACCCTACATTACCCATCTCATATGTATTTACTATACTCTATACCATCTACTGCATCATGTTTACATACCCTACATTACCCATCTCATATGTATTTACTATACTCTATACCATCTACTGCATCATGTTTACATACCCTACATTACCCATCTCATATGTATTTACTATACTCTATACCATCTACTGCATCATGTTTACATACCCTACATTACCCATCTCATATGTATTTACTATACTCTATACCATCTACTGCATCATGTTTACATACCCTACATTACCCATCTCATATGTATTTACTATACTCTATACCATCTACTGCGTCATGTTTACATACCCTACATTACCCATCTCATATGTATTTACTATACTCTATACCATCTACTGCGTCATGTTTACATACCCTACATTACCCATCTCATATGTATTTACTATACTCTATACCATCTACTGCATCATGTTTACATACCCTACATTACCCATCTCATATGTATTTACTATACTCTATACCATCTACTGCGTCATGTTTACATACCCTACATTACCCATCTCATATGTATTTACTATACTCTATACCATCTACTGCATCATGTTTACATACCCTACATTACCCATCTCATATGTATTTACTATACTCTATACCATCTACTGCATCATGTTTACATACCCTACATTACCCATCTCATATGTATTTACTATACTCTATACCATCTACTGCATCATGTTTACATACCCTACATTACCCATCTCATATGTATTTACTATACTCTATACCATCTACTGCATCATGTTTACATACCCTACATTACCCATCTCATATGTATTTACTATACTCTATACCATCTACTGCGTCATGTTTACATACCCTACATTACCCATCTCATATGTATTTACTATACTCTATACCATCTACTGCATCATGTTTACATACCCTACATTACCCATCTCATATGTATTTACTATACTCTATACCATCTACTGCATCATGTTTACATACCCATCCTACACTTACCCATCTCATATGTATTTGCCCTATACCCATCTCATATGTATTTACCATCTACTGCATCATGTTTACATACCCTACATTACCCATCTCATATGTATTTACTATACTCTATACCATCTACTGCATCATGTTTACATACCCTACATTACCCATCTCATATGTATTTACTATACTCTATACCATCTACTGCATCATGTTTACATACCCTACATTACCCATCTCATATGTATTTACTATACTCTATACCATCTACTGCATCATGTTTACATACCCTACATTACCCATCTCATATGTATTTACTATACTCTATACCATCTACTGCATCATGTTTACATACCCTACATTACCCATCTCATATGTATTTACTATACTCTATACCATCTACTGCATCATGTTTACATACCCTACATTACCCATCTCATATGTATTTACTATACTCTATACCATCTACTGCATCATGTTTACATACCCTACATTACCCATCTCATATGTATTTACTATACTCTATACCATCTACTGCATCATGTTTACATACCCTACATTACCCATCTCATATGTATTTACTATACTCTATACCATCTACTGCGTCATGTTTACATACCCTACATTACCCATCTCATATGTATTTACTATACTCTATACCATCTACTCGTCATGTTTACATACCCTACATTACCCATCTCATATGTATTTACTATACTATACCATCTACTGCGTCATGTTTACATACCCTACATTACCCATCTCATATGTATTTACTATACTCTATACCATCTACTGCGTCATGTTTACATACCCTACATTACCCATCTCATATGTATTTACTATACTCTATACCATCTACTGCGTCATGTTTACATACCCTACATTACCCATCTCATATGTATTTACTATACTCTATACCATCTACTGCGTCATGTTTACATACCCTACATTACCCATCTCATATGTATTTACTATACTCTATACCATCTACTGCATCATGTTTACATACCCTACATTACCCATCTCATATGTATTTACTATACTCTATACCATCTACTGCATCATGTTTACATACCCTACATTACCCATCTCATATGTATTTACTATACTCTATACCATCTACTGCATCATGTTTACATACCCTACATTACCCATCTCATATGTATTTACTATACTCTATACCATCTACTGCATCATGTTTACATACCCTACATTACCCATCTCATATGTATTTACTATACTCTATACCATCTACTGCGTCATGTTTACATACCCTACATTACCCATCTCATATGTATTTACTATACTCTATACCATCTACTGCGTCATGTTTACATACCCTACATTACCCATCTCATATGTATTTACTATACTCTATACCATCTACTGCATCATGTTTACATACCCTACATTACCCATCTCATATGTATTTACTATACTCTATACCATCTACTGCATCATGTTTACATACCCTACATTACCCATCTCATATGTATTTACTATACTCTATACCATCTACTGCATCATGTTTACATACCCTACATTACCCATCTCATATGTATTTACTATACTCTATACCATCTACTGCATCATGTTTACATACCCTACATTACCCATCTCATATGTATTTACTATACTCTATACCATCTACTGCATCATGTTTACATACCCTACATTACCCATCTCATATGTATTTACTATACTCTATACCATCTACTGCATCATGTTTACATACCCTACATTACCCATCTCATATGTATTTACTATACTCTATACCATCTACTGCATCATGTTTACATACCCTACATTACCCATCTCATATGTATTTACTATACTCTATACCATCTACTGCATCATGTTTACATACCCTACATTACCATCTCATATGTATTTACTATACTCTATACCATCTACTGCATCATGTTTACATACCCTACATTACCCATCTCATATGTATTTACTATACTCTATACCATCTACTGCATCATGTTTACATACCCTACATTACCCATCTCATATGTATTTACTATACTCTATACCATCTACTGCATCATGTTTACATACCCTACATTACCCATCTCATATGTATTTACTATACTCTATACCATCTACTGCATCATGTTTACATACCCTACATTACCCATCTCATATGTATTTACTATACTCTATACCATCTACTGCGTCATGTTTACATACCCTACATTACCCATCTCATATGTATTTACTATACTCTATACCATCTACTGCATCATGTTTACATACCCTACATTACCCATCTCATATGTATTTACTATACTCTATACCATCTACTGCATCATGTTTACATACCCTACATTACCCATCTCATATGTATTTACTATACTCTATACCATCTACTGCATCATGTTTACATACCCTACATTACCCATCTCATATGTATTTACTATACTCTATACCATCTACTGCATCATGTTTACATACCCTACATTACCCATCTCATATGTATTTACTATACTCTATACCATCTACTGCATCATGTTTACATACCCTACATTACCCATCTCATATGTATTTACTATACTCTATACCATCTACTGCATCATGTTTACATACCCTACATTACCCATCTCATATGTATTTACTATACTCTATACCATCTACTGCATCATGTTTACATACCCTACATTACCCATCTCATATGTATTTACTATACTCTATACCATCTACTGCGTCATGTTTACATACCCTACATTACCCATCTCATATGTATTTACTATACTCTATACCATCTACTGCATCATGTTTACATACCCTACATTACCCATCTCATATGTATTTACTATACTCTATACCATCTACTGCATCATGTTTACATACCCTACATTACCCATCTCATATGTATTTACTATACTCTATACCATCTACTGCGTCATGTTTACATACCCTACATTACCCATCTCATATGTATTTACTATACTCTATACCATCTACTGCATCATGTTTACATACCCTACATTACCCATCTCATATGTATTTACTATACTCTATACCATCTACTGCATCATGTTTACATACCCTACATTACCCATCTCATATGTATTTACTATACTCTATACCATCTACTGCATCATGTTTACATACCCTACATTACCCATCTCATATGTATTTACTATACTCTATACCATCTACTGCGTCATGTTTACATACCCTACATTACCCATCTCATATGTATTTACTATACTCTATACCATCTACTGCATCATGTTTACATACCCTACATTACCCATCTCATATGTATTTACTATACTCTATACCATCTACTGCATCATGTTTACATACCCTACATTACCCATCTCATATGTATTTACTATACTCTATACCATCTACTGCATCATGTTTACATACCCTACATTACCCATCTCATATGTATTTACTATACTCTATACCATCTACTGCATCATGTTTACATACCCTACATTACCCATCTCATATGTATTTACTATACTCTATACCATCTACTGCATCATGTTTACATACCCTACATTACCCATCTCATATGTATTTACTATACTCTATACCATCTACTGCATCATGTTTACATACCCTACATTACCCATCTCATATGTATTTACTATACTCTATACCATCTACTGCATCATGTTTACATACCCTACATTACCCATCTCATATGTATTTACTATACTCTATACCATCTACTGCATCATGTTTACATACCCTACATTACCCATCTCATATGTATTTACTATACTCTATACCATCTACTGCATCATGTTTACATACCCTACATTACCCATCTCATATGTATTTACTATACTCTATACCATCTACTGCGTCATGTTTACATACCCTACATTACCCATCTCATATGTATTTACTATACTCTATACCATCTACTGCATCATGTTTACATACCCTACATTACCCATCTCATATGTATTTACTATACTCTATACCATCTACTGCATCATGTTTACATACCCTACATTACCCATCTCATATGTATTTACTATACTCTATACCATCTACTGCATCATGTTTACATACCCTACATTACCCATCTCATATGTATTTACTATACTCTATACCATCTACTGCATCATGTTTACATACCCTACATTACCCATCTCATATGTATTTACTATACTCTATACCATCTACTGCATCATGTTTACATACCCTACATTACCCATCTCATATGTATTTACTATACTCTATACCATCTACTGCATCATGTTTACATACCCTACATTACCCATCTCATATGTATTTACTATACTCTATACCATCTACTGCATCATGTTTACATACCCTACATTACCCATCTCATATGTATTTACTATACTCTATACCATCTACTGCTACTGTCATGTTTACATACCCTACATTACCCATCTCATATGTATTTACTATACTCTATACCATCTACTGCATCATGTTTACATACCCTACATTACCCATCTCATATGTATTTACTATACTCTATACCATCTACTGCATCATGTTTACATACCCTACATTACCCATCTCATATGTATTTACTATACTCTATACCATCTACTGCATCATGTTTACATACCCTACATTACCCATCTCATATGTATTTACTATACTCTATACCATCTACTGCATCATGTTTACATACCCTACATTACCCATCTCATATGTATTTACTATACTCTATACCATCTACTGCATCATGTTTACATACCCTACATTACCCATCTCATATGTATTTACTATACTCTATACCATCTACTGCATCATGTTTACATACCCTACATTACCCATCTCATATGTATTTACTATACTCTATACCATCTACTGCATCATGTTTACATACCCTACATTACCCATCTCATATGTATTTACTATACTCTATACCATCTACTGCATCATGTTTACATACCCTACATTACCCATCTCATATGTATTTACTATACTCTATACCATCTACTGCATCATGTTTACATACCCTACATTACCCATCTCATATGTATTTACTATACTCTATACCATCTACTGCGTCATGTTTACATACCCTACATTACCCATCTCATATGTATTTACTATACTCTATACCATCTACTGCATCATGTTTACATACCCTACATTACCCATCTCATATGTATTTACTATACTCTATACCATCTACTGCATCATGTTTACATACCCTACATTACCCATCTCATATGTATTTACTATACTCTATACCATCTACTGCATCATGTTTACATACCCTACATTACCCATCTCATATGTATTTACTATACTCTATACCATCTACTGCATCATGTTTACATACCCTACATTACCCATCTCATATGTATTTACTATACTCTATACCATCTACTGCATCATGTTTACATACCCTACATTACCCATCTCATATGTATTTACTATACTCTATACCATCTACTGCATCATGTTTACATACCCTACATTACCCATCTCATATGTATTTACTATACTCTATACCATCTACTGCATCATGTTTACATACCCTACATTACCCATCTCATATGTATTTACTATACTCTATACCATCTACTGCATCATGTTTACATACCCTACATTACCCATCTCATATGTATTTACTATACTCTATACCATCTACTGCGTCATGTTTACATACCCTACATTACCCATCTCATATGTATTTACTATACTCTATACCATCTACTGCATCATGTTTACATACCCTACATTACCCATCTCATATGTATTTACTATACTCTATACCATCTACTGCATCATGTTTACATACCCTACATTACCCATCTCATATGTATTTACTATACTCTATACCATCTACTGCATCATGTTTACATACCCTACATTACCCATCTCATATGTATTTACTATACTCTATACCATCTACTGCATCATGTTTACATACCCTACATTACCCATCTCATATGTATTTACTATACTCTATACCATCTACTGCATCATGTTTACATACCCTACATTACCCATCTCATATGTATTTACTATACTCTATACCATCTACTGCATCATGTTTACATACCCTACATTACCCATCTCATATGTATTTACTATACTCTATACCATCTACTGCATCATGTTTACATACCCTACATTACCCATCTCATATGTATTTACTATACTCTATACCATCTACTGCATCATGTTTACATACCCTACATTACCCATCTCATATGTATTTACTATACTCTATACCATCTACTGCATCATGTTTACATACCCTACATTACCCATCTCATATGTATTTACTATACTCTATACCATCTACTGCATCATGTTTACATACCCTACATTACCCATCTCATATGTATTTACTATACTCTATACCATCTACTGCGTCATGTTTACATACCCTACATTACCCATCTCATATGTATTTACTATACTCTATACCATCTACTGCATCATGTTTACATACCCTACATTACCCATCTCATATGTATTTACTATACTCTATACCATCTACTGCATCATGTTTACATACCCTACATTACCCATCTCATATGTATTTACTATACTCTATACCATCTACTGCATCATGTTTACATACCCTACATTACCCATCTCATATGTATTTACTATACTCTATACCATCTACTGCGTCATGTTTACATACCCTACATTACCCATCTCATATGTATTTACTATACTCTATACCATCTACTGCATCATGTTTACATACCCTACATTACCCATCTCATATGTATTTACTATACTCTATACCATCTACTGCATCATGTTTACATACCCTACATTACCCATCTCATATGTATTTACTATACTCTATACCATCTACTGCGTCATGTTTACATACCCTACATTACCCATCTCATATGTATTTACTATACTCTATACCATCTACTGCATCATGTTTACATACCCTACATTACCCATCTCATATGTATTTACTATACTCTATACCATCTACTGCATCATGTTTACATACCCTACATTACCCATCTCATATGTATTTACTATACTCTATACCATCTACTGCATCATGTTTACATACCCTACATTACCCATCTCATATGTATTTACTATACTCTATACCATCTACTGCATCATGTTTACATACCCTACATTACCCATCTCATATGTATTTACTATACTCTATACCATCTACTGCATCATGTTTACATACCCTACATTACCCATCTCATATGTATTTACTATACTCTATACCATCTACTGCATCATGTTTACATACCCTACATTACCCATCTCATATGTATTTACTATACTCTATACCATCTACTGCATCATGTTTACATACCCTACATTACCCATCTCATATGTATTTACTATACTCTATACCATCTACTGCATCATGTTTACATACCCTACATTACCCATCTCATATGTATTTACTATACTCTATACCATCTACTGCATCATGTTTACATACCCTACATTACCCATCTCATATGTATTTACTATACTCTATACCATCTACTGCATCATGTTTACATACCCTACATTACCCATCTCATATGTATTTACTATACTCTATACCATCTACTGCGTCATGTTTACATACCCTACATTACCCATCTCATATGTATTTACTATACTCTATACCATCTACTGCATCATGTTTACATACCCTACATTACCCATCTCATATGTATTTACTATACTCTATACCATCTACTGCATCATGTTTACATACCCTACATTACCCATCTCATATGTATTTACTATACTCTATACCATCTACTGCATCATGTTTACATACCCTACATTACCCATCTCATATGTATTTACTATACTCTATACCATCTACTGCATCATGTTTACATACCCTACATTACCCATCTCATATGTATTTACTATACTCTATACCATCTACTGCATCATGTTTACATACCCTACATTACCCATCTCATATGTATTTACTATATCTCTGCATCATGTTTATACCATCTACTGTATCATGTTTACATACCCTACATTACCCATCTCATATGTATTTACTATACTCTATACCATCTACTGCGTCATGTTTACATACCCTACATTACCCATCTCATATGTATTTACTATACTCTATACCATCTACTGCGTCATGTTTACATACCCTACATTACCCATCTCATATGTATTTACTATACTCTATACCATCTACTGCGTCATGTTTACATACCCTACATTACCCATCTCATATGTATTTACTATACTCTATACCATCTACTGCATCATGTTTACATACCCTACATTACCCATCTCATATGTATTTACTATACTCTATACCATCTACTGCATCATGTTTACATACCCTACATTACCCATCTCATATGTATTTACTATACTCTATACCATCTACTGCATCATGTTTACATACCCTACATTACCCATCTCATATGTATTTACTATACTCTATACCATCTACTGCATCATGTTTACATACCCTACATTACCCATCTCATATGTATTTACTATACTCTATACCATCTACTGCATCATGTTTACATACCCTACATTACCCATCTCATATGTATTTACTATACTCTATACCATCTACTGCATCATGTTTACATACCCTACATTACCCATCTCATATGTATTTACTATACTCTATACCATCTACTGCATCATGTTTACATACCCTACATTACCCATCTCATATGTATTTACTATACTCTATACCATCTACTGCATCATGTTTACATACCCTACATTACCCATCTCATATGTATTTACTATACTCTATACCATCTACTGCATCATGTTTACATACCCTACATTACCCATCTCATATGTATTTACTATACTCTATACCATCTACTGCATCATGTTTACATACCCTACATTACCCATCTCATATGTATTTACTATACTCTATACCATCTACTGCGTCATGTTTACATACCCTACATTACCCATCTCATATGTATTTACTATACTCTATACCATCTACTGCATCATGTTTACATACCCTACATTACCCATCTCATATGTATTTACTATACTCTATACCATCTACTGCATCATGTTTACATACCCTACATTACCCATCTCATATGTATTTACTATACTCTATACCATCTACTGCATCATGTTTACATACCCTACATTACCCATCTCATATGTATTTACTATACTCTATACCATCTACTGCATCATGTTTACATACCCTACATTACCCATCTCATATGTATTTACTATACTCTATACCATCTACTGCATCATGTTTACATACCCTACATTACCCATCTCATATGTATTTACTATACTCTATACCATCTACTGCATCATGTTTACATACCCTACATTACCCATCTCATATGTATTTACTATACTCTATACCATCTACTGCATCATGTTTACATACCCTACATTACCCATCTCATATGTATTTACTATACTCTATACCATCTACTGCATCATGTTTACATACCCTACATTACCCATCTCATATGTATTTACTATACTCTATACCATCTACTGCATCATGTTTACATACCCTACATTACCCATCTCATATGTATTTACTATACTCTATACCATCTACTGCATCATGTTTACATACCCTACATTACCCATCTCATATGTATTTACTATACTCTATACCATCTACTGCGTCATGTTTACATACCCTACATTACCCATCTCATATGTATTTACTATACTCTATACCATCTACTGCATCATGTTTACATACCCTACATTACCCATCTCATATGTATTTACTATACTCTATACCATCTACTGCATCATGTTTACATACCCTACATTACCCATCTCATATGTATTTACTATACTCTATACCATCTACTGCATCATGTTTACATACCCTACATTACCCATCTCATATGTATTTACTATACTCTATACCATCTACTGCATCATGTTTACATACCCTACATTACCCATCTCATATGTATTTACTATACTCTATACCATCTACTGCATCATGTTTACATACCCTACATTACCCATCTCATATGTATTTACTATACTCTATACCATCTACTGCATCATGTTTACATACCCTACATTACCCATCTCATATGTATTTACTATACTCTATACCATCTACTGCATCATGTTTACATACCCTACATTACCCATCTCATATGTATTTACTATACTCTATACCATCTACTGCATCATGTTTACATACCCTACATTACCCATCTCATATGTATTTACTATACTCTATACCATCTACTGCATCATGTTTACATACCCTACATTACCCATCTCATATGTATTTACTATACTCTATACCATCTACTGCATCATGTTTACATACCCTACATTACCCATCTCATATGTATTTACTATACTCTATACCATCTACTGCGTCATGTTTACATACCCTACATTACCCATCTCATATGTATTTACTATACTCTATACCATCTACTGCGTCATGTTTACATACCCTACATTACCCATCTCATATGTATTTACTATACTCTATACCATCTACTGCGTCATGTTTACATACCCTACATTACCCATCTCATATGTATTTACTATACTCTATACCATCTACTGCATCATGTTTACATACCCTACATTACCCATCTCATATGTATTTACTATACTCTATACCATCTACTGCATCATGTTTACATACCCTACATTACCCATCTCATATGTATTTACTATACTCTATACCATCTACTGCATCATGTTTACATACCCTACATTACCCATCTCATATGTATTTACTATACTCTATACCATCTACTGCATCATGTTTACATACCCTACATTACCCATCTCATATGTATTTACTATACTCTATACCATCTACTGCATCATGTTTACATACCCTACATTACCCATCTCATATGTATTTACTATACTCTATACCATCTACTGCGTCATGTTTACATACCCTACATTACCCATCTCATATGTATTTACTATACTCTATACCATCTACTGCATCATGTTTACATACCCTACATTACCCATCTCATATGTATTTACTATACTCTATACCATCTACTGCGTCATGTTTACATACCCTACATTACCCATCTCATATGTATTTACTATACTCTATACCATCTACTGCATCATGTTTACATACCCTACATTACCCATCTCATATGTATTTACTATACTCTATACCATCTACTGCATCATGTTTACATACCCTACATTACCCATCTCATATGTATTTACTATACTCTATACCATCTACTGCGTCATGTTTACATACCCTACATTACCCATCTCATATGTATTTACTATACTCTATACCATCTACTGCATCATGTTTACATACCCTACATTACCCATCTCATATGTATTTACTATACTCTATACCATCTACTGCATCATGTTTACATACCCTACATTACCCATCTCATATGTATTTACTATACTCTATACCATCTACTGCATCATGCCTATGCCGCACAGCCATATATTTATATGTTCATATTCTTATTCATTCCTTTACACCTGTGTGTATAATGTAG
Organism: Oncorhynchus keta; assembly: GCF_023373465.1. NCBI lineage: Eukaryota > Metazoa > Chordata > Actinopteri > Salmoniformes > Salmonidae > Oncorhynchus > Oncorhynchus keta. The sequence continues at coordinate 69,113,898 of NC_068455.1, read as the reverse complement.
TTGTTGTAAAATTGGTAGATTACTTGTTAGATATTACTGCACGGTTGGAACTAGAAGCACAAGCATTTCGCTACACTCGCATTAACATCTGCTAACCATGTGTAATTTTGATTTGATTTGATGACATGGTGACATTTTTTATTTCAGTTATGTCCTACAGAAAAATCATGTAAAAAAGAACTGTGTCGTGTTTGTGATGGCTTTAGCAGACACTATGGTTGCCAAATTCCAGTAACTTCCAACCAGGATTTCTGGAGAACCTGGGAATACTGTAAATGTTCAACTCTAGTAGAGACTCACTTGACTATGATGTTGCCCAATGAGGATGTGGATGGTGCTGTCCAGGTGACTGTTACTGATGATCTAGGTAGATTGATGCTTTGACTCACCCCAGAGGCCTAACAATAAAACAACAGGTAAGTCAATCAATAGAGGATAATGATCTTGGTACATTGATGGCAGGTAAGGCACTGATCAATGCTTATTGGTGGTTCTAGCTATAGTATGTAAAGGAAACAAACTCTTGTTTAGGGTTGAAAAATTGCTGTAACTTGCCCAAAATAACCAGGTTTTAATTAAGAAATCTGGAATACACCAACGAGGATTTCTGTAAACCTTGGAATTTTGGGAAGATACCGGAATTTTTGCAACACTAACTCTGTCATTTCATCAACTTTATTCATTATAATCCGGGCCAGGAGTATTTCCTCACTGTATATTCTGGCCAGTAAAACTCTCCTATTATTAGGCTCAAGTCAGTTTCATTTGACGTATTGATGAGTCAATATAGTCCAATAAATCAGTGGGTAAATTGGTAACAGTGAAGAATATGGACAGAATGTCCTGTGCTGTATTGTAACTAGGGTTACAAAATTCCAGAAACTCTCCCAAAATGTCCCAGGTTTTCCAGAAATCTCAGTTGGAGAATCTCATGATTCAGGAGGGTAGGAGCAGGGTGGGAATCCTCCAACTGGGGAAGTTTTAGGAATTTTACAACCCTAACAGTAACTCACTGCGATCCCATTGCAAGGCACAAGAATGATCCCAGTTCCACTGCCGAGAGAGAATGTTCCCACAGCCTTGTTCTGTCCTTCCTCATGGGCCTCCAGAAGAAACCCTTTATAGGTGAAGGTTCCTGACAGAGTCACTGAGAAAGAGAGGGGGGAGAAAGGGAGGGAGAGAAATGTAGAGAAAGGGAGAGAGATGTGTCACCTAAGTGATATGACATGCTATTCTATAAAAACCTTTCTCTGTAATTAATATGACCTGATTGAGCTAATCATGTAAATGTAATTAACTACAAAGTCGGGGCACCACAAAAGAGTGTTTATTGAGCTGTTATCTTCAGAATAAACTCTTAAAGACCTAGTCATATTTTACATCAACAGAAGTCAATATTAATCATCACCTTATTTCATTCTCATCTGAAAGTTGGAAGCTAAAATTACATTTAGTCTTTTCACAAATGGTTTCATATTCAAACATTTAAATTGCACAACAATTCCATGTGAATCTGACTAGAATGTGTAGACTTTCCCAGATACAGTTTATGTCGTCCTGTCATCAGTCATAATGTCTCAGATGACATCCAAACTGACATCATATTCATTAAGTACCAACACACATTTTCAACTGGTTCTATTACCGAAATATGGTTCCTTTTCCCCCACTTGTTTGAAGTTCCCAGACTCTCTATGTTTAACAAAGGCTATTCAAGAGTCCTTCAGTAGAGTCAGAGAGAGAGGGGAGAAAGATATTTATGGCGGGGTCATGAACCTTACCCACAGGCCAACGTCATGACAGATGGCTAAAGAATTGAGATATTGAGTGCTGAAATGTTGGATGACATCTCCTTAGACAAGTTATGATTCCCTGCCAATTAGCAATCGTGTAATGTCACGGTAACTGTGATGGAATATGCTATGCGAGCAGGGAAGAATAATGTTTATTTTCTCGCAAAATTAACATTATTTGCAAGGGCCTCAAGGAATAAAATGGGTTTTGTATTAGAAATGTCCAGACAGATTACTGTTCCCACTCCATTCCTTCGTCTGAGCCAATACGGTATGTATTGGGTAAGCCCAATAGTGTGTTTCCACCATCTCGGTGACTCACCTTGGATGGTGTCTCCTGGCTGGTAGGTGGTCTGGTTGACAGTGACAGTGTATGGTGAGGAAGAGCTCTGCCCTGTGCTGCCATGAAAACTATTACCAGGCAGCATTGAGCCACACTGAGAAGCAATGGAAGATCCTCCCCCACTGAAACCCTCCACTTGTAAAGCAGTCAGAGAGAGGAGAAGGCAGAGAAAACCCATCATTTCCCTGTATAGCAGATCTATATTGTGGTTGTGTGTGTGAGAGAGAGGAAAAGAGAGAGAGACAGAGTAAGAGTTTCAGGAGAGAAAACATAGGATATCTCATGTGACATGATATTTGACATGTGACCCAATTAATCAATTTACAAAGACACATCTATAAATTATAATATTTCTAATGAGATTAAAGACATTTTATAACTAAAAAAATAGTTCAAAGTAGTAGTTCATTAAAATATGGCTTACCAAGTTGATATAACTTCAGCTAGACGAGTGTTGAATTGAACTGTTTCAAGGACGTGATGTACAACCGAGTGTGAATCAGAGCTTGGCACACAGACACCATATATATCAGGTCCCACATCATGGTAACAAAAATAAAAACCTGTCTTCCTCTACTTACCGAGAACTCCACTTCCTTGTGACCTAATGCCCAAAATAAAACTGTATACACACACACACACACTATTTTGACGTATTTTTGAGTGTACCCATAGCTGTGACAAGAAAATAAATGTTAATGTTAAACGTTTTACTCTACAGTAGATTGTTGTTTGTCTAACAAACATTTAATTTACCTGTTAAAATACATTTAAGTAAAAAATTGGGGCTTACAGTAAGGGATCATATACGGATCTTAATGTAGGTCATGAACTATGAAGCATTAAAGGCTACATTCTTTCCACATATATTTTTATTTACTTTTGATTTCCAGTCTGACTCTGAATCAAGTCTGGTTGGTTTAACATTTCAAACTTATGGAAGAACCAAGTAAACAAACAAATGAAAGTACACTGATACATAGATCCCCTTTGTCCTCAAGTCTCTGTTGACACGGCAGTGACAAATCATGCAACACATTTGGAAAACCCACAACAAGAAAGCACGAATGAAATGTTTCCTCATTATGATTTATGATCAGAATCCAGAAGCAAAGTAACTCTACTCTTGAATTATATTGCAAATTTCCTCCCCCAAGTATATTTTTCCTCATATTTTTAATTTCATTCTGCAACTTTTTCTTATTTTCTAGCCTTTGGAGTGTTTTTTTTTTCAGGACTTTTTCAGGACTTTCACCGTACTCTCTATGCCAAATTTCCTCCCCTATATGGTTTAGAAACCAAGTTGCCTCTCTTGTCTCTCTCTGCCCACTCAGGTCCTGAAGCAGTGTGGATTTTCTATAGCATCAGAAGGCCATAGTGCAGCGCTTTGTAGCTCACACTATTCTCACTGGTTCCAGGGTGAAGTTTCCACCTGCAGTATGAATAGATCTTGCATCAGCTTCTCCTCCCCCAATCATAACCATAACCAATAGTGGGACATATGAAAAACTGACCAAAGATCAGCAGCTAGGGGAAACTTCACCCCATTGACTGATTCTGTTGGAGAGTGTACAATCAGTTTATTCATTGCTGTGTTTTAAGGACTTAAACATTACTTTTGTCTGAAAATGTAATAATTAAAATATCATGTAATGACATGAAATATGACACTTAACTAGTTAGGGTGTAAAATGCTATATCAATCAACTAACAATTGCAACTCTGTTGATGTGCAGCAACTTGTTAGTGTTAGGAACAGGTTTCGGGTTTAAGGTTAAGGTTAATGTTAGAGTTATGTTTGGGGGGGGACACGGATAGGTTATGGTAGGTTAGGGCTAGGGTTAAGGTTAGTGGATACCCAGTTGAAAAATTTCTTGATAGTTAGTTGATAAACCATATGTAGGGGCGAACTTACCAAATATAGTGTTACAAAAAAATAAAAATGTTATATCATTTCTTAAAGATTACAATATGGCGCCAGATAGTTTTATGGACAACATTATTGTCTTGTACTTTGAATATTGAACTGCATCTGTTGTGTTCCAAGCCTTTACGGAAAGTCTAATGTTGACATGACTAAACATGATTAACTTGTTGCTAACGCAACAAACTGACGTGAGAGATTTTAACAGACTACATCCATATAGTATTGTGATGAAGAGACTGAAGAGTCACATTCAGGCAGACATTGGACAGGAAGTCACTTCACTGAAACAAGACTAACTGAGATATCCTACTATTGAGGTGAGTGATACTTTTTACCATACTATCTCAAAATAGTTACATTCTTTTCCTGTATGTGTTTCTCTCCATTTCTAATGTTATTGGAAAGTGGTAGCTTTTGAATGCACCACTAGCTGAAACAATACATTTCCACCAGTGGTGGAAAAGTATTTAATTGTCATACTGGATTAAAAGTATCACGACTCAGGATGAGACCCACCTGCAAAGGGTTCGAATCACAGATGTTTATTTACAAAACAGGAGTCAGGCAAACGACAGGTCAAGAGCAGGCAGAGGTCAGTAATCCACAGCAGTGTCAGAAATGTACAGAACGGCAGGCAGGTTCAGGGCAGGCAGAATGGTCAAAACCAGAAGAACTAGAAAACATGGACTAGAGAGAACAGGAGTACAGAAAAACACGCTGGTAGGCTTGATGAGACAAACTATCAACAGACAAACAGAAAACAGGTATGATGTCATGACGCCATGTTTACAGTATACAGTTGAAGTCAGAAGTTTACATACACCTTAGCCAAATACATTTAAACTCTGTTTTTCACAATTTCTGACATTTAATCTGAGTGAAAATTCCCTGTCTTAGGTCAGTTAGGAACACCAGTTTATTTAAAGTGTGTGAAATGTCAGAATAATAGTAGAGAGATGTCACGCCTTGGTCTTAGTATTTTGTGTTTTCGTTATATATTTGGTCAGGCCAGGGTGTGACATGGGTTTATTTTGTTGTGTTTCGTATTGGGGTTTTGTAGGCATTGGGATTGCGGCTGAGGCTGGTGTCTAGCATAGGCTTGGCTGCCTGAGGCGGTTCTCAATCAGAGTCAGGTGATTCTCGTTGTCTCTGATTGGGAACCATATTTAGGTAGCCTAGGTTTCACTGTGTGTTTTGTGGGTGATTGTTCCTGTCTCTGTGTTTGTTGTCACAAGATAGGCTGTATAGGTTTTCACGTTCCGTTTGTTGTTTTGCAGATTTAGTTATTTCATGTATCGTTCATTATTTCATTAAAGAACATGAGTAACCACCATGCCGCATTTTGGTCCGCTTCTCTTTCAACAGACGAACGCCGTTACAAGAGAATTATTTATTTCAGCTTTAATTTCTTTCATCACATTACCAGTGGGTCTGAAGTTAACATACACTCAATTAGTATTTGGTAACATTGCCTTTAAATTGTTTAACTTGGGTCAAACGTTTCAGGTAGCCTTCCACAAGCTTCCCAAAATAAGTTGGGTGAATTTTGGCCCATTCCTCCAGACAGACCTGGTGTAACTGAGTCAGGTTTGTCGGCCTCCTTGCTCGCACATACTTTTTCATTTCTGAACACACATTTCCTATAGGATTGAGGTCAGGGCTTTGATGGCCACTCCAATAGATTGAGTTTGCTGTCCGTAAGCCATTTTGCCACAACTTTGAATGTATGCTTGCGGTCATTGAACATTTGGAAGACCCATTTGCTACCAAGTCGCTTTAACTTTAATACTGATGTATTGAGATGTTGCTTCAATATATCCACATTATCCACACTTTCCTCCCTCATGATGCCATCTATTTTGTGAAGTGCACCAGGCCCTCCTGCAGCAAAGCACCCCCACAACATGATGCTGCCACCCCAGTGATTCACGGTTGGAATGGTGTTCTTGGGCTTGCAACCCTCCCCCTTTTTCCTCCAAACATAATGATGGTCATTATGGCCAAACAGTTCTATTTTTGTTTCATCAAACCAGAGGACATTTCACCAAAAAGTGCGGTCTTTGTCCCTTCTCCTTTACCCAAATCCAGATAGCAGATGTTCTGAAAGAGCTGCAAAACCCGGACCCGTACAAATCAGCTGGGCTTGACAATCTGGACCCTCTATTTCTGAAACTATCCGCCACCATTGTCGCAACCCCTATTACCAGCCTGTTCAACCTCTCATTGATATCATCTGAGATCCCCAAGGATTGGAAAGCTGCCGCAGTCATCCCCCTCTTCAAAAGGGGAGACACCCTGGACCCAAACTGTTACAGACCTATATTCATCCTGCCCTGCCTATCTAAGGTCTTAGAAAGCCAAGTCAACAAACAGGCCAATGACCATCTCGAATCCCACCATACCTTCTCCGCTGTGCAATCTGGTTTCCAAGCCGGTCACGGGTGCACCTCAGCCACACTCAAGGTACCAAACGATATCATAACCGCCATCGATAAAAGACAGTACTGTGCAGCCGTCTTCATCGACCTGGCCAAGGCTTTTTTGTCAATCACCATATTCTTATCGGCAGACTCAGTAGCCTCGGTTTTTCTAATGACTGCCTTGCCTGGTTCACCAATTACCTTGCAGACAGAGTTCAGTGTGTCAAATCGGAGGGCATGTTGTCCGGTCCTCTGGCAGTCTCTATGGGGGTGCCACAGGGTTCAATTCTCGGGCCGACTCTTTTCTCTGTATATATCAATGATGTTGCTCTTGCCACGGGCGATTCCCTGATCCACGACACCATTCTGTATACTTCTGGCCCTTCCTTGGACACTGTGCTATCTAACCTCCAAACGAGCTTCAATGCCATACAACACTCCTTCCGTGGCCGCCAACTGCTCTTAAACACTAGTAAAACCAAATGCATGCTTTTCAACCATTCGCTGCCTGCACCCGCACGCCCGACTAGCGTCACCACCCTCCTTCCAGACTCATATCAACCATCTCCAATCTAAAATCAAATCTAGAGTCGGCTGTCTATTCTGCAACAAAGCCTCCTTCACTCACGCCGCCAAACTTACCCTAGTAAAACTGACTATCCTACCGATCCTCGACTTCGGCGATGTCATCTACAAAATAGCTTCCAATACTCTACTCAGCAAACTTGATGCAGTTTATATCACAGTGCCATCCGTTTTGTTACTAAAGCACCTTATACCACCCAACACTGCGACCTGTATGCTCTAGTCGGCTTGCCCTCGCTACATATTCGTCGCCAGACCCACTGGCTCCAGCTCATCTACAAGTCCATGCTTGGTAAAGCTCCGCCTTATCTCAGTTCACTGGTCACGATGGCAACACCCACCAGCAGCACGCGCTCCAGCAGGTGTATCTCACTGATCATCCCTAAAGCCAACACCTCATTTGGCCGCCTTTCCGTCCAGTTCTCTGCTGCCTGTGACTGGAACGAATTGCAAAAATCGCTGAAGTTTGAAGACTTATCTCCCTCACTCATTTCAAACATCTGCTATCTGAGCAGCTAACCGATCGCTGCAGCTGTACATAGTCTATCGGTAAACAGCCCACCCAATTTACCTACCTCATCCCCATACTGTTTATATTTATTTACTTTTCTGCTCTTTTGCACACCAGTATCTCTACCTTTACATGACCATCTAATCATTTATCACTCCAGTGTTAATCTGCAAAATTGTAATTATTCGCCTACCTCCTCATGCCTTTTTGCACACAATGTATATATATTTTTTCTACTGTGTTATTGACTTGTTAATTGTTTACTCCATGTGTAACTCTGTCTTGTTGTCTGTTCACACTGCCATGCTTTATCTTGGCCAGGTCGCAAACCATAGTCTGGCTTTTTTATAGCGGTTTTGGAGCAGTGGCTTCTTCCTTGCTGAGCTGCCTTTCAGGTTATGTCGATATAGGACTTGTTTTCCTGTGGATATAGATACTTTTGTACCCGTTTCCTCCATCATTTTCACAAGGTCCTTTGCTGTTGTTCTGGGATTTCACACCAAAGTACGTTAATTTCTAGGAGACAGAACGCGTCTCCTTCCTGAGCGGTATGACAGCTGCGTGGTCCCATGGTGTTTATACTTGCATACTATTGTTTGTACAGATGAACGTGGTACCTTCAGGCGTTTGGATATTGCTCCCAGGGATGAACCAGACTTGTAGAGGTCTAGCCTCGTTATTGTTATTCTTATTGAGTTATTAGTGTGCAAAGCTGTCATCACGGCATAAAATATATTTGGATTTGTTCAATAGTTATGACTATTTCATAGTTTTGATGTCTTCACTATTATGCAACAATGTAGAAAACAGTCCAAATAAAGCCTGGAATGAGTAGGTGTGTCCAAACCTTTGACTGGTACTGTATGTAATGTATTGTCATAAACAATAACATTTTAAAGGCTAATAAGGCTGATGGAACTGTTCATCAGTTCTAGGAAAAACTGTGCAAAGGTTATAGGGTTCTCACTTCAAATTTTTCTTCCACTTTGACATTAGAGTAGGGTTTTCCAAACTCAGGTGTTCATAAAGTTTTGTACACTCAGTGCGTTTCACATATAGCCACTGAATAGCTACAGAAGCACGGATGAATACCAATGTATCCAATTCCTTCAAGACAGGACATAAAAATGTACAGATGTCTATGTATCACCTGGGGATGTTGATCCCATTGTTCTCCAGTGAGTTATTGATGCGGATCTCAGCACCATAAAGTCTCTCAGGAACAACATCTCCTCTGTTGGTGATGCTGACAGCTGTCACTCTGTACAGATCCAGGAGGTCCACTCTCCACCAAGGGTTGGTCTCCTGTTCAGTGTGTGTGCAGGATATTTTGTGATAGTCTGATTCTCTGTTGCCATCAATGGCATTGTTAGCCTGGCCATCCCCATACAGTGATGACTGGGTGGCCACTCCTTTCACCTCGACATTTACTACAGGGATAAAGAAAAAAACATTTTAACACAGAAATGTCAAATGAAATCACAAAAATCACACGTGACACGACATATGGTTCATTTAATCCTGGTTGAACCTTTGCTAATAATCTTACAGTGTTCACATTTAACATTGTCACGTCTACTCCCGCTCCACGTCGCTGGTTCACTAACCACCGGTCCAGGAAAGCCATCATTTAGGCACACCTGGACTTCATCAGTACCCTGACGACTCCCCTTTTATTTAGCCCTCAGTTGTCATCAGTCATGAGGTGTTGTTTTTTCATGTCAGCGGTCAGTTTGTTCCTTTGCATCCGTTCATTGTTAAATTCACCTTCCGCGCCTGCTTTCTGACTCCCGCTGTGTACGTTACAAACATATTGTAGATATGTCAACTTCCTATTTCCCAATGACAACCTATAATATCCTTAATAATATAACATGAAAAAGTTTTCAATCTATTGGGATTTAAATTAATAATGTATAATAAAACAATATGACAATAAAATAGACTGCTGTATATCACCTGTTGAAGCGCTGGCCATCCGGGCTAGCGACACAACACCTGTGAATAAGTAATCATTTGCAGACATCAAAATCATCTTACTAGCTTCACCATACAGTACGTCATTTTGCACAATTGATAACAGTAGTTGCAGAGGCACTATAGTGAACCAGAGGTATGATTACCAACTGTTGCTATGTAATGTAAAAACAGGACAATAGTAGGAAAAAAGTCATTAATAGTAATAATAATAAAAATGATTATAAGGATTGATAATAAGTGATAATCATCCTCAGTGAACCAGTATCTGGGCAGAGGAGGAATATCATGTCAGAATACGTTCATCCGAATACGTAGTTTTGCTGAACAAATATCATCATTTACATTGCCCTGTGTAGGGTGCCGTCTTTCGGATGGGACATTAAACAGGTGTCCTGACTCTCTGTGGTCACTAAAGATCCCATGGCACTTATAAGAGTAGGGGTGTTAACCCTGGTGTCCTGACTAAATTCCCAATCTGGCCACCTAATCATACCCAGCTTCCAATTGGCTCATTCATCACCCCTCCTCTCCCTTGTAACTATTCTCCAGGTTGTTGCTGTAAATGAGAATGCATTCTCAGTCAACGTATCTAGTAAAATAAATAAATAAAAATATATACACCTGCAAGCACACATGCATGTCCAAAGGCCTGCCCACATTCACAACCACTCCTGCACCCAAAGCAATAAAGTGTAAACAAGCTAAGGAAAAACAGCAAAATTGGTAGTATGTTGAAAACAGCATCATTGGTAGTAGAGGTCAACCGTGATTTTTCAACGCTGATACCGATTATTGGAGGACCCAAAAAAATCCTGATACCGATTAATTGGCCGATTTTATATATATATATATATATATTATATATATATATAATATTATATATATATATATATATATATATATAATATATATATATATATAATATATATATATATATATATATATATATATATATATATATATATATATATATATATATATTTGTAATAATGACAATTACAACAATACTGAATGAACAATGACAACTTTTATTTTAACTTAATATAATACATCAATAAAATCAATTGTCTCAGATAAATAATGAAACATGTTCAATTTGGTTTAAATAATGCAAAAACAAAGTGTTGGAGAAGAAAGTAAAAGTGCAATATGTGCCATGTAAAAAAGCTAACTTTTAAGTTCCTTGCTCAGAACATTAGAAAATATGAAAGCTGATGGTTCCTTTTAACATGAGTCTTCAATATTTCCAGGTAAGAAGTTTTAGGATGTAGTTATTATTGGACTATTTCTCTCTATCCCATTTGTATTTCATATACCTTTGACTATTGGATGTTCTAATAGGTACTTTAGTATTGCCAGCCTAATCTCGGGAGTTGAAGCATTGCGAAGAGCTGCTGGCAAACGCAGTAAAGTGCTGTTTGAATGAATGCTTACCAGCCTGCTGCTGCCTACCACTGCTCAGCCAGACTGCTCGATCAAATCATAGACTTATAATAACACACAGAAATACAAGCCTTAGGTCATTAATATGGTCAAATCCGGAAACTATCATTTCGAAAACAAAGTGTTTATTCTTTCAGTGAAATACGGAACCGTTCCGCTGCATATACCCTGACTCTGTTGCACAGAACGCAAGAGAAGTGACACAATTTCCCTAGTTTAAAAAAATTTATGTTAGCAGGCAATATTAACTAAATATGCAGGTTTAAAAATATATACTTGTGTATTGATTTTAAGAACGGCGTTGATGTTTATGGTTAGGTACATTGGTGCAATGACAGTGCTTTTTTCGCAAATGCGCTTGTTAAATCACCCATTTGGCAAAGTAGGCTGTGATTCAATGATAAATTAACAGGCACTGCATTGATTATATGTAACGCAGGACAAGCAAGATAAACTAGTAATATCATCAACCATGTGCAGTTAACTAGTGATTATGTTAAGATTGATTGTTTTTTATAAGATACGTTTAATGCTAGCTAGCGCCAAACCTGGCCCTAACCCTAACAAGTTGCTGCACATGAACAGAGTTGCAATTGTTAGTTGATTGATATTGCATTTTACACCCTAACTAGTTTTAGGGTGTGCCTCTGGAGCTACACAGCGCCTCTCTATGGCCGTCTGCTGCTATAGACAATCCACACTGTTTCAGGACCTGAGAGGGCAGAGAGAGAGAAGAGAGGCAACTTGGTTTCTAAACCATATAGGGGAGGAAATTTGGCATAGAGAGTACGGTGAAATATTCAGAGTCCTGGAAAAAACATATTCCAAAGGCTAGAAAATAAGAAGGTGAAGAATGAAATAAAAAATATAAAGAAAAGGTATACTTGTGTCACGTTCTGACCTTAGTTCTTTTATTATGTCTTTGTTTTAGTATGGTCAGGGCGTGAGTTGGGTGGGTTGTCTATGTTCCTTTTTCTATGTTTTGGGATTTCTGTGTTTGGCCTGGTATGGTTCTCAATCAGAGGCAGCTGTCAATCGTTGTCCTGATTGAGAACCATACTTCGGTAGCCTGGTTTCACTGTTGGGTTGTGGGTGATTATTTTCCATGTCAGTGTTTGTGCCACACGGAACTGTTTCGTTTGTTTCGGTATTTTACGTTGTTATATTGTAGTTTAGTGTTCATATAAATAAAGTATCGTTATGGACACTTACCACGCTGCACACTGGTCTGATATCTCTTACTCCTCGTCAGAAGAAGAGGACGAGCGTTACAACTTGGGGGGAGGAGATTATATTCTGTTGCAATACAATTCAAGAGTAGAGTTACTTTGCTTCTGCATTCTGATCATAAATCATAATGAGGAAACATTTAATTAGAGCTTTCTTGTTGTGGGTTTTCCAAATGTGTTGCATGATTTGTTGTTTACTTGGTTCTTCTATTAGATAAAAATGTAAAACCAACCAGACTTGACTCAGTCAGACTGGAATTCTTCCTGCGTAAGGCATGTCAAAAGTAAATAAAACTATATTTGGAAACAATGCAGCTTTTATTGCTTCATAGTGCAGGACCTACATTAAGATCCATATATAACACCGTACTGTAGGACCTCCTTTGTTAATTATATGTCTTCAACAGCTACATGAAACATTTTGCGAGATAAACAACAATCTACTGTGATATTTTAACATGAACATTTATTGTCATGTCACAGCTATGGAACCTTGCCAAAGAGCACTCAAAAACATGTCAAACGTACGTGTGTGTGTGTGTGTGTGTGTGTGTGTGTGCGTGTGTGTGTGTGTGTGTGTGTGTGTGTGTGTGTGTGTGTGTGTGTGTGTGTGTGTGTGTGTGTGTGTGTGTGTGTGTGTGTGTGTGTGTGTGTGTGTGTGTGTGTGTGTGTGTGTGTGTGTGTGTGTGTGTGTGTGTGTGTGTGTGTGTGTGTGTGTGTGTGTGTGTGTGTGTGTGATCAGGTCACAAGGAAGTGGAGTTCTTGATAAGTAGATGAAGACAGGTATTTATTTTTGTTACCATGACGTGGGACCTGATATATATGGTCTCTGTGTGCCAAGCTCTGATTCACACTCGGTTGTACATCACGTCCTTGAAACAGTTCAATTCAACACTCGTCTCGCTGAAGTTAAATCAACCTGGTAAGCCATGGTTTATCTTTTCATGAACTACTTTCACTACTAACTATTTAACAGGCCTATGTTAATAACACTAACAAATAATTGTCAGTCACTAGTGAATGGAGGGAAGTGTTGCAGGAGAAAATGGTAGGATGATGATTTACTGGGAAAGATGGGTTGATCTGTGACTGTCTAAAGGTTGGAATTAATGAGTGTTGGAATAAATACATAGACACATGAACAGTATAAATGTTTGAGCTCCACCAATCAGGGTGAGAATGTGTGTTTAGTTACATATGTTTTGTGTTTTGGTTTCACGGTCTGAGAGGTGTGTGCTGGTCGTCGTGGTTATGGTATCAGGAATCAAGGTAAAACCCAAGTGCAGACGGCATGAAGTAACAATAATATATATAAATATATGCCATTTAGCAGACGCTTTTATCCAAAGCGACTTACAGTCATGTGTGCATACATTCTACGTATGGGTGGTCCCGGGGATCGAACCCACTACCCTGGCGTTACAAGCGCCATGCTCTACCAACTGAGCTACAGAAGGACCACAATGTTTATCGTAACACTGAAATCTAGAAGAAAAAGAAACGCACACCTATTTAGGCGAGGTGCTGGCTAGCAAAGTAGAAAACTTGAAAATAAAAGAGAGCTGCACACTCTAGGAGCTCAGATGCAAAAACTTAATTACTGACGTTTCGACAGCCAAGCTGTCCTCATCAGGGTACGATCACAAACATCACGGGATGACTCGTCCTCAGAGTGCCAAAAGACACAGGTGTCTGCAATCATGGGACAGACAAACGACAGGTCAAAGGAAGGCAGGGGTCGATAATCCAGGGCAGGAGCAAGGTACAGGACGGCAGACAGGCTAAGAGTCAGGGACAGGCAGGGGTAAGGCGGGTGGGCACAGGGTCAGGACTGGCAAGGGTCAAAAACCAGGAGGATGAGAAAAAGAGAGGCTAGGAAAAGACAGGAGCTGACAGGACAAACGATGGTAAGCTTGAACAAACAAGACGAACTGGCAGAGACAGACAGGAAACACAGGTATAAATACACAAGGGATAATGGCGATTACGAGCACCTGGAGGGGGGTGGACATATGGTGAAACTGATCAGGGCGTGACATATGGGTGCGCTCGCTTCCATACCAGCCTGGGCATCAGGCAGGGCTTGGTCCTACCTGCCCTGGAAAATCCCTTTGGGCAGGGGGCTTCGCCATGCTGGCATCCCACTGACCAGAGCACCCATTGATGCGAGCACCCATTCACATTGTCTTTGTAATGTATTTTTGTTGTTTTAATAGCAATAATACTAATCGTCCTCAGTAACATTAGAAATGAGGGTTTAAGACGTCATGCTAGAGATAGATAATAAATAGACTAATACATAATTTGGCACCAAACAATTCACCTGAATAATTGTCTTTTTTTTAATGAAGTTCTATTGAACAAGACTGGGTATTTGTTTCAATATCTTCTAACATGGAGGCTCATGTATGCTCGTATATTAAGATCATTCCAGGGGTTTTTCCCTACTTTTATTTGTTAACATTATAGATTGGTTATTTCAACGTAATTATTATTACAGTGTAATTATGACTAGTTATATAGTTGTTGCTACTGTTAAACGTTCTGTATGAACAAGAGAGCTTTAATGACAAAAGGTCAGAGTTTATATTTCCACAGGTGTTTGAGTTCCATTGTCTGTACTGCCCGGGAAACATTACCTATATACTGTATGTTTGTAGTTACAAAATGGCTATAATCTCATTAGAAATATTATCATTTATAGATGTGTCTTTGTAAATGGATTAATTTATCCTATGTTTTCGTCCTCCTAACTCTTGTTTGCTCTCTCTCTCACACACACACATCTGCTATACAGAGAAATGATGGGTTTTCTCTGCCTTTTCCTCTCACTGACTGCTTTACAAGTGGAGGGTTTCAGTGGGGGAGGATCTTCCATTAAATCTCAGTGTGGTTTAATGCTACCTGGTAATAGTTTTCATGGCAGCAAAGGGCAGAGCTCTTCCTCACCATACACTGTCACTGTCAACCAGACCACCTTCCAGCCAGGAGACACCATCCAAGGTGAGTCACTGAGATGGTTGAAACACACTATTAGGCTTACCCAATACATACTGTTTTGGCTCAGATGAAGGAACGGAGTGGGAACTGTAATCTGTCTGGACATTTCTAATATTTTGTGAGTAAATTTAAATAAAAATTTTAACAGGGCTTATTGTGTTAGTTTTTATTGTTACCTTTTATTTTTAGTCTACTTGGTAAATAGTTTGTTCTTCTTGAACTGCATTGTTGGTTAAGGGCTTGTAAGTAAGCATTTCACGGTGAAGTCTACACTTGTTGTATTCGGCGCATGTGATTTTATTTGAGATAGACCATTTACCAGAATTTACCTTTGGCACTCTGTCCCTGCTCAGACGTAAACTTTTCACATAGCATATTCCAGCACAGTTAATATGACAATACAAGATTGCTATAAGAGGCAGGGAATCATGACTTAGTCCAAGGACATGTCATCCAGAGATTCAGCACTCAATTTCCCTTTCTCCATCTCTCTCCCTTTCTTCCTTTCTCTCTTTCTCAGTGACTCTGTCAGGAACCTTCACCTATAAAGGGTTTCTTCTGGAGGCCCATGAGGAAGGACAGAACAAGGCTGTGGGAACATTCTCTCTCGGCAGTGGAACTGGGATCATTCTTGTGCCTTGCAATGGGATCGCAGTGAGTTACTGTTAGGGTTGTAAAATTCCTGAAACTTTCCCAGTTGGAGGATTCCCACTCTGCTCCTACCCTCCTGAATCATGAGATCCTCCAACTGAGATTTCTGGAAAACCTGGGACATTTTGGGAGAGTTTCTGGAATTTTGTAACCCTAGTTACAATACAGCACAGGACATTCTGTCCATATTCTTCACTGTTACCAATTTACCCACTGATTTATTGGACTATATTGACTCATCAATACGTCAAATGAAACTGATTTGAGCCCAATAATAGGAGAGATTTTACTGGTCCGGCTACACAGTGCTGAAAAGTAGGGTTGCAAAAATTCCGGTAACTTCCCAAAATTCCAAGGTTTTCCAGAAATCTAGTTGGTGGATTCCAGATTTACTGCTTCAAACCTGGGCATTTTCGGGTAAGTTACCATAATTTTCCAACCTTAAACAAGAGTTTGTTACCTTTTATCAGTGCCCTACCTGCCATCAATGTACCAAGATCTGTAACGGTTTTCTAGGTGTGAAGCAGAGTCGGACCAAAATGCAGCGTGTAGATTGCGATCCATGTTTAATGAACAACGTAAACACGAATAAACAAAAACACTACAAAAACAAAGAACGTAAATAACGAATTGAAAACCGAAACAGCCTATACTTGTGTCAACGACCACAGCGACAGGAACAAAGACACTAAGGACAATCACCCACGACAAACTCAAAGAATATGGCTGCCTAAATATGGTTCCCAATCAGAGACAACGATAAACACCTGCCTCTGATTGAGAACCACTCCAGACAGCCATAGACTTTGCTAGATCACCCCACTAGCTACAATCCCAATATATACACACCACATACAAAAACCCATGCCACACCCTGGCCTGACCCAATACATGAAGATAAACACAAAATACTTCGACCCGTGCGTGACAGAACCCCCCCCTAAGGTGCGGACTCCCGAACACACCTCAAAACAATAGGGAGGGTCCGGGTGGGCGTCTGTCCATGGTGGCGGCTCCGGCGCGGGACATGGACCCCACTCAGTCAATGTCTTAGTCCCCTCTCCTCGCGTCCCTGGATAGTCCACCCTCACCGCCGACCATGGCCTAGTAGTCCTCACCCAGAACCCCACTAGACTGAGGAGCAGATCGGGACCGAGGGGAAGCTCGGGACCGAGGGGAAGCTCGGGACCGAGAGGAAGCTCGGGAGCGAGAGGAAGCTCGGGAGCGAGAGGAAGCTCGGGAGCGAGAGGAAGCTCGGGAGCGAGAGGAAGCTCGGGAGCGAGAGGAAGCTCGGGAGTGAGAGGAAGCTCAGGAGTGAGAGGAAGCTCAGGCAGGTTGATGGATCTACCAGATCCTGGCTGGCTGGTGGTTTCGGCAGATCCCGGCTGACTGGCGGATCTGGAAGAGTCTGGTTGACTAGCAGATCTGGAAGAGTCTGGTTGACTGGCAGATCTGGAAGAGTCTGGTTGACTGGCAGATTTGGAAGAGTCTGGCTGACTGGCGAATCTGGAAGAGTCTGGCTGACTGGCGAATCTGGAAGAGTCTGGCTGACTGGCAGATCTGGAAGAGTCTGGCTGACTGGCGGATCTGGAAGAGTCTGGTTGACTGGCAGATCTGTAAGAGTCTGGCTGACTGGCGGATCTGGAAGAGTCTGGTTGACTGGCAGATCTGGAAGAGTCTGGTTGACTGGCAGATCTGGAAGAGTCTGGCTGACTGGCGGATCTGAAAGAGTCTGGCTGACTGGCAGATCTGGAAGAGTCTGGTAGACTGACGGATCTGGCTGCTCCATGCTGACTGGCGGCTCTGGCTGCTCCACGCTGACTGGTGGCTCTGGCTGCTCCATGTAGGCTGACAGCTCTGGCGGCTTCTTACAGGCAGGCAGCTCTGGCGGCTCCGTGCAGACTGGCAGCTCCGTGCAGATTGACAGCTCCTTACAGACTGACAGCTCCTTACAGACTGACAGCTCCTTGCAGACTGACAGCTCCTTGCAGACTGACAGCTCCTTGCAGACTGACAGCTCTGGCTGCTCCATGTAGACTGACAGCTCCTTGCAGACTGACAGCTCCTTGCAGACTGACAGCTCCTTGCAGACTGGCAGCTCCTTGCAGACTGACAGCTCCTTGCAGACTGACAGCTCTGGCTGCTCCATGCAGACTGACAGCTCTGGCTGCTTCATGCAGACTGACATCTCTGGCTGCTTCATGCAGACTGGCAGCTCTGGCTGCTCCATGTAGACTGACAGCTCCTTGCAGACTGACAGCTCTGGCTGCTTCATGCAGACTGGCAGCTCTGGCTGCTCCATGCAGACTGACAGCTCTGGCTGCTCCATGTAGACTGACAGCTCCTTGCAGACTGACAGCTCTGGCTGCTCCATGCAGACTGACAGCTCTGGCTGCTCCATGCAGACTGACAGCTCTGGCTGCTTCATGCAGACTGACAGCTCTGGCTGCTTCATGCAGACTGGCAGCTCTGGCTGCTCCATGCAGACTGGCAGCTCTGGCTGCTCCATGCAGGCTGGCAGCTCTGGCTGCGCTGAACAGGCAGGAGACTCCAGCAGCGCAGTAGAGGAGGAAGGCTCTGGCTGCGCTGAACAGGCGGGAGACTCCAGCAGCGCAGGAGAGGAGAAAGGCTCCGGCAGCGCTGGAGAGGCGAGGCGCATTGTAGGCCTGATGCGTGGTTCTGGTACTGGTGGTACTAGACCGAGGACACGCACAGGAAGCCTGGTGCGGGGAGCTGCTACCGGAGGGCTGGGGTGTGGAGGTGGTACTGGATAGACCGGACCGTGCAGGCGCACTGGAGCTCTTGAGCACCGAGCCTGCCCAACCTTACCTGGCTCGATGCCCACTCTAGCCCGGCCGATACGAGGAGCTGGAATATACCGCACCGGGCTATGAACCTGCACTGGGGACACCGTGTGCACCACTGCATAACACGGTGCCTGCCCGGTCTCTCTAGCCCCCCGGTAAGCACAGGGAGTTTGCGCAGGTCTCCTACCTGGCGTAGCCCTACTCCCTGTGAGCCCCCCCAAGTAATTTTTGGGGCTGACTCTCGGGCTTCCTTGCCAACCGTGTTCCCTCATATCGCCGGCTCCTCTCTCCGGCTGCCTCTGCTCTCCTCGCTGCCTCCACCTGTTCCCATGGAAGGCGATCCCTTCCCGCCAGGATCTCCTCCCATGTGTAGCAACCCTTGCCATCCAATATATCGTCCCATGTCCAATCCTCATTGCGCCGCTGTTGCTGCCTTTGTTGCTTCTCCTGTGGCTCCTGCCTGTTGACACGCTGCTTGGTCCTGTAGTGGGTGATTCTGTAACGGTTTTCATGTGGTGAAGGAGAGTCGGACCAAAATGCAGCGTGTAGATTGCGATCCATGTTTAATGAACAACGTAAACACGAATAAACACAAACACTACAAAAACAAAGAACGTAAATAACGAAACGATACCCGAAACAGCCTATACTTGTGTCAACTAACACAGCGACAGGAACAAAGACACTAAGGACAATCACCCACAACAAACTCAAAGAATATGGCTGCTTAAATATGGTTCCCAATCAGAGACAACGATAAACACCTGCCTCTGATTGAGAACCACTCCAGACAGCCATAGACTTTGCTAGATCACCCCACTAGCTACAATCCCAATATATACACACCACATACAAAAACCCATGCCACACCCTGGCCTGACCCAATATATGAAGATAAACACAAAATACTTCGACCAGGACGTGACAAGATCATTATCCTCTATTGATTGACTTTACTGGTTGTTTTATTGTTAGGCCTCTGGGGTGAGTCAAAGCAACAATCTACCTAGATCATCAGTAACAGTCACCTGGACAGCACCATCCTCATCCTCACTGGGCAACATCATAGTCAAGTGAGTCTCTACTAGAGTTGAACAATTACAGTAACTTTCCCCAAATTCCCAGGTCCTCCAGAAATCCTGGTTGGAAGTTACTGGAATTTGCAAACCAAAGTCTCTGCTAAAACCATCACAAACACGACACAGTTCTTTTTTACATTATTTTTCTGTAGGACGCAACTGAAATAACATATATTTTGCCAAAAATGTTTGCAGAGGTGCCATGCCTATTGAAAGCACGACGGTACTATATATCTATTTGTAGTATAAAAACATTTTGGTGCATTATCCAACGGCACAGACAACAGTTCAGCATCTAGATTTTGTTGTGTTGTCGAAATGACCTTAAGTTGATGACTTCCTCCAAACCCATTCGATTTTCTATGGTGATTCAGTGTCATCACATAGATATTTGGGGTTGAAATGATGAGAAACAATGTTGATTAAACTAGTTTTACCCAGTGATGAGCCTCTAAATGTTTGCTCTGGGTTGCAAAATTCCAGAAACTTTCCCAAAACTCCCAGGTTTTCCAGAAATGGATGATCTGCAGAATCAGGATGGAATGAGCACTGGGAATCCTACAACCATGGGATTTTGAAAAACATGGGTCATTTGAGAACAGTGCAGGAATTTTGTGTGCAGTCTAATATTGGTACTATTATCCGTCTTCCTATTCAAGGTCAACATTTATGCAGACCTCCAGTGTATTTTGGATTGCAGTGCCTAGTGTGACTGTAAACCGAGCTCTAAAAACAACTACTGATCCTACTACAACAACTACTGATCCTACTACAACAACTACTGATCCTACTACAACAACTACTGATCCTACTACAACAACTACTGATCCTACTACAACAACTACTGATCCTACTACAACAACTACTGATCCTACTACAACAACTACTGATCCTACTACAACAACTACTGATCCTACTACAACAACTACTGATCCTACTACAACAACTACTGATCCTACTACAACAACAACTATTGCTCAACTAAATCTCCAACCACAACAACCACTGCTCCTACTACAACAACTACAGCTCCCACTACAACAACTACAGCTCCTAACACAACATCTACTGGACCTATCCCAAACAGCTCTGAACAGCACAATTATGACTCCTACATCTGCTACTCCTAGTCCTACTCCTCTGACTCCTAATACGTCAACAACTCCAACTACTGCTACTGCTACAACTCCTCTTAGACTTACGGTAATGTCCTCAGACACAAGTATAGATACATAGTACTTGTACTATTTTAATTCAATTTAGCAGGCATTGTTGAGTGTTGCGCTAGTGTTGCGCTAGCTCTCAACATGAAAAAGTTTAATTTCATAGAAATTAAACAGGACCACTTTCTCTTTGTCACACAGGGACGAAAATGTTGTGCTTAAAGCCAAGGTTGTAACGATTCGGCATGTATTTGAATCGTGACTCTGTGTCGCGTGAGAGGACGCAGGACAGAATATTCTGTCATCAGTAGTATGAAGTGGTGCCAATTTTGTACTGTCACTAAGTGCTGAGATTTTCCTGGTCAGGCTGTATGTCCAGGGTTAGTCAAGGCCCAAAGTGTATATATGTCAAAACCCCCAAAAATCTGTATACAGTTCCTTCGGAAAGTATTTGGACCCCTTGATTTTTTAAAACATTTTGTTACATTACAGCCTTATTCTAAAATGTATTAAATCGTTTTTTTCCCTCGTCAATCTACACACAATACCCTATAATGACAAAGCAACAACAGGTTTTTAGAAATGTTTGTTAATTTATACAGGTAAAATAAAATGGAAATATCACATTTACATAAGTATGCAGACCCTTTACACAGTATTTTGTTGAATCACCTTTGGCAGCGATTACAGCCTCAAGTCTTCTTGGGTATGACGCTACAAGCTTAGCACACCTGTATTTGGGGAATTTCTCCCATTCTTCTCTGCAGATCCTCTCAAGCTCTGTCAGGTTGGATGTGGAGTGTTACTACACAGTTGGATGTGGATTGTTACTGCACAGGTCTCTCTGTCTGGGCCACACAAGGACATTCAGAGCCACTCCTGCGTTGTCTTGGCTGTGTGCTTAGGGTTGTTATCCTGTTGGAAGGTGATCCTTCACCACAGTCTGAGGTCCTGAGCTCTTTGGAGCAGGATTTCATCAAGGATCTCTCTGTACTTTGTTCCTCTTTGCCTCGATCATGACTAGTCTCACAGTCCCTGCCGCTGAAAAACATCCCCCCAGCATGATGCTGCCACCACCATGCTTCACCGTAGGGATGGTGCCAGGTTTCCTCCAGACGTAACGCATGGAATTCAGGCCAAAGTGTTACATTTTCGTTTCATCAGACCAGAGAATCTTGTTTCTCATGGCCTGAGAGTCATTAGGTGCTTTTTGGCAAACTTCAAGTGGGATGTATTGTGTATTTTACTGAGGATTGGCTTCAGTCTAGCCACTCTACAATAAAGGCCTGATTGGTGGAGTGCTGCAAAGATGGTTGTCCTTCTGGAAGGTTCTCCCATGTCCACAGAGGAACTCCAGAGATCTGTCAGAATGACCATCGGGATCTTGGTCATCTCCCTGACCGAGGACTTTCTACCCCTGTTGCTCAGTTTGGCCATACGGCCAGCTCTAGGAAGAGTTTTGGTGGTTCTAAACTTCTTCCATTTAAGAATGATGGAGGCCACTGTGCCCTAGGGACCTACAATGCTGGAGAAATGTTGTGGTACCCTTCCCTAGATCTGTGCCCTCGACACAATCCTGTCTCGGAGCTCTTTGAACTCATGGCTTGGTTTTTTCTCTGACATGCGCTGTCAACAGTTGGACCTTATGTAGACAGACGTGTCCCTTTCCAAATCATCCAATCAATTGAATTTACCACATGTAGACTCCAATCAAGTTGTAGAAACATCTCAAGGATGATCAAGGGAAGCAGGATGCCCCCAAGCTCAATCTCGAGTCTCAAAGCAAAGGGTTTGAAAACTTTCTTTAGCAAGGTATTTCTGTTTCTAATTTGTAATAAATGTAAACAACAACAACACTGTTTTCACTTTGCCATTAGGTGGTAGATTGATGAGAGGAAAAAAATATTGAGTAAATTTTAGAACAAGGCTGTAACGTAGCCAAATTTGGAAAAAGGGAAGGGGTTTGAGTATTTTTCCAATGCACTGTATATATACAGTATATATAATATTTTTGATTTATTTTTTACGCACAGAGTTTGAGAGAAAGAAAGCGCTACTCTAGACCAATGGGCTGCGATGTTAGAGATGACCCCAGGAAATGCACCTACATCTCTGTCACAACCTACCCTCCTTTCATAGTGGAGATTAGTGCACCTGCAGACACACCTAAGGGGTACCTGGGGATCATCAGTGAAATGCTAACTAATCAAATCAAGGTAACACAACACATCCAGTTTTACTTATATCATTTTATTCAAAGGACAGCAATGGAGTGTTAAGGTTTAAGCAAGTATGTTTAGGGATTGGTTAAATAAAGGCAAGTAAATCTCATTTGTTAATGTTAGGATGGGATTCAAACCAGTGACCTTGTGTATGGCAACCCATATCAACCTTTTATAAATCAGATACTTAGACATTACAGGAACCTCATAAATCAGATACTTAGACATTACAGGAACCTCTCCATTCATCACCAAAACATACTTCATTAATTACAACAACAAAAAATGATGAATATTGTTGATATTTTTTCAGTTTGAATCAGTGATTGTGGTGTACGAAAGTGGAACATTTACTGTTCAAAACGCCTTTTACAATGGAGCCACATTTATCAACAAAACACTAGTAAGTTTAAGTCTCTAGTGATATTACAAATTACATATACAGAGGATTACTTCTACTCAGGAGCACATGACAGTCCTGTTTGAACTTCCATTATTTAATAGTTTGATTATTTCATACTTTTCTTTCAGGTGGAGGTAACGGACAAAGAACTTGCTTATGATCCTTATATAAAAATACTTCAATTGAACTTCATCATCCCTGATAATTTGACTCCACTTTTGCTCAAAACCTTGACCCTAACACCCAGATGTGTAATAGATACTGGTCTTCAAAAAGTGTTCTTTGTCCGAGGATCTGTTGAGGATAATGGTAAGATTCAGGAGTGCGTCTTCTTCAATAAATGCTTTTATGTCTACCATAAAATGCTATTTAAAATGTACATTTGTTGACTATGCTGACACAGCTGTTTTGCATATTGTAAGAGAGCTTGTACACACACACACACACACACACACACACACACACACACACACACCACACACCACACACACACACACACACACACACACACACACACACACACACACACACACACACACACCACACACACACACACACACACACACACACACACACCACACACCACACACACACACACACACACACACACACACACACACACACACACACACACACACACACACACACACACACACACCTAGGAAAGAGGAAGTGTTCTGTAACTTTGCAAAATGTGTTGCTCTTCTCCTGCAGGTGATCTTGGCTCTCCCTCCATCACACTTTTGACAGGCCTCTCCAGTCAGGTTTCCTCAAGCTGTAGGAAACCCCTTTTTCACGGTGAGTGAAGTCGACTTTTGGTCATTTATCACTCACTGTGGTCATTGTACACTGTGGTCATTGTGGACTGTGGTCATTGTGGACTGTGGTCATTGTGGACTGTGGTCAATGTGGACTGTGGTCATTGTGGACTGTGGTCAATGTGGACTGTGGTCAATGTGGACTGTGGTCATTGTGGACTGTGGTCATTGTGGACTGTGGTCATTGTACACTGTGGTCATTGTGGACTGTGGTCATTGTGGACTGTGGTCATTGTACACTGTGGTCATTGTGGACTGTGGTCATTGTGGACTGTGGTCATTGTACACTGTGGTCATTGTGGACTGTGGTCATTGTGGACTGTGGTCATTGTGGACTGTGGTCATTGTGGACTGTGGTCATTGTGGACTGTGGTCATTGTGGACTGTGGTCATTGTGGACTGTGGTCATTGTGGACTGTGGTCATTGTACACTGTGGTCATTGTGGACTGTGGTCATTGTACACTGTGGTCATTGTGGACTGTGGTCATTGTGGACTGTGGTCATTGTGGACTGTGGTCATTGTACACTGTGGTCATTGTGGACTGTGGTTATTGTGGACTGTGGTCATTGTGGACTGTGGTTATTGTGGACTGTGGTTATTGTGGACTGTGGTCATTGTGGACCGTGGTCATTGTGGACTGTGGTCATTGTGGACTGTGGTCATTGTACACTGTGGTCATTGTGGACTGTGGTCATTGTGGACTGTGGTCATTGTACACTGTGGTCATTGTGGACTGTGGTCATTGTGGACTGTGGTCATTGTGGACTGTGGTCATTGTGGACTGTGGTCATTGTGGACTGTGGTTATTGAACACTGTGGTCATTGTGGACTGTGGTCATTGTTCACTGTGGCTATTGTGCAGTTTGGTCATTGTCCTTTGTGGTCATTGTCCTTTGTTTTCATTGTCCTGTGTGGTCATTGTGCTGTTTGGTCATTGTGCTGTGTCGTCAATGCGCTTTGTGGTCATTGTACACTTGTCATTGTAGACTGTGGTTTTTGTAGACTGGTCTTTTTAGACTGTGGTTTTGTATGCTGAGTTAATGGCACACTGTGGTCATTGTGCTGTTTGGTCATTGTGTTGTGTGGTCATTATGCAGTGTTGTCATTGTACACTGTGTGGTCATTGTACACAGTGTGGTATTGTGGACATCAGTCGTTGTACACTGTGGTCATTGAGCAGTGTGGTCACTATGCTGTGTGGTCATTGTACTCCGTGGTCAATGTGAAGTGTGGTCACTATGCTGTGTGGTCATTGTACTCCGTGGTCAATGTGAACTGTGGTCATTGTGCTGTGTGGTCATTGTGCATTGTGGTTATCGTTCAATGTTGTCGTTGTGCAGTGTGGTCATTGAACACTGTGGTCATTGTGGACTGTGGTCATTGAACACTGTGGTCATTGTGGACTGTGGTCATTGAACACTGTGGTCATTGTGGACTGTGGTCATTGTGGACTGTGGTCATTGTGCACTGTGGTCATTGTGGACTGTGGTCATTGAACACTGTGGTCATTGTGGACTGTGGTCATTGAACACTGTGGTCATTGTGGACTGTGGTCATTGTGGACTGTGGTCATTGTGGACTGTGGTCATTGAACACTGTGGTCATTGTGGACTGTGGTCATTGAACACTGTGGTCATTGTGGACTGTGGTCATTGTGGACTGTGGTCATTGTGGACTGTGGTCATTGAACACTGTGGTCATTGTGGACTGTGGTCATTGTGGACTGTGGTCATTGTGGACTGTGGTCATTGTGGACTGTGGTCATTGTGGACTGTGGTCATTGTACACTGTGGTCATTGTGGACTGTGGTCATTGTGCAGTGTGGTCATTGAGGACTGATCATTGTGCCATGTCTTAATTGTGCAGTGTTGTTATTGTGCAGTTTTGTCTTTTTACAGTGTGGTCATTGAACACTGTGGTCATTGTGGACTGTGGTCATTGTGGACTGTGGTCATTGTGGACTGTGGTCATTGTACACTGTGGTCATTGTACACTGTGGTCAGCGTACACTGTGGTCATTGTGGACTGTGGTCATTGTACACTGTGGTCATTGTGGACTGTGGTCATTGTACACTGTGGTCATTGTGGACTGTGGTCATTGTACACTTTTGGTCATTGTGGACTGTGGTCATTGTGGACTGTGGTCATTGTGGACTGTGGTCATTGTGGACTGTGGTCATTGTGGACTGTGGTCATTGTACACTGTGGTCATTGTACACTGTGGTCAGCGTACACTGTGGTCAGCGTACACTGTGGTTATTGTGCAGTGTGGTCATTGTGCAGTGTGGTCAGCGTACACTGTGGTCATTGTCCTTTGTGGTCATTTTACACTGTGGTCATTGTGGACTGTGGCTATTGTGCAGTGTGATCATTGTGCTGTGTGATCGTTGTACAGTCTAGTCAATGTGGACATTGTACTGTGTGGTCATTGTACAGTCTGGTCATTGCACCGTGGTCTGTAGGATATAATGCTTTTGAGGCTGTTGATGACCACTTGACTCAACCAGTAGGTGTCAGTGTTGAAATTACCTTTTGAAAAATAATCATCATTTTCTTGTTTGTTTGTTTGTTTTCCAGGCCTGTTGATGACGTTGGTCTGCTGGAACCTCTTCAACTTTCTGCCTTAAATCTGCTGAACTTCCAAAGGAGAACTTTACATCCAAGTTCACCATTTTATTGATTTGGCCATTTTTGTTCAATAACACTGTATTTTGTAATATACTGTGGTCATGCAAATTTATTAATATATACAGTGGGGCAAACAATTATTTAGTCAGTCACCAATTGTGCAAGTTCTCCCACTTAAAAAGATGAGAGAGGCCTGTCATTTTCATCATAGGTACACTTCAACTATGACAGACAAAATGAGAAAAAAATCCAGAAAATCACATTGTAGGATTTTTTATGAATTTATTTGCAAATTATGGTGGAAAATAAGTATTTGGTCACCTACAAACAAGCAAGATTTCTGGCTCTCACAGACATGTAACTTCTTCTTTAAGGGGCTCCTCTGTCCTCCACTCGTTACCTGTATTAATGGCACCTGTTTGAACTTGTTATCAGTATAAAAGACAACCTCAAACAGTCATACTCCAAACTCTACTATGGCCAAGACCAAAGAGCTGTCAAAGGACACCAGAAACAAAATTGTAGACCTGCATCAGGCTGGGAAGACTGAATCTGCAATAGGTAAGCAGCTTGGTTTGAAGAAATCAACTGTGGGAGAATTATTAGGAAACAGAAGACATACAAGACCATTGATAATCTCCCTCGGTCTGGGGCTCCACGCAAGTTCTCACCCTGTGGGGTCAAAATGATGACAAGAACGGTTAGCAAAAATCCCAGAACCACACGGGGGACCTAGTGAATGACCTGCAGAGAGCTGGGACCAAAGTAACAAAGCCTACCATCAGTAACACACTACGCCGCCAGGGACTCAAATCCTGCAGTGCCAGACGTGTCCCCCTGCTTAAGCCAGTACATGTCCAGGCCCGTCTGAAGTTTGGTAGAGAGCATTTGGATGATCCAGAAGAAGATTGGGAGAATGTCATATGGTCAGATGTCATATGGTCAGATGAAACCAAAATATAACTTTTTGGTAAAAACTCAACTTGTCGTGTTTGGAGGACAAAGAATGCTGAGTTGCATCCAAAGAACACCATACCTACTGTGAAGCATGGGGGTGGAAACATCATGCTTTGGGGCTGTTTTTCTGCAAAGGGACCAGGACGACTGATCCGTGTAAAGGAAAGAATGAATGGGGCCATGTATCGTGAGATTTTGAGTGAAAACCTCCTTCCATCAGCATAGGCATTGAAGATGAAACGTGGCTGGGTCTTTCAGCATGACAATGATCCCAAACACACCGCCCGGGCAACGAAGGAGTGGCTTCGTAAGAAGCATTTCAAGGTCCTGGAGTGGCCTAGCCAGTCTCCAGATCTCAACCCCATAGAAAATATTTGGAGGGAGTTGAACGTCTGTGTTGCCCGGCAACAGACCCAAAACATCACTGCTCCAGAGGAGATCTGCATGGAGGAATGGGCCAAAATACCAGCAACAGTGTGTGAAAACCTTGTGAAGACTTACAGAAAACATTTAACCTCTGTCATTGCCAACAAAGGGTATATAACAAAGTATTGAGATAAACTTTTGTTATTGACCAAATACTTATTTTCCACCATAATTTGCAAATAAATTCATAAAAAATCCTACAATGTGATTTTCTGGAGAAAAAAAAATCTAATTTTGTCTCATAGTTGAAGTGTACCTATGATGAAAATTACAGGCCTCTTTTTAAGTGGGAGAACTTGCACAATTGGTGGCTGACTAAATACTTTTTTGCCCCACTTTATGTGTGTATCTTTTCTCCCATGGGTTAATAATTTGTTTAACGTTTATTTTGTATCATTTGTTGAAATGTACATAATATAGAGTGTAAAATTATTCCATTCCAATCCCAGTATTTAATTGTCATTGCTAATGTAAATACGTTAATGAATGTTTTTGTGTTCTGAAAATATGATTTATTAAGATATTTTACACATTCTGTATCTGATCCTTAAGGGTATTCGCTCCACTAGGAGCTGAAAGTACAAGTTAAGTTCTTAAAGTATTTGATATGGAACTGAGCGTTGGGTTTTGAATGCCTCTAGAAAACCTTAAGCCAGAGAAGTGAAGAAATGTGTACTCTTATGCAATAACACTGTCCACATATATTTTTAATAGAATTTATGCTCCCTCACCTTGTATTTCGGTATTTATTTGGCTGTGTTTACACAGGCAGCCCAATTCTGATATTTTTGTATTAATTGGTATTTTGACCAATCAGATCAGCTTTGAAAAAATAGCTCTGATGTGATTGGTCAAAAGACAATTTAGTGGAGAAAAAAATAATCACATTTGGGCATCCTGTGGAAACGCAGACATTGTGATGGTACCACATTTACAGGTAGACCAGAGAAGCCATATCCTTGATTGTCAGATGAATCGCAATGCTGATTAGAAGCATCTGCTTCTCACCGCTTACTCACCTGTCTTCCCTATAATACAGGTTTTTTTATTTTTTTATTTATCCGTTATTTTACCAGGTAAGTTGACTGAGAACACATTCTCATTTGCAGCAACGACCCGGGGAATAGTTACAGGGGAGAGGAGGGGATGAATGAGCCAATATACTGTTTCTGTTTGAAAAGGTTGTGAACCTACATACTGTAGAAGGCTGTTAAGCCTAAACTACATGCTATCATGTTGTAGTTAAAATAATTAAAATATATAAAAAGTGAACTAAGCTTTATGCTTTTTGAATTCGGACATATCACACTTTCTAAGTGAAGAGGTGTAAAAATTAGCTTTTCTGTTCATATTTTTATGAATAGAGATGTAAGTAACATTGAAAATATGCTTCATGATTTTGTGGAATAGCATAGCCAGGGTTGGGAATGAGGAGGACCCATGGTTGTAGACAGATATAACTTGATTTAGAGTAAATCAAATCAAATGTATTGGTCACTTACACATATTTAGCAGATGTTAAGGCGGGTGTAGCGAAATGCTTGTGTTCCTAACTCAGTCCAGTAGTATCTAACAATTCACAACAATCCACACAAATTAAATATTAAATATTAGAATGACCAATGTCAGTGTGGCATTGACTAAATTCTTTAGAATAGAATACAGTGTATGCATTTGAGATGAGTAAAGCAGTATGTAAACATTATTAAAGTGACTAGTGTTCCATTACTAAAGTGGCCAATGATTCCATGTCTATGTATATAGGGCAGCAGCCTCTAAGGTGCAGGGTTGAGTAAGTGGATGGTAGCCGGCTAGTGATGGCTATTTAACGGTCTGATGGCCTTGAGATAGAATCTGTTTTTCAGTCTCGTGGTCCCAGTGTTGATGCACCTGTACTGACCTCGCCTTCAGGATGGAAGTGGGATGAACAGGCCGTGGCTCGGTTATTTGATGTCCTTGATGATATTTTTGGCCTTCCTGTGACATCGGGTGATGTAGGTGTCCTGGAGGGCAGGTAGGGTGATGAACTGGGCAGACCGTGCCACCCTCTGGATAGCCCTGCGGTTGCAGGCAGTGCAGTTGCTGTACTAAGCGGTGATACAGCCTGACAGGATACTCTCAAATGTTCATCTGTAAAAGTTTCAGAGGGTCTTAGGGGCCAAGTCAAATCTTTTCAGCCTCCTGAGGTTGAAGAGGCGCTGTTGCGCCTTCTTCACCACAGTGTCTGTGTGGGTAGACACACTCAGATTGTCAATGATGTGTACACTAAGGAACTTGAAGCTTTCCACCTTCTCCAATGCGGTCCCGTCGATGTGGAAGGAGTATGCTCCCTCTGCCGTTTCCTAAAGTCCACGATCAGCTCCTTCGTATTGTTGAAAGGTTATTTTCCTGACACCACTCCGCCTCACCTCCTCCCTGTAGGCTGTCTCGTCATTGTTGGTAATTAGGCCTACTACTGTTGTGTCGTCTGCAAACTTGATGATTGAGTTGGAGGCGTTCGTGGCCACGCAGCCAAGGGTGAACAGGGAGTACAGGAGGGGGCTGAGCACACACTTGTGGGGACCCTGTGTTGTGGATCAGCGAAGTGGAGGTGTGGTTTCTTACCTTCCCCACCTGGGGGCAGCCTGTCAGGAAGTCCAGGACCCAGTTGCAAAGGGCAGGGTTCAGACCCAGAGCCGCGAGCTTAATGATGAGCTTGGAGGTACTATGGTGTTGATTGCTGAGCTATAGTCAATGAACAGCATTCTGACGCAGGTTTTCCTCTTTTCCAGATGGGATAGGGTAATTTGCAGTGCTATTGGGGTGGTTAGCAAGTTAAGTGGGTCTAGTGTGTCAAGGTAAGGTTGAAGTGATATGATCCCTAACTAGCCTCTTAAATTACTTCATGATGACAGAAGTGAGTGCTAGTAGATGCAGGATTTCAGCAAACATGATGTGGCTTGAAAAACTGCTTACATTAAATTGTAGTCATTTATCAGACACACCTTTTCAGAGCAACTAGATTTAAGTGCCTTGCTTAATTAAGGACACGTCGACAGATTATCCAGTGGAGTCATCATTGTGCGTACACACACACACACACACACACACACACACACCTTAGAGATAATTTTTATTCTCTATTTTGGTTAGGTCAGGGTGTGACTAGGGTGGGTAGTCTAGTTTTTTTATTTCTATGTTGGCCTGGTATGGTTCCCAATCAGAGTCAGCTGTCTTTTGTTGTCTCTGATTGGGGATCCTATTTAGGCAGCCTTTTCCCCACTGTTTTTTGTGGGATCTTGTTTTTGTGTAGCTGCCTTTGAGCAGCCCGTCATATTTCATTTTCTTCTGTATTGTTTTTTGGTGAGGTTAATATTTATTAAACATGTGGAACTCTTAAGTACGCTGCGCCTTGGTCCATTCATTCAGATGATCGAGACACACTGATTGGTATTTTGATCAGCTATGAAAAACATCCGATGTGAAAAGATCTGATGTTATTGTTCAAAAGACCAATTATTTTACAAAATATCAGAAATGGTCTCCCTGTCAAAATGCAGCCTTTAAGACATAATCTACGGCCCACTGGGCAGTTCTCTGGTTGAACCAACGTTTTCATGTTATTTCAATTAAATTACTTTGTTCCGACATGGAATCCAGCAACACTCCAACATCACTGTAAATTAAAATGGCGGGTTTCTATGTTTTGTGGTCAACAAGGTAGATGAAAGTCTGTGTTGATGTTGGAGTGTTGCTGGAGATGATGAATGGGAAGTATGTTTCTTTAAGAAATAAGAATCTGGTAAAAAAAATGTCCTCCATATACTTCTATCCCCATAGAAACGTACAATGTTCACATATGATTGGGGTGGTGCTGGAGAATATGTATACGAATTTGAATTGATTGCATTTTTCCTCTAAATCACTGGGTCCATTATGTTGGTTAATGTCTTACTACCCTCAACTAGAAGGTGTTTCATTAAGTATTGTAACGGCGTTCTTCGTTTGTTGAAAGAGAGTCGGACCGAAATGCAGCGTGGTGGTTACTCATGTCTTTAATGAATGAATCGCGGTACATGAAATAACTGATACAAATACAAAACAACAAAACGGAACGTGAAACCTAATTACAGCCTATCTGGTGAAACTACACAGAGACAGGAACAATCACCCACGAAATACAAAGTGAAACCCAGGCTACCTAAATACGGTTCCCCATCAGAGACAACAAGAATCACCTGACTCTGATTGAGAACCGCCTCAGGCAGCCAAGCCTATACTAGACACACCCCTAATCAACCACAATCCCAATGCCTACAAAAAAAACAATACGACAATACAATAAACCCATGTCACACCCTGGCCTGAACAAATACTTAAAGAAAACACAAAATACTAAGACCAAGGCGTGACAAGTATGTGGAAAAACATGATTGCATATTTAAGCATATAACTTTTAATGCTTATCAATTATTAAGAGAGAGAGTAAAGAAAGAGATACGTTTAGAGAGGGAAAGTGGTGATAATTAGTTTGGAGGGAAAACTGAGTGATAAGAAATGTATTGTTCCTTTTTCTAGTCAGAGACTCTGAGACCGAGTGAGACATGTAGCCTAGGCAACTCACCGTGAGAGCTGTGACGGTGATGTTGACAACAGGTACCACAGCCTGTCAGATAATTGTTGTGTTGGGTGCCATGGTACCATTGGCTGATAGTTACGTTCGGAGCATTGTTACGTTGGGTTCCGTAGCTGCATTAGCTGCCATTGTGACGTTCGGGGCCGTTGTGGAGTTCTGGGTCTGGGCTCCCATCACCATGTACGCCATTACCATGACGACTGCAAACATCAGTCTGCTGCTATTATCCATTCCTGATAGAGTGACTGAGATCCAGATGGTTAGGATATACTCCTACTTCTATTACTACTAATAATAATGTATTTGTTAAAGATGGATACAATTAAATATTTACAAATATAATCATCAATAGTCAGATGCATTGCACTATCATGCTTATACTTCATATACTTCAATGGGAATATGAAACTATCGTACCAGCGTGAATAAATACATTAAAATATCTGTGAATAAACATAGGCCTTATATTATTGTGGTAATTGGTCATACATTCATGGTGGTGTAATAGACAACAAAACACTGAATAGTTAACGGGGAACTTTGTTGAAATAAAATACACCATAATTCTATTTACATTACTTAATTAAAATTACTTTAAAGTACTACTTGCATAAATTCCTCAATAAAATAACGTTATTTTTACTCCATACATTTTCCCTGACAACCAGAAGTACTCGTTACATTTTGAATGCTTAGCAAGAAAATTGTCCAATTCATGCAGTTATCAAGAGAACATCCCTGGTCATCCCTATTGCCTCTGATCTAGCGGACCACTTAAACACAAATGTTTAGTTCGTAAATAACGTCTGAGTGTTGGAGTGTGCACGTGTCTATCCATAAAGAAACAAAATATACAATTTTGCCATTTGATTTAATATAAGGAATTTTTAATTATTTATAGTTTTATTTTTTTATACAAATATATTCATTTTTGATAGTTATGTATATTTCAAAACAAATACTTTTAGACTTTTACTCAATTTGTATTTTACTGGGTGACTTTCTATTAACTTCTTAGTGATCCCTTGGCACGCCAATCTCGTTAACGGGATTGATTTGACAACACCCAGTGAAATAGGAGCGCGCCAAATTCAAAACCACAAATACTCATAATAATAATTAATAAATCATGCAAGTGTTATACATCGGATTAAAGATTAACTTCTTGTTAATTAATCCAACCCACAGTTTCAGATTTCAAAAAGGCTTTACGGCAAAAGCAAACCATGCTATTATCTGAGGACAGCACCCCAAACAAACAAACACATGAAAATCACATTTCAACCCGCCAGGCGCGACACAAAAGTCAGAAATAACGATATAATTCATGCCTTTCCTTTGAAGATCTTCTGTTGGCACTCCAATATGTCCATTAAACATCACAAATGGTCCTTTTGTTTGATAAATTCTGTCATTATATCCCCAAAATGTCCATTTATTTGGCGCATTTCATTGAGAAAATACATCGGTTCCAACTCGCGCAAACATGACTACAAAGTATCTAATAAGTTACATGTAAACTTGATCCAAACATTTCAAACAACTTTCCTAATCCAACTTTAGGTATTTTTAAACGTAAATAATCAATCAAATTTAAGAGGGAATGAACTGTGTTCGATACCGGACGAAAACAATGTGGAGCAAGCTTTCAGGTCGCACGCCCCATCCACAACAGTACACTAAACTCGACCCTCGTTCTGAACAGCCCTACTTCTTCATTACTCAAAAGAAAAACATCAATCAATTTCAAAAGACTGTTGACATCTAGTGGAAGCGATAGGAACTGCAAGCAAGTGCCTTAGAAATCTAGATCTACATTGAAAACTCATTTGGTATTTAATTTGGATACTCATTAGCTGTTGCAAAAGCACCAGCTGCTCATCCTGGGGTCCACACAAAACATGACATATTACAAAACATTTATACACAAGAACAGCTCAAGGACAGAACTACAACAATCAATCTCTCTAGGGGGTGTGGGAAATTGCAGAGCGCCAAATTCAAAAACAGAAATACTCAAAGTAAAAATTCAAAAAACATACAAGTGTTATACATCGGCTTAAATATTAACTTGTTAATCCAACCGTTGTCAGATTTCAAAAAGGCTTTACAGTGAAAGCATACCATGTGATTATCTGAGAACAGCACCCAGCACGCAAAACATTACAAGCAGTTACCAGCCAAGTAGAGGAGTAACAAAAGTCATAAATAGCTATAAAATGAATCACTTACCTTTGATGATCTTCATATAGTTGCACTCACAAGACTCCCAGTTATCCAATAAATGTTTGTTTTGTTCAATAAAGTCCCTCTTTATATCCAAAAACCTACGTTTTGTTGGCGCGTTTTGTTCAGTAATCCAATGGCTCCATGGCGGTCACAACAGGCAGATGAAAAATCTCAGGTTGTTTTAAGTCATAATAAACAATAATATTTCAACTGGACAATAGCTTATTCAATAGAAAAGAAAAACAAGGAAGGTGCGCTCTCAGTCATGCGCAGTAAACAGCTCTGGGACACTGCAGGGTCCACTCATTCAGAGTGGTCTTACTCTCTCATTTTTCATAGTACAAGCCTGAAACAATTTCTAAAGACTGTTGACATCTAGCGGAAGCCATGGGTAGTGCAATCTGAGTCCTAAATCATTGGATAATGTAAAGGCAGTCAATGGAAAACTACAAACATGAAAAAAATCCCACTTCTTGGATGGATTTTTCTCAGGTTTTCAGCCTGCCATATCAGTTCTGTTATACTCACAGACATTATTAACAGTTTGATCAACTTTAGAGTGTTTTCTATCTATTATATGCATATCCTAGCTTCTGGGCCTGAGTAACAGGCAGTTTACTTTGGGCACGCTTTTCATCTGTAGGTGAAAATAGTGCCCCCTACCCTAGTGAGGTTAAAATAAAATAAATATATTAAAATTAAAAAGGCACACATAGCCTACATACTAATACATAAACACAAACTATTTAGGTCAAATAGGGGAGAGGAGTTTTTTGAAACCAGGTTTGTGCTTCAGATGTTCAAACGTTCATAGATGACTAGCAGGGTAAAATAATATTCACAGTGGTATTTGAGGGTGCAACAGGTCAGTACCTCAGGAGTAAATGTCAGATGGCTTTCATAGCCGAGCATTCAGAGGTTGAGAAAGCAGTTGCGGTAGAAGGTAGCACGTCCGCTGAACAGGTCATGGTTCCCTAGCCGCAGGCAGAACAGTTGAAACTGGACCAGCAGCACAACCATTCTGTTGCAATACAATTCAAGAGTAGAGTTACTTTGCTTCTGAACATAAATCATGATGAGGAAACATTTCATTAGTGCTTTCTTGTTGTGGGTTTTCCAAATGTGTTGCGTGATGTCACTGCCGTGTCAACAGACTTGACGACAAAGGGAATCTATGTGTCAGCGTCCGATCATTTGGTTGTTTACTTGGTTCTTCTATTAGATAAAAATGTAAAACCAACCAGACTTGACTCAGAGTCAGACTGGAATTCTTCCTGCGTAAGGCATGTCAAAAGTAAATAAAACTATATTTGGAAACAATGCAGCTTTTATTGCTTCATAGTGCAGGACCTACATTAAGATCCATATATAACACCTTACTGTAGGACCTCCTTTGTTAATTATATGTCTTCAACAGCT
Organism: Oncorhynchus keta; assembly: GCF_023373465.1. Lineage (NCBI taxonomy): Eukaryota > Metazoa > Chordata > Actinopteri > Salmoniformes > Salmonidae > Oncorhynchus > Oncorhynchus keta. The sequence goes on along the minus strand of NC_068455.1, from coordinate 69,077,248 downwards.
ACATGAAACATTTTGTGAGATAAACAACAATCTACTGTGATATTTTAACATGAACATTTATTGTCATGTCACAGCTATGGAACCTTGCCAAAGAGCACTCAAAAACATGTTAAACAAGTGTGTGTGTGTGTGTGTGTGTGTCATTAGGTCACAAGGAAGTAGATGAAGACAGGTATTTATTTTTGTTACCATGACGTGGGACCTGATATATATGGTCTCTGTGTGCCAAGCTCTGATTCACTCGGTTGTATATCACGTCCTATCAACACTGTATATCACAGTTCAATTCAACACTCGTCTAGCTGAAGTTAAATCAACCCGATAAGCCATATTTGAATGAACTACTTTTACTACTAACTATTTAACAGGCCTATGTTAATAACACTAACAAATAATTGTCAGTCACTAGTGAATGGAGGGAAGTGTTGCAGGAGAAAATGGTAGGATGATGATGTACTGGGAAACATGGGTTGATCTGTGACTGTCTGAAGGTTGGAATTAATGAGTGTTGGAATAAATACATAGACACATGAACAGTATAAATGTTAAAGCTCCACCAATCAGGGTGAGAATGTGTTTTTAGTTATACAGTGGGGCAAAAAAGTATTTAGTCAGCCACCAATTGTGCAAGTTCTCCCACTTAAAAAGATGAGAGTCCTGTAATTTTCATCATATGTACTCATCAACTATGACAGACAAAATGAGGGGGGGGGATCCAGAAAATCACATTGTAGGATTTTTAATGAATTTATTTGCAAATTATGGTGGAAAATAAGTATTTAGTCACCTACAAACAAGCAAGATTTCTGGCTCTCACAGACCTGTAACTTCTTCTTTAAGAGGCTCCTCTGTCCTCCACTCGTTACCCTTATTAATGGCACCTGTTTGAACTTGTTATCCGTATAAAAGACACCTGTCCACAACCTCAAACAGTCACACCCCAAACTCCACTATGGCCAAGACCAAAGAGCTGTCAAAGGACACCAGAAACACAATTGTAGACCTGCACCAGGCTGGGAAGACTGAATCTGCAATAGGTAAGCAGCCTGGTTTGAAGAAATCAACTGTGGGAGTGATTATTAGGAAATGGAAGACATACAAGACCACTGATAATCTCCCTCGATCTTGGGCTCCACGCAAGATCTCACCCTGTGGGGTCAAAATGATCACAACAACGGTGAGCAAAAATCCCAGTACCACACGGGGGACCTAGTGAATGACCTGCAGAGAGCTGGGACCAAAGTAACAAAGCCTACCATCAGTAACACACTACTCTGCCAGGGACTCAAATCCTGCAGTGCCAGACGTGTCTCCCTGCTTAAGCCAGTACATGTCCAGGCCCGTCTGAAGTTTGCTAGAGAGCATTTGGATGATCCAGAAGAAGATTGGGAGAATGTTATATGGTCAGATGAAACCAAAATATAACTTTTTGGTAAAAACTCAACTCGTCGTGTTTGGAGGACAAAGAATGCTGAATTGCATCCAAAGAACACCATACCTACTGTGAAGCATGGGGGTGGAAACATCATGCTTTGGGGCTGTTTTTCTGCAAAGGGACCAGGACGACTGATCCGTGTAAAGGAAATAATTAATGGGGCCATGTTTTGTGAGATTTTGAGTGAAAACCTCCTTCCATTAGCAAGGGCATTGAAGATGAAACGTGGCTGGGTCTTTCAGCATGACATGATCCCAAACACACCGCCCAGGCAACGAAGGAGTGGCTTCGTAAGAAGCATTTCAAGGTCCTGGAGTGGCCTAGCCAGTCTCCAGATCTCAACCCCATAGAAATCTTTCGAGGGAGTTGAAAGTCTGTGTTGCCCAGCAACAGCCCCAAAACATCACTGCTCTAGAGGAGATCTGTATGGAGGAATGGGCAAAAATACCAGCAACAGTGTGTGAAAACCTTGTGAAGACTTAATGAAAACGTTTGACATCTGTCATTGCCAACAAAGGGTATATAACAAAGTACTGAGAAACTTTTGTTATTGACCAAATACTCATTTTCCACCATAATTTGCAAATAAATTCATTAAAAATCCTACAATGTGATTTTCCTGATTTTTTTTCTCTCACTTTGTCAGTCATAGATGAAGTGTACCTATGATATGACAGGCCTCTCTCATCTTTTTAAGTGGGAGAACTGGCACAATTGGTGGCTGACTAAATACTTTTTTGCCCCATTGTATATGTTTTATGTTTTGGTTTCACGGTCTGAGAAGTGTGTGTGCTGGTCGTGGTGGTTATGGTATCAGGAATCATGGTAAGACCCAAGTGCAGATGGTGTGCAGGAGCAAGGTACAGGACGGCAGGCAGGCTCAGGGTCAGGGACAGGCAGAGAGGTCAGGCGGGCAGGTACAGGGTCAGGACAGACAAAGGTCAAAAACCAGGAGGACGCAAAAAAAGAGAAGCTGGGAAAAGACAGGAGCTGACAGGACAAACGCTGGTAAACTTGAACAAAAAGACGAAACTGGAAAAGACACAGAAAACACAGGTATAAATACACAATGGATAAAGGGGAAGACGAGCAACACCTAGAGGGGGTGGAGACAAGCACAAGACATGTGAAACTGATCAGGGCGTGACATATGGGTGCGCTCGCTTGCATACCAGCCTGGGCATCAGGCAGGGTTTGGTCCTTCCCGCCCTGGAAATACCCTTTGGGCAGGGGGCTTCGCCATGCTGGCATCCCACTGACCAGAGCACCCATTGATGCGAGCACCCATTCACATTGTCTTTGTAATGTATTTTTGTTGTTTTAATAGCAATAATAGTAATTGTCCTCAGTAACATTAGAAATTAGGGTTTAAGACGTCATGTTAGAGATAGATAATAAAAAGCCTAATACATAATTTGGCACCAAACAATTCACCTGAATACTTGTGTTTTTTTGGATTAAGTTCTATTGAACAAGACTGGATATTTGTTTCAATGTCTTCTAACATGGAGGCTCATGTATGCTCTTCTATACAGAGAAATGGTGGGGTTTCTCTGCGTTCTCCTCTCTCTGACTGCTTTACAAGTGGAGGGTTTCAGTGGGGGAGGATCTTCCATTGCTTCTCAGTGTGGCTCAATGCTACCTGGTAATAGTTTTCATGGCAGCCCAGGGAAGAGCTCTTCCTCACCATACACTGTCACTGTCAACCAGACCACCTTCCAGCCAGGAGACACCATCCAAGGTGAATCACTGAGATGGTTGAAACACACTATTAGGCTTACCCAATACATACTGTTTTGGCTCAGATGAAGGAACGGAGTGGGAACAGTAATCTGTCTGGACATTTCTAATACACAACCCATTTTATTCCTTGAGGCCCCAGCAATTTTATTAAAATGTTGTGAGAAAATTTAAACAAACATTTTAACAGGGCTTATTGTGTTACTTTTTGTTGTTACTTATTTTTAGTCTACTTGGTAAATATTTTCTTCTTCTTGAACTGCACTGTTGGTTAAGGGCTTGTATGTAAGCGTGTCACAGTAAAGTCTACACTTGTATTCGGCACATGTTACAAATAAAGTTTGATTTGAGATAGACCATTTACCAGAATTGCCCTTTGGCAATCTGTCCCTGCTCAGGCATTAACTTTTCACATAGCATATTCCTGCACAGTTAACGTGACAATATAAGATTGCTAAGAGGCAGGGAATCATGACTTAGTCCAAGGACATGTCGTCCAGCGTTTTAGCACTCAATTTCTCTTTCTTTCTCCCTTTTATCTCCATTTCACTCACTCCCTTTCTACCTCTCTCTCTTTCTCAGTGACTCTGTCAGGAACCTTCACCTATAAAGGGTTTCTTCTGGAGGCCCTTGCAATGGGATCGCAGTGAGTTACTGTTAGGGTTGTATAATTCCTGAAACTTTCCCAGTTGGAGGGTTCCTACCCTCCTGAATCATGAGATCCTCCAACTGAGATTTCTGGAAAACCTGGGACATTTTGGGAGAGTTTGTTATTTTCTAACCCTAGTTACAATACAGCACAGGACATTCTGTCCATAGTCTTCACTGTTACCAATTTACCCACTGATTTATTGGACTATATTGACTCATCAATACGTCAAATGAAACTGATTTGAGCCCAATAATAGGAGAGATTTTACTGGTCCGGCTACACAGTGCTGAAAAGTAGGGTTGCAAAAATTCCGGTAACTTCCCAAAATTCCAAGGTTTTCCAGAAATCTAGTTGGTGGATTCCAGATTTACTGCTTAAAACCTGGGTATTTTGGAGAAGTTACAGTAATTTTCCAACCTTAAACAAGAGTTTGTTACCTTTACGTACTATAGCTGTCACAGTTTTCTAATGGTGAAGGAGAGTCGGACCAAACTGCAGCGTGTCGATTGCGATCCATGTTTATTTAAACAAACGTAAACACGACTAAACACGAACACTACAAAACAATAAATGAAACGAAAACCGCCTATACATGTGCCAACTAACATCAACCAAGGACATCAAGCCACTCAGGACAATCACCCACAATACAACAAAAGAATATGGCTGCCTAAATATGGCTCCCAATCAGAGACAACGATAAACACCTGCCTCTGATTGAGAACCACTTCAGACAGCCATAGACTCTCCTAGAAGACCCCACTAAGCTACAATCCCACTAAGCTACAGACCACATACAAAAACCCATGTCACACCCTGGCCTGACCAAATACATAAAGAAAAACACAAAATACGTCGACCAGGGCGTGACAATAGCTAGAACCACCAGAAAGCATTGATCAGTGTCTTACCTTACATCAATGTACCAAGATCATTATCCTCTATTGATTGACTTACCGGTTGTTTTATTGTTAGGCCTCTGGGGTGAGTCAAAGCAACAATCTACCTAGATCATCAGTAACAGTCACCTGGACAGCACCATCCTCATTGAGTAACATCGTAGTCAAGTGAGTCTCTACTAGAGTTGAACAATTACAGTAACTTTCCCCAAATTCCCAGGTCCTCCAGAAATCCTGGTTGTAAGTTACTGGCATTTGGCAACCAAAGTCTCTGCTAAAACCATCACGACACAGTTCTTTTTACATGATTTTTCTGTAGGACGCAACTGAAATAACATATATTTTGCCAAAAATGTTTGCAGAGGTGCCATGCCTATTGAAAGCACGACGGTACTATATATCTATTTGTAGTATAAAAACATTTTGGTGCATTATCCAACGGCACAGACAACAGTTCAGCATCTAGATTTTGTTGTGTTGTCGAAATGACCTTAAGTTGATGACTTCCTCCAAACCCATTCGATTTTCTATGGTGATTCAGTGTCATCACATAGATATTTGGGGTAGAAATGACGAGAAACAATGTTGATTAAACTAGTTTTACCCAGTGATGAGCCTCTAAATGTTTGCTCTGGGTTGCAAAATTCCAGAAACTTTCCCAAAACTCCCAGGTTTTCCAGAAATGGATGATCTGCAGAATCAGGATGGAATGAGCACTGGGAATCCTACAACCATGGGATTTTACAACTACTACTTGTCACGGTTTTCATAAGGTGAAGGAGAGTCGGACCAAACTGCAGCGTGTATATTGTGATCCATGTTTAATAAAACAAACGTAACACGAATCCAAAACACAAACTCTACAAAACAATAAACATAATGAAAACCGAAACAGCCTAAACTGGTGCAAACTAACACAGACTAAGGACGTCAAGACAATCACCCACAATACAACCAAAGAATATGGCTGCCTAAATATGGTTCCCAATCAGAGACAACGACAAGCACCTGCCTCTGATTGAGATCCACTCCAGACAGCCATAGACTTTGCTAGATAACCCCACTAGCTACAATCCCAAATACATACACACCAAAACCCCAAGACAAAACACACCACAATACAAAAACTCCATGCCACACACTGGCCTGACCCAATACATGAAGAAAAACACAAAATACTTAGACCAGGGCGTGACACTACTTCAACAACTACGGATCCTAAGACAACAACTACTGATCCTATAACAACTACTGCTCCGACTACAACAACTACTACTACTACTACAACAAAAACGGTTCCTAACACAACAACTACTGCTCCGACTACAACAACTACTACTATTACTACAACAAAAATGGTTCCTAACACAACAAATACTGCTCCTACAACAAAAACTGCTCCAACAACAACAACTACAGTTCCAAATACAACAACAACAGCTCCTACAACAACAACTACTGCTCCGACAACATCTACGGCTCCTACTACAACAACTACAGTTCCTAATACAACAACTACAGTTCCTACTACAACAACTACAGCTCCTACTACAACAACTACAGCTCCTAATACAAAAACTACTCCTCCTACTACAACAACTACAGCTCCTAATGCAACAACTACTGTTCCTATTACAACAACTACTGCTCCTACAACAACTACTGCTGATACTACGTCAACTCCTGCTCCTACAACAACTACTGCTGATACTATGTCAACTCCTGCTCCTACAACAACTACTGCTCCTACAACAACTACTGCTGATACTACGACAACTACTGCTCCTACTACAACAACTACAGTTCCTAATACAACAACTACAGTTCCTACTACAACAACTACAGCTCCTACTACAACAACTACAGCTCCTAATACAAAAACTACTCCTCCTACTACAACAACTACAGCTCCTAATGCAACAACCACTGTTCCTATTACAACAACTACTGCTCCTACAACAACTACTGCTGATACTACGTCAACTCCTGCTCCTACAACAACTACTGCTGATACTACGTCAACTCCTGCTCCTACAACAACTACTGCTGATACTACGTCAACTCCTGCTCCTACAACAACTACTGCTGATACTACGTCAACTCCTGCTCCTACAACAACTACTGCTGATACTACGACAACTACTGCTCCTACAACAACTACTGCTGATACTACGACAACTACTGCTGATACTACGTCAACTCCTGCTCCTACAACAACTACTGCTCCTACAACAACTCCTGCTCCTACAACAACTACTGCTCCTACAACAACTCCTGCTCCTACAACAACTCCTGCTCCTACAACAACTACTGCTCCTACAACAACTCCTGCTCCTACAACAACTCCTGCTCCTACAACAACTACTGCTCCTACAACAACTCCTGCTCCTACAACAACTCCTGCTCCTACAACAACTACTGCTCCTACAACAACTCCTGCTCCTACAACAACTACTGCTGATACTACGTCAACTCCTGCTCCTACAACAACTACTGCTCCTACAACAACTACTGCTGATACTACGACAACTACTGCTCCTACAACAACTACTGCTGATACTACGTCAACTCCTGCTCCTACAACAACTACTGCTCCTACAACAACTCCTGCTCCTACAACAACTACTGCTGATACTACGTCAACTCCTGCTCCTACAACAACTACTGCTCCTACAACAACTACTGCTGATACTACGACAACTACTGCTGATACTACGACAACTCCTGCTCCTACAACAACTACCGCAACAACAACTACTCCTGATACTACGGCAACTCCTGCTCCTACAACAACTACCGCTCCTACAACAACTACTCCTGATACTACGTCAACTCCTGCTCCTACAACAACTACCGCTCCTACAACAACTACTCCTGATACTACGTCAACTCCTGCTCCTACAACAACTACCGCTCCTACAACAACTACTCCTGATACTACGTCAACTCCTGCTCCTACAACAACTACCACTCCTACAACAACTACTGCTGATACTACAACAACTACAGCTCCTAATACAACAACTACAGCTCATACTACAGCAACCACAGCTCCAAATACAACAACCACAGCTTCAAAACAACTGCAGCTCCTAATACAACAACTATAGATCCTACCACAACATCTACTGCTCCTACTAAGGCAACCACAGCTCAAACTACAACAACTACAGATCCTAATACAACAACTACAGTTACTAATACAACAACTACAGCTTCTACTACAACAACCACATCTCCTAATACAACAATAATTGCTATTACTACAACAACTACAGCTCCTAATACAACAACCACATCTCCTAATACAATAACAATTGCTATTACTACAACAACTACAGCTCCTAATACAACAACCACAGATCCCACTACAACTATTGCTCCTACTACAATAACTACAACTACAACCACAACAAATACAGCTCCTATTACAACAACCACAGCTCCTAATACAATAACCACAGCTCTAACCTCAACAACTACAGCTCCTACTATGACAACCACAGCTCCTACTACTACAACCACAGCTCCTACTACAACAACTACAGCTCCTACTACAACAACTACAGCTTCTAATTCAACAACTACAGCACCTAATATAACAACTACAGCTCCTAATACAACAACCACAGCTCCTACTACAACAACTACAGCTCCTACTACAACAACTACAGCTCCTACTAAGGCAACCACAGCTCCTACTACGACAACCACAGCTTCTACTACAACAACTACAGCTCCTACTAAGGCAACCACAGCTCCTACTATGACAACCACAGCTTCTACTACAACAACTACAGCTCCTAATACAACTACCTCTCCTACTACAACGACTACTGCTTCTACTACAGCAACTGTTCCTACTACAACAACAACTGCTCCTACTATAACATCTACAGCTCCTTCTACAACAACTACTGCTCCTACTATAACAGCAGCTGCCTCAAATACAACTGCTACTCCTCTACAACATCAAATCGTGAACCTATCCCAAACAGCTCTGAACAGCACTACTATGCCGCCTACTGCTACATCTGCTACTCCTAGTCCGAATGCCACTTTTGTGAGCACAGTGCTCTGTGAACAATGACATGTCATGCAAACTTTGTTCTGCTCACTGATTGGACACTGTATGGTGAGCTGTATGACAGAAGATTGACTCAATCTCTTACGATGCAACTAAGTTGCAAGCAAGTTTTTGGGTACGTGACACACAGAGAAACACTGATGTAACATTGGTGCAAGCAACATACATTTAGTCCAGGTTGCTTCATGTGACATCGGCTTTATGCTCAGTGAAACAGCTGAGTCTCACCATTCAGTTGCTGCTGCCTGCGAGAAGGTGAGATGGAGAGTTTGCAATCGGAAACCTTATTTGCATAAGAGACGAACTGTCACATTTTCTGGCCTATCCAGACAAAGGATCGATTTCCTCTGGCTACGAGCATCGGAGCCCCACTTGTGATCAGGCATATAAAAGGGCGGAGACTAGAGAATACAGCAATATCGATCTCAGATTTACTGTTCTCAACACGAAAAAGTTTCATTTCGTAGAAATTAAACAAGACCACTTTGTCATTGGCAAACAGGGACGAAAATGTTGTGCTTAAAGGCAAGGTTGTAACAAGTTGGCATGCATTTGAATCGTGACTCACTGAGGACGCAGGACAGAATATTCTGTCATCAGTAGTATAAAATGGTGCCAATGTTGCACTGTCACTAAGTTTAAAAAAAAATTGACAGTTATAAGAAAGGTGAAATGAATTAATAAGCTGTTTAGAATTTGATTGCTACTATGTTTAGAACACATTTACATTATTTCAAGCCCGATTCACCCACTTTCGTTGAATAGGAAGATGATTGAATATGATATTTATTATTTTTGTCACGTTCTGACCCTAGTTCCTTTGTTTTGTCTTTGTTTTAGTATGGTCAGGGCGTGAGTTGGGGTGGGCAGTCTATGTTCTTTTTTCTATATATATGCCATTTAGCAGACACTTTTATCCAAAGCGACTTACAGTCATGTGTGCATACATTCTACGTATGGGTGGTCCCGGGAATCGAACCCACTACCCTGGCGTTACAAGCGCCATGCTCTACCAACTGAGCTACAGAAGGACCACAGAAGGACCACAAATCTATGATTTGGGATCTCTGTGTTTGTCCTGGTATGGTTCTCAATCAAAGGCAGCTGTCAATCGTTGTCCCTGATTGAGAACCATACTTAGGTAGCCTGGTTTCACCTTTGAGTTGTGGGTGATTCTTTTCTGTTCAGTGTTTTTTGTATTCACCGTTCAGGACTGTTTAGTTTCGTTCTCATTATTTTGTTTTGTGTTCATGATAATAAATCATCAATATGGACACTTACCACGCTGCACATTGGTCCTCACCTTCTTCCACCAACAACGGCCTTTACAATTTTCATATTACTTGTACTATGTAATTGTTCTTGCGCAAGTATAAACACCATGGGACCACGCAGTCTTCATACCGCTCAGGATCAAGACGCGTTCTGTCTCCTAGAGATGAACCTACTTTGGTGCGAAAAGTGCAAATCAATCCCAGAACAACAGCAAAGGACCTTGTGAAGATGCTGGAGGAAATGGGTACAAAAGTATCTATGTCCACAGTAAATCAAGTCCTACACCAACGTAACCTGAAAGGCCGCTCAGCAAGGAAGAAGCCACTGCTCTAAAACCGACGTAAAAAAGCCAGACTACGGTTTGCAACTGCACATGGGGACAAAGATTGTCCTTTTTGGAGACTTGTCCTCTGGTATGATGAAAAAAAATAGAACTGTTTAGACATAATGACCATCATTATTTTTGGAGGAATAAGGGGGCGGCTTGCAAGCTGAAGAAAACCATCCCAAACGTGAAGCACAGGGGTGGCAGCATCATGTTGTGGGTGTGCTTTGCTGCAGGAGGGCCTGGTGCACTTCACAAAATAGATGGAATCACAAGGAAAGGAAAATTATGTGGATATATTGAAGCATCTCAAGACATTAGTCAGGAAATTAAAGCTTGGTCACAAATGAGTCTTCCAAATGGACAGTGAGCCCAAGCATACATCCAAAGTTGTGGCAAAATGGCTTATTTAAGTATAACAAAGTCAAGGTATTGGAGTGGCCATCTGAAAGCCCTGACCTCAATCTTATAGCAAATGTGTTTGCAGGACATGAAAACGCGTGTGCGAGCAACGAGGCCTACAAACCTGACTCAGTTTCACCAGCTCTGTCAGGAGGAATGGGCCAAAATTCACACAACTTATTGTGGGAAGCTTGTGGAAGGCTACCCGAAACGTTTGACCCAAGTTAAACAATTTAAAGTCAATGCTACCAAATACTAATTGAGTGTATGTAAACTTCTGACCCACTGGGAATGTGATGAAAGAAATAAAAGCTGTAATAAATCAATCGATTTTTCTGACATTTCACATTCTTAAAATAAAGTGGTGATCCTAACTGACTGAAGACAGGGAATTTTTACTAGGATTAAGTGTCAGGAATTGTGAAAAACTGAGTTTAATGTATTTGGCTAAGGTGTATGTAATCTTCCAACTTCATCTGTATATTTGTTTAAGTGCCTGTTTTCCACACAGTGTTTGAGACAAAGAAAGCACCTAAGGGCTGCGATGTTAGAGATGACTACATGAACTGCACCTACATCTCTGTCACAACCAGCCCACCTTACATAGTGGAGATTAGTGCACCTGCAGACACACCTAAGGGGTACCTGGGGATCATCAGTGAAATGCTAACTAATCAAATCAAGGTAACACAACACATCCAGTTTTACTTATATCATTTTATTCGAAGGACAGCAATGAAGTGGTAAAGTTTAAGCAAGTATGTTTAGGGATTGGTTAAATAAAGGCAAGTAATTACAATTTGTTAATGTTAGGATGGGATTCAAACCAGTGACCTTGTGTAAGGCAACCCATATCAACCTTTTATAAATCAGATACTTAGACATTACAGGAACCTCTCCATTCATCACCAAAACATACTTCATTAATTACGACAACAAAATCTGATGAACTTGCTGATTTTAAATATTGTTGATATTTTTTCAGTCCAATGAGACAAAGATTGTTGTGTATGAAAATGGAACATTTACAGTTCAACACGCCTTGTACAATGGAACTGCATTTATCAACAAAACACAATTAAGTTTAAGTCTCTAGTGATATTACCAATTACCGATACAATGGATTCATTCTCCTCCGGTGCAACAAACAGTCCTGTTTCAACTTCCATTACTTAACATATGATTATTTCATACTTTTCTTTCAGGTGGAGGTGACAGACAAAGAACTTGCTTATGATCCTAATATAAAAAACAATCCAATTTAGTTTCATCATCCCTGATCATTTGGCTCCACATTTGCTCAAAACCTTGACTCTAACGCCCAAACCTGTAATAGATACTGGTCTTCAAAAGGGGTCTTTGTCCGAGGATCTGTTGAGGATAATGGTAAGATTCAGGAGTGCGTCTTCTTAAATAAATGCTTTTAGGTCTACCATGAAATTCTATTTAAAATGTACATTTGCTGACTATGATAACACAACTGTTTTTGCATAATGCAAGAGTGCTCGTACACAAAGGTGCACGCACGCACACACACACACACACACACACAGACACACACACACACACACACATTCGGGTGAATTGTCAGGACATTTTAGTCCGTCCATTGTAGTCTTGGCAAGGTAGGAAAAGATGAATGCACACACACTCACACACATAAACACGCACACACATACACACGCACACACACACACAGAGACACTTAAGAAAGAGGAAGTGTCCTGTGACTGAAAGATTGTGGATTTTTCCAAAAAGTGTTTCCTTGTTCTTCTCCTGCAGGTGATCTTGGCTCTCCCTCCATCACACTTTTGACAGGACTCTCCAGTCAGGTTTCCTCAAGCTGTAGGAAACCCCTTTTTCACGGTGAGTGAAGTCGACTTTTGTTCATTTATCACTCACTGTGGTCATTGTACACTGTGGTCATTGTGCAGTGTGGTCATTGTGGACTGTGGTCATTGTGGACTGTGGTCATTGTGCACTGTGGTCATTGTACTCTGTGGTCATTGTGGACTGTGGTCATTGTGCAGTGTGGTCATTGTACTCTGTGGTCATTGTGGACTGTGGTCATTGTACACTGTGGTCATTGTGGGCTGTGGTCATTGTACACTGTGGTCATTGTGGACTGTGGTCATTGTACACTGTGGTCATTGTGCAGTGTGGTCATTGTGGACTGTGGTCATTGTACACTGTGGTCATTGTGGACTGTGGTCATTGTACACTGTGGTCATTGTGCAGTGTGGTCATTGTGGACTGTGGTCATTGTGGACTGTGGTCATTGTGCACTGTGGTCATTGTACACTGTGGTCATTGTGGACTGTGGTCATTGTACACTGTGGTCATTGTGCAGTGTGGTCATTGTGGACTGTGGTCATTGTGGACTGTGGTCATTGTGCACTGTGGTCATTGTGCACTGTGGTCATTGTGCACTGTGGTCATTGTACACTGTGGTCATTGTGGACTGTGGTCATTGTGGACTGTGGTCATTGTACACTGTGGTCATTGTGCAGTGTGGTCATTGTGGACTGTGGTCATTGTGGACTGTGGTCATTGTGCACTGTGGTCATTGTACTCTGTGGTCATTGTGGACTGTGGTCATTGTGCAGTGTGGTCATTGTACTCTGTGGTCATTGTGGACTGTGGTCATTGTGCAGTGTGGTCATTATACACTGTGGTCGTTGTGGATTTGTGCAGTGTGGTCATTATACACTGTGGTCATTGTGCAGTGTGGTCATTGTGGACTGTGGTCATTGTGCAGTGTGGTCATTGTGTACTGTGGTCATTGTGCAGTGTGGTCATTATACACTGTTGTCATTGTGCAGTGTGGTCATTGTGCAGTGTGGTCATTGTGCAGTGTGGTCATTATACACTGTTGTCATTGTGCAGTGTGGTCATTGTGTACTGTGGTCATTGTGCAGTGTGGTCATTGTGTACTGTGGTCATTGTGCAGTGTGGTCATTATACACTGTTGTCATTGTGCAGTGTGGTCATTGTGTACTGTGGTCATTGTGCAGTGTGGTCATTGTGTACTGTGGTCATTGTGCAGTGTGGTCATTGTGTACTGTGGTCATTGTGCAGTGTGATCATTGTGGACTGTGGTCAATGTGTACTGTGGTCATTGTGCACTGTGGTCATTGTGGACTGTGGTCATTGTGCAGTGTGATCATTGTGGACTGTGGTCATTGTACAGTGTGGTCATTGTGTACTGTGGTCATTGTGTACTGTGGTCATTGTGGACTGTGGTCATTGTGCAGTGTGATCATTGTGGACTGTGGTCATTGTACAGTATGGTCATTGTGCACTGTGGTCATTGTGTACTGTGGTCATTGTACACTTTGGTCAATGTGGACTGTGGTCATTGTACATTGTAGTCATTGTGGACTGTGGTCATTGTAAACATTTACATTACATTTAAGTCATTTAGCAGACGCTCTTATCCAGAGCGACTTACAAATTGGTGCATTCACCTTATGTAAACTGTGGTCATTGTGGACTGTAGTCATTGTGGACTGTGGTCATTGTGGACTGTGGTCATTGTGGACTGTAGTCATTGTGGACTGTGGTCATTGTACACTGTAGTCATTGTGGATTGTGGTCATTGTGGACTGTGGTCATTGTGGACTGTGGTCATTGTGGACTGTAGTCATTGTGGACTGTGGTCATTGTGGACTGTGGTCATTGTACACTGTAGTCATTGTGGACTGTGGTCATTGTGGTCATTGTGGGCTGTGGTCATTGTGGACTGTGGTCATTGTGGACTGTAGTCATTGTGGACTGTGATCATTGTGGACTGTGGTCATTGTGGACTGTGGTCATTGTGGGCTGTGGTCATTGTGGACTGTAGTCATTGTGGACTGTGGTCATTGTGGACTGTAGTCATTGTGGACTGTGGTCATTGTGCACTGTGGTCATTGTGGACTGTGGTCATTGTACACTTTGGTCAATGTGGACTGTGGTCATTGTACATTGTAGTCATTGTGGACTGTGGTCATTGTAAACATTTACATTACATTTAAGTCATTTAGCAGACGCTCTTATCCAGAGCGACTTACAAATTGGTGCATTCACCTTATGTAAACTGGGGTCATTGTGGACTGTAGTCATTGTGGACTGTGGTCATTGTGGACTGTGGTCATTGTGGACTGTGGTCATTGTGGACTGTGATCATTGTACACTGTAGTCATTGTGGATTGTGGTCATTGTGGACTGTGGTCATTGTGGACTGTGATCATTGTGGACTGTGGTCATTGTGGACTGTGGTCATTGTGGTCATTGTGGGCTGTGGTCATTGTGGACTGTGGTCATTGTGGACTGTAGTCATTGTGGACTGTGATCATTGTGGACTGTGGTCATTGTGGACTGTGGTCATTGTGGACTGTGGTCATTGTGGACTGTGGTCATTGTGGACTGTGGTCATTGTGGACTGTGGTCATTGTGGACTGTGGTCATTGTGGACTGTGGTCATTGTGGACTGTGGTCATTGTGGACTGTGGTCATTGTGGACTGTGGTCATTGTGGACTGTGGTCATTGTGGACTGTGGTCATTGTGGACTGTGGTCATTGTACACTGTGGTCATTGTGAACTGTGGTCATTGTGGACTGTAGTCATTGTGGACTGTAGTCATTGTAAACTGTGGTCATTGTGGACTGTGGTCATTGTAAACTGTGGTCATTGTGGACTGTGGTCATTGTAAACTGTGGTCATTGTAGACTTGGGGTTGGACAGGTCCACTGCTTTATTACTGAGCAGGACAAAATTTGGACGACCCAGTATTCCTGAGGGACGAGAACAATGAGAGGGAAAGAGTTGAAGACGGACCCCTATATGCTGTTCCCGAGGTCAGTTTAGCATTTCGTCCAGTAATTGTTAAGGTGAGGATTGTGGTAGGGGGAGCTGATCCTAGATCTGTACCTAAGGGAACCTTCACCAGGAGCATGTATGGATTTCGTGTGGCTTGAAAAAAGGTTTACATTAAATGATAGCCATTTAGCAGACTTTGTTATACGGAACAACTAGATTTAAGTGCCTTGCCTAATTGAGGACACATCAGATTCTTCATCTTGTCGGATCAGGGATTCAAACCAGCAACCTTTTTAGTTACTGGCTCAAACGCTCTTAACCGCTTGGCTACCTGCGGCCCTAGTTGAGCCGTGTCAGATTTTGCGTGTATGTTAAAAGTTTTCGGTTTTTAGTGTCAATAGATTCAATAAAAATATGCCCATGAAAGATAATAAAACATGATTGTATTGCAAATATTTAATTTAAAAGGGTAGTCAGGTAGAACAGTTCACCATCCAGTGGCTTCATAGTGTACACACACACACACACACACACACACACATACACACACACACACACAGAGACACACACACACAAATTGGTCTTCTGATCAGCTCTGAAAAATAACTAATGTTATTGTTCATAAGACCAAATATTGGAAAAAGTATAAACTTGTCTGCCTGTCTAAATGCAGCCTTTATGACTAAATCTACGGCCCACTGGGCAAACCCTGGTTTAAGCACTGTTTCCATGTTAGTTCAATGAAATTACTTTGAACCGATGTGGAACGCAGTAATGTTGAATTGACGTCTGTCCCAAGCGTTTGTATGCGTGTGGACTCTCATCACTACACAAATATTTACACAGTCACTCTCACTCACACACATCCACTAAGAAACACAGACAAACGTAAGTCTTCCTTCATAACAGGACATCAGCAAATACAGAATTATAAAACGACTTCCTCTGTCACAAATAAATTAGTTACATGCAGGGGATGACATGGGGGTATACAGTACAAATATGGAGGATTTGTTTCTACACCCAGTTATTTCTTAAAGGGACAGTTCATCTTCATCTCCAGCAATACTCCAACATCAACATATATTAAAATGGAGGCTTCTATGTTTCGTAGTCAACAAGATAGAAGTTAAGTGTTGATGTTGGGAATGTTGCTGGAGATGATGAATGAATTTGAATGAACGGTATTGTCTATCAACACAATATGTTAGTACTTGGCCTTGTATCACTGGGTTCATTCTGTTGGTTAATGTCTTACTACCCACAACTAGGTGTTTTATTGAGTATGTGGAAAAACATGATTGCATATAACTTCAGATGGTCCTTTGTTCTGTCACCAGATTGAGTCCAGAATTGCACCCTATTCCCTACATAGTGAAGGTACAGTAGTATTTAGGGAATAGGGTGCCATTTAGGGATGCAGCCTGGCCAAGGTGAGAAAGGGAAGGAGACAGGATTCCTGACTGCATGGTGCTTCACCTTCAGACCTGCATTACAGCATCATCATACCTAGTACACCTAGCAGGATCAGAAGAGCTATGGAGGCGAGAGAGAAGTAGTAGAGAAACAGAGAGAGAGAGAGGGGAAATGATATAGCCTTTCATATTGGTTGTCTACTCTAGGTAATATGGGATTATATTAGTTACTACGGTAACACTTTATAATAACTTCCATGAATTACGTTATGAATAGTCATATACATGCGTAATAAATAATTATACATGTATTCATCAATTGCTTTCAATGCTTAAGTGAATAATGAAACATTCTTTATAAATAGTTGAATACTTAATCATGTTATTATTACAAAGTGTTAGTGGCGCTTCTTCTGTGGTTATTACCTTGAGACAGGGTGTGCTGCAGGCCGAAGGCGTGGCTGGAGGTGGTGGAGGGAGCAGCAGTAGTGGTGCTGATGTTGTTCAAAGAGTTGGCCACAGCATTTTGGGGGTTGGACAGGTCAACTGCTTTACTACTGAGCAGGACAACATTTGGACGACCCAGTATTCCTGAGGGAGGAGAACAACGAGAGAGAAAGAGTTGAAGACGGACCCCTATATGCTGTTCCGAGGTCAGTTTAGCATTTCCTCCAGTAATTGTTAAGGTGAGGATTGGGGTAGGGGGAGCTGATCCTAGATCTGTACCTAAGGGAAACTTCACCAGGAGCGTGTATGGATGAGTGCCTCACCGTTAATAAAGGATCCATTGGAGATGGAGAGGAAGTAGCTGGTGTCGATGGTCCGGGTGGCCGTAGCTTTGGGGACAGTAGCAGAGAAGGTGCACTGGATGGTCTGACCGTTGACTGAGCCCTTCACAGAGTTCACAGGCAGCTACCCAACACAACGGTTTTACCACAATTACCATTAGTCAAATGTCAGTAGGCCTACAGTGTAGTATTAGTCAGGTACCCTGTTACTCTCCCAGACACTGTCCAAAATGGCACCCAAGTGTATATGCAGGGAATAAGAGTCAGAATTGAGGTCATATCCAACATCTATGACCACCAAGAATATATGGAATTCATATGGAATACTCATACTTTTGTTCTCTATCTTGTCTAACTCAACTCACTGATTGAATATCCAATCCAATTTGTAAGTCGCTCTGGATAAGAGCGTCTGCTAAATGACTTAAATGTAAATGTTAAATGTAATGTAAATGAATATAGTTAACTTCCTGAATTTGCCTGGAATCAAACCACACCCTGAAAATTATTCCAGAAAGTCACAAATGAAACATTGTGTTCTGATTGGGCCAACTCACTGTGTTGGTGGTCAGACTTCCTTTGTCGAGGAAAGCGGTGAAGAAATTCACGTTGCTGTTGTTGTTGGCGCACACATAGATGGTGGCGTTACCATCCTGTAGAGGAGAGAGAGGATGAATTCAAATAAATAATCATTTAAAAAGTATTCATTTTAGCCATTTCTTCCCAATGTCAATAACCCAACACCAACTCCCTTGTTTTGTAAAAAATATAGTAATTCTGAAGGCAGTTTTCCATACCAGTGTGGAGTTTGTGGACAAGCCTACAGCGATGTAGCCACTGGACACTCCTCGTAGCTGGAAGGAGAAAGTCTGTCCCGAGGACTGCTGGGTGGAGACGAAGAAACAGGACCCAGCCACGGCCGGATCACAGTTTTCTGGCTGAGCAGCACAGAGCTGAGTCTTTCCACATTCTGTCATTGAGATGTTTACCTGTGTATGAAGAGTTCATCATTAGTTGCTGTCATTTCTTTGGAAATAGTGTAGCATATGAGTGCAAATGAAACTCCCAAACAGGCACTTTGCTAAATCTGCTTACAGTTTCCATGGCAGTGTGTGAAGTTTATGAGAGAGAGAGAGAGAGAGAGAGAGAGAGAGAGAGAGAGAGAGAGAGAGAGAGAGAGAGAGAGAGAGAGAGAGAGAGAGAGAGAGAATTCGTTGAAAGGAAAAACTGAGAGATTGAGAAGAAATGTGTGCTTCCTTTTTCTAGACTCTTGGAGACCGAGTGAGACATATAGTTTAGGCAACTCACCGTGAGAGCTGTGACGGTAGTGTTGACAACAGGTACCACAGCCGTCGGAGACATTGTTGTGTTGGTTGCCATGGTACCATTGATTGTGATGTTGACGCCCGGGGAATGTGTTGTGCTAAGGTTCGTTGTTATGTTGGGTCCTGTAGTAGTAACATTAGCTGCCATAGTGACGTTCGGGGCCACTGTGGAGTTCTGGGTCTGGCCTCCCATCACCATGTACGCCATTACCATGACGACTGCGAACATCAGTCTGCTGCTATTGTCCATTCCTGATAGAGTAATGGAGATCCAGATGGTTAGGATGTACTCCTACTACTAATAATAATGTATTTGTTAAAGATCAATACAATTAAATATTTACAAATGTAATCATCAACAGTCAGATGCATTGCACTATCATGCTTATACTTCATATACATGCTCGCACATGTTGTCGATGATACAAGCTTATTTCAAAAGCTTTGAGCTGTATCAATGGGAATATGAAACTATCGTACCAGCGTGAATAAATAGATTTAAAATACCTGTGAATAAACATAGGCCTAATATTATTGTGGCAATTGGTCATTCATTCATGGTGGTGTACTAGACAGCAAAACATTGCATAGTGAATGGGTAACACTGTTGAATTAAAATAGACCAGAATTGTTTTATTTACAATATTAATTGGCAGTGGTGTAAAGTACTTAAATACAACTAGTTTAAAGTACTAATTAAGTCGTTTTGCGGGGAATCTGTACTTTACTATTTATATTTTTCACAACTTTTACTTCACTAGCCTAAATTACTAAATAAAATGTTATTTTTACTCCATACATTTTCCCTGACACCCCAAAATAAATGTTGAATGCTTAGCAGGACATGAAAATGATCCAATTCACGCACTTATCAAGAGAACATTCTTTTGTCGTCCCTACTGCCTCTGATCTGGCCGACTCACAAAACACAAATGCTTCGTATGTAAATTATGTCCGAGTGTACCCCTGGCTATCCACAAATACATTTTAAAAAACAAGACAATTTTACCATCTGGTTTGCTTAATATAAGGAATTTGAAATTATTTGTTTTACTACGTATATTTTAGTAAATACCTACTTAAGTATATTTAAAACCAAATACTTTTGACTTTTACTGTGACATTTCTATTAAGGTATCTTAACTTTTAGTCAAATATGTAAATTGGGTACTTTTTCCACCACTGTTAATTAGTAGATCCCTTAATTAAATTAGACAAAAACCAACGTCCGTATTCCAAAAAGTGTATAATTTATGATCTGATAGTGTAGGCTAACCATTAATCAAGCCAATCGCTGAAAATAATAACCATTATGTCATTGTTGAAAATGCCATCATGCAGTGAAACGTTAAAAAAAAAAAAACGTTAAAAACAAATACATCGAGTTTGTTTATATGGTCATCATCAGATAAAAGAGATGGAAACGTTACCTGTAATTTCGTGACTTGAAGATTTCTTGAAGGAAAATAGCGTCGTGGTTCTCCTTGAACAAGTTGTCCTCAGCGTGACTGCAAGGTGAGTCGGAGGAGACGCTCTCAACAAGTGTCTTTGTGTGGATGTCACAGCTGAGCTCTCTCTCGCTATTTAAAACAGCACTCGCGAGGGGAGGGACAACATATGGAGAAACCTGCCTCTCTCCTTTTTTTTTTTTTTTTGGGGGGTTCACAATAGCATGCAGGTAGGTACGTGTGACACGTACCTAGGCTCCCGGGGGAGGGGTGAACTGGCGACGACACTCAATGGAAAGAATGATGTTTTTAAGCCTACTCCTCACCTCCGACAATAGATTGTGTCCAGTCATTGCTGCCTTTTCCAAAAGACCCATCTTCCTGGCTCCAATTGCTTCCATTCACTTATATCTGTATTAAATATGCTGGCGACTACAGGCAATACTATTTACAAAATATAATTTAGGACTAAATATAATCCACATTTAAAGTCAAACTACATTTAATCATTTTCTTTTGACTTATTCTGTGATTCTTCCCGGGGTCATAACATGGCGTCATTCACACCTGTCCAACTCAAGTAACACGTGATTCTTTCTCTGTCTGTTTGATCTAGCTGAGTTGAGCCTCACACAGTGGATGAGGGCAGGCAGTGTTTTGAATTCAATCTTGATTGCGTCAAGTTGCCCAAAGGGTTGGATACGAGTTTTGATGAATTAAAAAAAATGACATACTAGCTATCGTTAAAATTGAAAAATGTTTCTGGAGATGACAGAAGTTTAAGATATGGATGTCCTATTTTCATTAACAAGCCAGATAAATAAAGTGCAATATTATGAACCAAGTAGTGTGTGTATTATGAAATGCTAAATATTTGTAAAATGTATATTATATCATTATTCTATACTGTCATGAATTATATTGCCCCACCCTGGTGTTGTAAGGGAATGGGAGTGTTGATTCACTCATTTGAGAATCAGATGGGGGTGAAAGTGAGTGGCTGTTGTAATGGAGAGAAGCTGAAGTTGTCAGGACATAGCCATTAACAACGAAAGGTCACTGTTACAGACAATGGAGCCGATAACTGCAATGAGATTGATTGTCAGTAACACACACTCACACACAGAACTAGTTTTTAAAGGGACAAGTGCACATTAATAGTAATTTCTGTAAAAGTGCTTGTTTTAGTCAGACGGCTAATTTTCAACTGCAGTCCATGGGCAGATTAGTAAAAACATATAAATGACAATACAGACAATGAGCACATGCATACGTACATGCTTACAAACTAACTAATGTTATGACTTTTAATCTGCTGTTGTAAATTTGTTGTGTTACGTGTACAGTTTCCCAAAAATCCTGATGCGTATATAGACATACCATAGTGTAATCTAACTCACCACAGACCATGCACATAAACACAGACAAACAACACACACACATGACTACTTCCTGATTAAGTAGTGTGTTATTAGACGTGATAAATAAAGCGTGATGGTATGATGGTGTGTAATAGTATGACTGATAAAGTGTGATGGTATGACTGATAAAGTGTGATGGTATGACTGATAAAGTGTGATGGTCTGACAGTGTGTGATAGTATGACTGATAAAGTGTGATGGTATGACTGATAAAGTGTGATGGTATGATGGTGTGTGATAGTATGACTGATAAAGTGTGATGGTATGACTGATAAAGTGTAATGGAATGACTGTTTGATAGAATGACTCATAAAGTGTGATGGTTTGACGGTGTGTGATAGTATGACTGATAAAGTGTGATGGTATGAGAGAGCTGTGAGGTAATGGTTATGAATTAAGTAGATAGGAATGGGGAGAGGAAATAAGGTTAGATCAGAAGTCACATAGGGAGTGAAGTACTGCGTAATAACAGTCCATACAACAAGAACCCAAGGCCTAGTTCAGATACATTCCTGAGAGGGTTGGGTTTGTTCAATCAATGTGGTGGAACACACATACCCCTCTCCTCTCTTCTTCCACTCCCCTCGTCCTCTTCTCACTTACACAATTCCATACAGATTGACGATGGAAGACGTGAAAGAATAAATCATTCAGGGCTGCAATAAACTTGGACACTGTGGAACGTTGGCAGATTTATATGACTCACACACACACCTCGAGTCTCATGATCTTGAAATGTATTGGCGAAACAAAAGTGTACGCACACAGAAACACAGAAACAAACGTGTACGCACACAGAAACACAGAAACAAACGTGTACGCACACAGAAACACACACACCTTGGTTTTAAGTCACAGGTATGAGACCGCTGACGGTTAAAGATGCCACACCTGATTTTATATGCCAGTATCTGGATCCTGTCCGGCTGGTTCAGGTACTCTGGCACTACTTTACTACTTAATAGGAAGACGACACCAAACTCACCTGCTGTTCTTACCTGACAGACCACACCTACTGTTACATTTCCTAAGGCCCTAACTTTCTATTGATACTGAAGACCTAAACTTTGACGAGACATGGCTAAAACACTGCTGCCTCTGCTTTTGCCTCTGTCTCAGAAAACAACTTCTCCATCCTTGTAGAAGGAAAGCTTTCAACTAAAGAGGTTTCTGGTGACATTTTACAATAAGACGAGATACTGTCAGCATAGCAGCAAATTATGTCAACAACCATTTACATGTTTGTATATAAGGGGAAAGCCCTCATGCTCATCATATTGAGAAACTATCATGGATCGCCTATAGACTGTGTCCCAAATGGCACCGTATCCCATTGCAGTGAGAGAAATGATGATGATAAAAAGATTGTGGGGGCTGTTTTATTAAACTTCAGTGCGGCAAGTCGGTTAGGGCGTATTCTTTGTGCATGACGCAAGTCATTTTTACAACAATTGTTTACAGACAGATTATTTCACTGATAATTAATTCACTGTATCACACTTCCAGTGGGTAAGAAGCTGACTGTGACTTTAAACAGCTTGGAAAATTCAAGAAAATTATGTCATGGCTTTAGAAGCTTCTGATAGGCCAGTTGACATCATTTGAGTCGATTGGAGGTGTACCTGTGGATGTATTTAAAGGCCTAACTTCAAACTCAGTGCCTATTTGCTTGACATCATTGGAAAATCAAATGAAATCAGTCAAGACCTCAGAAAAAAAATTGTAGACATCCACAAGTCTGGTTCATCCTTGGGAGCAATTTCCAAATGCCTGAAGGTACCACGTTCATCTGTACAAACAATAGTACGCAAGTATAAACACCATGTAACGATTCTCGTTGGTGAAAGGAGAGGAGGACCAAAATATAACGTGGTAAGTGTTAGTCATATTTTAATTGAAAAAACTGAACACTACACAAAATAACAACGAAGACAAAGCGAAATAGTTCTGCCAGGTGAACAGACACTAAACAGAAATTAAACACCCACAACCAAAATGGGGAAAACAGGCTACCCATGTATGATTCTCAATCAGAGACAACGAACGACACCTGCCTCTGATTGAGAACCATATTAGGCCAAACACATAGAAATATAACAACATAGAAAAAAGAAACTAGACTACCCACCCCATCTCACGCCCTGACCAACCTAACACAAAGACATAAAAAAGGAACTAAGGTCAGAATGTGACACACCATGGGACCAGGCAGCTGTCATACCGCTCAGGAAGGACACGCGTTCTGTCTCCTGGAGATGAACGCAATTTGGTGCGAAAAGTGCAAATCAATCCCAGAACAACAGCAAAGGACCTTGTGAAGATGCTGGAGGAAACGGGTACAAAAGTATCTATATCCACAGTAAAACAAGTCCTACATCAACATAACCTGAAAGGCCGCTCAGCAAGGAAGAATCTACTGCTCTAAATCGGCCGTAAAAAAGCCAGACTACGGTTTGCTACTTACTGCACATGGGGACAATGATCATAGATTTTGGAGAAGTGTCCTCTGGTCTGATGAAACAAAAATAGAACTGTTTGGCCATAATGACCATTGTAATATTTGGAGGAAAAAGGGGGAGACTTGCAAGCTGAAGAACACCATCCCAACCGTGAAGCACGGGGGTGGCAGCATCATGTTGTGGGGGTGGCAGCATTATGTTGTGGAGGTGCTTTGCTACAGGAGGGACTGGTGCACTTCACGAAATAGATGGCATCATGAGGAAAATTATGTGGATATATTGAAGCAACGTCTCAAGACATCAGTCAGGAAGTTAAAGCTTGTTCACAAATGGGTCTTCCAAATGGACAATGACCCCACGCATACTTCCAAGATATTGGAGTGGCCATCACAAAGCCCTGAACTCAATCCTATAGAAAATTTGTGGGCAAAACTTTTTTTTCTTCTATTGTGTTAATGACTGTATGTTTGTTTATTCCATGTGTAACTCTGTGTTGTTGTTTGTGTCACACTGCTTTGCTTTATCTTAGCAAAGTCGCAGTTGTAAATGAGAACTTGTTCTCAACTGGCCTACCTGGCTAAATAAAGGTGAAATAAATAAACAGGTATGCTGACAGGCAGGACAGAGCTTTGGCATTTCTTGGTGTGTTCATATAGTTTCTGTACAGGTCTGAATTAATTAATGTAATTCTTGGCCATCCAGCTTGGGTGGACCCAAACTATTACAAGATTATTTTTTTTTAAACTATATAATAAACCAGTGTGTGTATGCCATAAGTTGGATATACTTTAGCCTGGTTCTTAACCAACTGCTGGATCACAAGTATTTCGTAGGAGTTGGTCAAAGCACAAACAGATCCGGCCACCAGGCTAAGGTGGATAGTAGTTGAGACAGAGGGGCTGGGTGTTTAGATCTTCTGATGCCCCACAAAAATACTGTTCCACCTGTTCAGCAACATGACAGGGGCCTTAACAATGAATCAAGTTTCACCACAACAATTAAAGGTGACCTAGTCCTCTCTCTCTCTCTCGCTCCCTCTCTCTCCCCTTCTCTCTTCATTTGAATGTTCATTTTCTGACGAAAGTCCCACAGGCCCAAGTACACAGACATGCACACACGTCAGCTTGTACATGTAAATGTCAAACTAAAATAATACATATTGACTCTCTCTCTTCAAGAAAGAGGAGTGTGCATTCCATTTGTTTAAACAGAATGGCAGCCTGAGGTGGTTCAACTCTGTCTAGCTGTTTGGAATGGGTGTAATTCTGATCCGAAACACTGTTTATTTTTCTCCAATCTCTTTGGTGCTATTTTCACAAGTATGTGGTGAATGTCCAAAACTCTAAGTACAAAACTCTAAACTGATAACTCTTGTAATGTTCTTATGTTCATAATCTTTGACTATGCATTCATTGGGGTTTCACACATCTTTCACCCCTGGGTCATTCATGCAAAATCAACGTTTTCTGTGAAACAGCATGAGAACGTTTCATTTAGTCACCAATACATCAGGCAATTATAGGCTCACCAGTTGTCATTTTAACTAACCATTAAATCCAATAGCAAAGGATACAAGATGCAATTGCCTAAACAGTTTGTGTTGAAGTGCTGAATAGAACGAATAGTAGATGGTAAGTAATTTACCCTCTGAATGGCACAGATATACAATCCATGCTTCACTTGTCTCAAGGCTTAAAAATCCTTCTTTAACCTGTCTCCTTCATTTACAATGATTGAAGTGGATTTACCAAGTGACATCAATAAGGGATCATAGCTTTCACCTGGATTCACCTGGTCAGTCTTTGTCTTGGAAAGAGCAGGTGTTCTTAAGGTTTTATACACTCAGCGTATATTCCAGAATGTAAATCTATGTGGATGTCATCGTCAATTTGCAACATTTCGTTCTAATGTTTTCAAGCATCACTCTCAATAAGGAAGCAGCACCACCAGTTAGTTACAGTATCAACCTTATTCACCAAGACCTGTCCCCATCTCACCTGGACAGTACTCCATCTCACATATTTGCTCATCTATCACTCCAGAGTAAATTCCTCTCACTGCTCTATGATAACTATTACAAAGGCATATTTGTCCTTCCATCGTCTCTTCCTCTGTCAGTTTATTTTTTTTGTCTGACAGGCCTCTGATAGTTTCTCGTATTAGCGATGCAACGATTAGCCTCTGACGTGTCAACGACAAATGGTAATTACACCCTAGATTCTGTTAACAGTGAGCTTGTTGCCGAGGTGACAGTTTGTGTTTGTTTGCGTCATTCTGATCATTCAGGTACCACCACTTATTTCCTATATCAGTCTGTCTGCCTGTCTGACTTCTACATGTAATTAACTGTATTCCTGAGATCTACTCGTGGGTTCTTAAGTAAGGCTGTGCACCAGTGGTGTAGTGGAGGGTATACGCAGGTTTACGCTGGGCAGACGCACTTATTTTTCAGTGGCTCTGCTGTACACCCACTTCTTCATCACCACGATGCGTATGAAAGTAGTGGAGTGGAGGTATACGCCATATATATTAATAAGGCTGATGGAACAGATCAGAATGTTTAGCTTAAAATGTTGAAAAGCTATTTCTTTACAAAATATTAACAATATGCCTTCCCCGCCCAAGTTTCAATAAAAAGCTAAAGGATGGGGCTGGAGAAATGTAACCACTCTCAAATTCATTCACAGAGCTTTGGATCTAAGGACTGACCATCGATGACATCAAAATGATAGTACTAACCATGTTTTGAAGCTATATAATGTTTGTTTGCATTTACTTTGTTTCATATCATTGGAGTAAAACAAGCTTATATTTTGGGTTCTGATGTGGTATGGCAGCTGAACTAAGCTCATGAAGCATTTATAAGCTCTATTCGTCAAGAATAAATGGGTAATAATATATTTAAAAGTCAAAAAATGGATGTAGCAACTGCTGATTGCCCCTTTAATGTCAATCCCTGTATTGGTGCCTTTTTCATCCATCTTTGCCATGACATGGGTACTGTGTCTACTGTATGTATAGGCTATTCAAATGTATGCATCAAAATGATTGGAAACACCTTTCAATGTTTAATGAGTTTAGAGAACACCCATTGGGAGGAATCTTAGGCCATTCCTCCATACAGAATCTTTCCAGATCCTTGATATCCTTCATATGTGCCTATGGACTGCCCTCTTTAATTCAAAATACAGGTTTTCAATGGCGTTCAAGTCCCGAGACTGAGATGGCCATTGCAAAATGTAGATTTTGTGGTCAATTAACAATTTCTTTGTGGATTTTGATGTATGCTTGGGGTTATAATCTTGATGTAAGATCCACTTGCGGCCTAGTTTCAGCCTCCTGGCAGAGGCAACAGATCCACCACCATATTTTACAGTAGGTATGGGGTACTTTTCTGCTTATGCATCCTTATTTCAACACCAAACCTACCTCTAGTGGGCGTGGCCAAAGTGCTCTATTTTCATGTCATCCAACAAATGTAAACACCTGAAGTTTGCTAAACAACATTGGCACTTGGATTGGAACCGGTGCTCTGGTCAGATGACATGAACATAGAGCTCTGGGTGGCAAGTTTATTGTTCACATGCTTTCATTCAACCTCAACAAATAGAAGTGATATGAAAGGGATAGGAGATACGGTAGTGTCATTGGCTCTGATGATGTAGGTTACATATTTGTTTCAGAAAGGTGTAAGATATATAATGAACAAAAACATAAACACAATATGCAATAATTTTAAAGTTTTTACTGAGATACAGTTTATATAAGGAAATCAGTCAATTTAAATATTTTCATTAGGCACTAATCTATGGATTTCAAATGACTGGGAATACAGATACTCATCTGTTGGTCACAGATACCGTAAAAAGAAGTACGGGCGTGAAGCAGAAAACCAGTCAGTCAGTATCTGGTATGACCGCTATTCGCCTCATGCGGCTCCTTCCCATAGAGTTGGTCAGGCTATTGACGGTGGCCTGTGGAATGCTGTCCCTCTCTCCAATGGCTCTGTGAAGTTGCTGGATATTGGTGAGAACTGGAACATGCTGAGGTACATGTTGATCCAGAGCATTCCGTTTACGTTTTTGTTCAGTTCTGTAACTTCCTTGACAAGTTACAGTAATGTCTTATTCCTTTATTCATTTTTGTACATTTACATTATCCTGTACCTTTTGTTTCATCTCTCATTTCATTAAAAAAAAAAGTTTACACTACTGCAAATAAGTAGAAACTCATTGAACCTCTGTCTTCTGTCTTCTTCTGTTTGGCTGAGAGTGTCAGGTTATATTTACATGTACAGGTGATTTACGGTTAACATTTCATTGGTTGTAGCTTCAGTGCTGTTTCTATCTCATGGCACCAGAATCATGTGATAAAAAATCACCACCCAAGGAAAGTCATGTGATTTCCAACTCTCATGACATCATCATCCCAGAAATGTTTTTGTCAATTAAACCAATTTCTGTCAAACCTGCTCCACCTGTAAGTTAGGTTTACCCTTCAGCTCTGAGTATGAGTTAATCATTGGCACTGACCCAAGATGATGATAAGGTGTGCCCTGCAAAGCAGGAATTGAGGGTTGTTAAAAGTTCTTTATTTAAGATTTGGTGCAGTAAAACAAGGTTCTTCCGGGATAGCTGTCCTCCTGTATGTTTTCAATCCAATCCCAGTTGTAACTAACCTGATTCTGCTTATCCACCCGCTAATTATTAGAATCAGGTTTGGCACTTAAAGCTTTTGTCTGCCCATTCCCCCGTTGAACCGGTTCTTCACCGGTACCTTTCTGCATTGTGTTCTGTAGGTGGAAGACAACGCTCTGGACACAATTCTGCCGGTCTGTCTCTCTTTTAATGACTGCATGAAATGGATACAAATACAAGGCAAAAGTGAATGCTGCCGTCTGGACTTCCATACAAGTATATTTGCCTCTCATCATGCTCTGAGCAAACTCCCACATCAACAAAAAAAGTAAATGTTCATATTTTCAAGACTCATTTTTTTTAAATAAATGTTGTACACAAATACACTAATAATTTGCTAATAAGTGCTAAATATTTGTGTAAGAGTGTACTATTGTACCATTATAACTGAGGCATACTAATGAAGCAACAACGCCATTTTTTAAATGCACAGACAGGTAACAAAATGAACAACAGCTATCTAGGCTCATTAAACATGAAATATAAAATCGTCACAAGGCAAAAGTGTCACGAATATTACCGAAGGTGACTCCCCTTCTTGTTCGGGTGGCGCTCGGCGGTCGTCGTCGCCGGTCTACTAGCTATCGCCGATCCGTTCTGTGTTCGTTTAGTTTTGTCTAATTGGTAGCACCTGTTTCTAGTTTGGTTGTTAGGATAGGGTATATATAGTCTGTTTAGCCCGCTTCTGTTTCGTGCGGGCTTGTTCGTCTGTTATGTTGGTTGAGTGCTTTTTGTTTGCATTTTGGGTTTCACGCTGTCCGTTTATATTTCTGTTCATTTGTGTTTTCACTTTGTACATGTTGTGTTTCCGGGACATTAAAGCGTGTTGTTTTGCCCACATCTTTGCTCTCTGCGCCTGACTCCACACCTCTTCACTCATTACTGTGACAGAAGCCCGCACCTCGTTATGGAGTCAGCAGGAGCAGCGACCACTCCTCTTCCCACTATGGAGGAGAGAGTCCAACATCACACATCCATCCTCCATCGCCTAGGATCAGCGATGGATCAGATGATGGAGAGGATGGATCGTTGGGAGAGGAGTGGTTTCCCTACTACTCCACCGACCCTCCCACCAGCAACTCTACCATCTGTCCCATCTGGATCCGGTTCCAGCGCTCTGCACATGACGCCTCCGAGGAATTACGATGGAACAGCGACAGGGTGCCAGGGATTCCTGCTGCAATTAGACCTCTACCTGTCCACCGTTCGACCGGCCCCTCAGAGGAGGAGAGAGTAGGGGTCCTCATCACCTGCCTGTCTGGTAGAGCCCTGGAGTGGGCTAATGCGGTCTGGAACGGGCCCGACTCGGTGAGAGACAACTACCCAGAGTTCATCCGCCGTTTCAGGGCCGTGTTCGATCACCCTCCAGAGGGTCGTGCGGCAGGTGAGAGATTGTTCTATCTGAGACAGGGGACGAGGAGCGCGCAGGACTTCGCGCTGGAGTTCCGGACCTTGGCTGCGGGAGCAGGGTGGAACGACAGGGCCCTGATAGACCATTACAGGTGTAGCCTGAGAGAGGACGTCCGTAGGGAGCTGGCCTGTCGGGATACTACACTTGGCCTGGATGGACTGATAGACCTGTCGATCCGGTTGGACCATCTGCTAGCTGCTCGTGGACGTTCTGAAAGGGTCTTGTCAGTTCTACCTCCTGATCCTCCTGCCCCTATTCCGATGGAGTTAGGAGGTACCGCATCAAGGGAGATCGGAGGAGGAAGCTCCTCCTGTACCAGTTGTGGCCGGAGAGGGCACACGTCTGGTCGGTGCTGGAGGAATTCATCTGGGAATCATGAGGGCAGGCAGAATACTCATCGGTCACCCCAGGTGAGTAAGCACCACACTCTCCCAGAGTTTCCTGTTGGTCACATGTTTCTATTAATTTGTTTCCTAAATTATTCTCCTTCTCTCCAGCATAAGGCACTGGTAGATTCAGGCGCAGCTGGAAACTTTATAGATCGCGGACTCGCTCAGAGGTTGAGGATTCCGTTAGTAAAAGTAAACCCCCCTTTTCCCGTGCACTCTTTAGACAGTCGACCATTAGGGTCAGGGCTGGTGAAGAGAGCCACAATTTCGTTGGAGATGATTACGCAGGGGAATCACAAGGAGCGAATTAGTTTGTTCCTTATCGATTCACCTGCGTTTCCAGTTGTTCTGGGGATTCCCTGGCTGGCTATTCATAATCCTACGATTTCATGGAAACAGGGAACTCTACAGGGGTGGTCTGATGAGTGTTCAGGCAGGTGTGTAGGGGTTTCCATCGGTGCTACAACGGTGGAGAGTCCAGACCAGGTTTCCACCGTGCGCATTCCAGCTGAGTATGATGATTTGGCTATCGTTTTCAGTAAAAAGAAAGCGACCCAATTACCACCCCATAGGCAGGGGATTGCGTGATAAATCTCCAGGTTAACGCTGCACTTCCCAGGAGTCATGTGTATCCTTTGTCTCAGGAGGAGAAGGTGGCTATGGAAAATTATATCACCGAGGCTCTGGGACAGAGGTACATTCGGCCCTCCATGTCACCTGTCTCTTCGAGTTTCTTTTTTGTGAAGAAAAAAGATGGTGGTTTGCGTCCGTGTATTGATTATAGAGGTCTAAATTCCATCACAGTGGGTTTTAGTTACCCACTACCTCTCATTGCTACGGTAGTGGAATCATTTCACGGAGCGCAGTTCTTCACTAAACTGGATCTCAGGAGTGCTTATAATTTGGTGCGTAAAGGGAGATGAGTGGAAAACTGCATTTAGCACTACGTCGGGCCATTATGAGTATCGCGTCATGCCATACGGTTTAAAGAATGCTCCAGCTATATTTCAATCCTTCGTGGATGAAATACTCAGAGACCTGCACGGACAGGGTGTAGTGGTTTATATTGACGATATTTTGATTTACTCCGCTACACGCTCTGCGCATGTATCTCTTGTGCGTAAAGTTCTTAGACGACTGCTGGAGAATGACCTGTATGTGAAGGCGGAGAAATGTGAGTTTTTTAAACAATCAGTTTCCTTCTTGGGTTATCGTATTTCCAGCTCCGGGTTGGTAATGGAGGGTGACCACGTTAAGGCCGTGCGTAATTGGCCGACTCCGACCACGGTAAAGGAGGTGCAGCGGTTCTTGGGATTTGCCAATTACTACCGGAGGTTTATCTGGGGTTTTGGTCAGGTAGCTGCCCCTATTACCTCACTGCTGAAGGGGGGACCGGTGCGTTTGCAGTGGTCAGCAGAGGCGAACGGAGCTTTTCATAAGTTGAAGGCGATGTTTACTAAGGCGCCGGTGTTGGCACATCCGGACCCTTCTTTGGCGTTTATAGTAGAGGTGGACGCATCCGAGGCTGGGGTTGGAGCGGTGCTCTCACAGAGTTCGGGTGTGCCACGAAGCTCCGCCCCTGTGCCTTTTTTTTCTAAGAAACTCGGGCCAGCGGAGCGGAATTATGATGTGGGGATAGGGAGTTGTTGGCTATGGTTAAGGCCCTGAAGGTGTGGAGACACTGGCTTGAGGGGGCTAAGCACCCTTTCCTTATCTGGACTGATCATCGTAACCTGGAGTATATCCGATCAGCTAGGAGACTGAATCCTCGTCAGGCAAGGTGGGCCATGTTTTTCACCAGATTTCGTTTCACTGTCTCATATAGACCAGGTTCCCTCAACACTAAGGCTGACGCGCTGTCAAGACTCTATGACACTGAGGACAGGTCCATCGATCCAACTCCCATCATTCCGGCAGCTAAGCTGGTGGCACCGGTAGTATGGGATGTGGACGCGGACATCGAGCGGGCACTAAGGGGGGAACCTACGCCTCCACAGTGTCCGGAGGGTCGTAGGTACGTGCCGCTGGCTGTTCGTGATCAATTGATTCGATGGGCTCATTGTCTACCCTCGTCGGGTCACCCAGGTGTTTATAGGACAGTGAGAGGTCTTGAGAGGAAGTACTGGTGGCCCACTTTGAGGAGGGATGTGCGATTCTATGTTTCCTCCTGTTCGGTGTGCGCCCAGAGTAAGGCTCCTAGACACCTGCCAAGAGGTAAATTACAACCTCTTCCCGTTCCACAACGGCCGTGGACCCATCTTTCGGTGGATTTTCTTACTGACCTCCCCCCTCTCAGGGTAACACTACTATCCTGGTCGTTGTGGATCGGTTCTCTAAGTCCTGCCGTCTTATCCCATTGCCCGGTCTCCCTACGGCCCTACAGACTGCGGAAGCTCTTTTCACCCATGTCTTCCGGCACTACGGGGTGCCCGAGGATATAGTTTCTGATCGGGGCCCCCAATTTATCTCCCGTGTTTGGAGAGCATTTATGGAACGTCTGGGGGTCTCGGTCAGCCTTACCTCAGGGTATCACCTGGAGAGTAATGGTCAGGTGGAGAGAGTTAACCAGGAGGTGGGTAGGTTTCTGCGGTCGTATTGCCAGGACCGGCCAGGCGAGTGGGCGAGATATATTCCCTGGGCAGAAATAGCCCAGAATTCACTAAGCCACTCTTCTACCAACATGTCACCATTTGAGTGCGTGTTGGGGTACCAGCCGGTCCTGGCACCGTGGCATCAGAGCCAGACTGAGGCTCCTGCGGTGGAGGAGTGGGTACAGCGCTCTAAGGAGACCTGGAGGGCAGTCCAGGAGTCATTACGCCAAGCGAGTATAAGGCAGAAGAAGAGCGCTGACCGTCACCGCAGTGAGGCCCCCGTGTTTGCACCTGGGGACAGGGTCTGGCTCTCGACCCGAAATCTGCCTCTCCGCTTGCCCTGCCGGAAGCTGGGTCCGCAGTGTATAGGGCCATTTAAAGTCCTGAGGAGAATAAATGAGGTTTGTTATCGATTATTAATTCCTTCGTATTATCGTATTAACCCCTCATTTCATGTGTCTCTTCTCAGGCCGGTGGTAGCTGGTCCCATGCAGGAAAATGAGGTACCGGAGGTTCCTCCACCCCCTCTGGACATCGAGGGGTCCCCGGCGTACAAGATACGAGCTATTCTGGACTCGAGACGCCGGGTGAGAGGCTTGCAGTACCTCGTCGACTGGGAGGGGTACGGTCCGGAGGAGAGGTGCTGGGTTCCGGCGAGGGATATTCTAGACCCATCCATGTTGAGTGAATTCCATCGCCTCCGTCCGGATCGCCCAGCGCCTCGGCCTCCGGGTCGTCCCCGAGGCCGACGTCGGCGCGCTGCGGGAGCTGCGCGTCAGGAGGGGGGTACTGTCACGAATATTACCGAAGGTGACTCCCCTTCTTGTTCGGGTGGCGCTCGGCGGTCGTCGTCGCCGGTCTACTAGCTATCGCCGATCCGTTCTGTGTTCGTTTAGTTTTGTCTAATTGGTAGCACCTGTTTCTAGTTTGGTTGTTTTGATAGGGTATATATAGTCTGTTTAGCCCGCTTCTGTTTCGTGCGGGCTTGTTCGTCTGTTATGTTGGTTGAGTGCTTTTTGTTTGCATTTTGGGTTTCACGCTGTCCGTTTATATTTCTGTTCATTTGTGTTTTCACTTTGTACATGTTGTGTTTCCGGGACATTAAAGCGTGTTGTTTTGCCCACATCTTTGCTCTCTGCGCCTGACTCCACACCTCTTCACTCATTACTGTGACAAAAAGTTAGTGCTGCTATCTGGACTCCCATACAAGTACACTGCTCAAAAACATAAAGGGAACACTTAAACAACACAATGTAACTCCAAGTCAATCACACTTCTGTGAAATCAAACTGTCCACTTAGGAAGCAACACCGATTGACAATAAATCTCACATGCTGTTGTGCAAATGGAATAGACAACAGGTGGAAATTATAGGCAATTAGCAAGACACCCCCAATAAAGGAGTGGTTCTGCAGGTGGTGACCTCTCAGTTCCTATGCTTCCTGGCTGATGTTTTGGTCACTTTTGAATGCTGGCGGTGCTTTCACTCTAGTGGTAGCATGAGACGGAGTCTACAACCCACACAAGTGGCTCAGGTAGTGCAGCTCATCCAGGATGGCACATCAATGCGAGCTGTGGCAAGAAGGTTTGCTGTGTCTGTCAGCGTAGTGTCCAGAGCATGGAGGCACTACCAGGAGACAGGCCAGTACATCAGGAGACGTGGAGGAGGCCGTAGGAGGGCAACAACCCAGCAGCAGGACCGCTACCTCCGCCTTTGTGCAAGGAGGAGCAGGAGGAGCACTGCCAGAGCCCTGCAAAATGACCTGCAGCAGGCCACAAATGTGCATGTGTCTGCTCAAACGGTCAGAAAAAGACTCCATGAGGGTGGTATGAGGGCCCGACATCTACAGGTGGGGGTGGTGCCTACAGCCCAACACCGTGCAGGACGTTTGGCATTTGCCAGAGAACACCAAGATTGGCAAATTCGCCACTGGCGCCCTGTGCTCTTCACAGATGAAAGCAGGTTCACACTGAGCACGTGACAAACGTGACAGAGTCTGGAGACGGTGTGGAGAACAGTCTGCTGCCTGCAACATCCTCCAGCATGACCAGTTTGGCGGTGGGTCAGTCATGGTGTGGGGTGGCATTTCTTTGGGGGGTCGCACAGCCCTCCATGTGCTCGCCAGAGGTAGCTTGACTGCCATTAGGTAATGAGATGAGATCCTCAGACCCCTTGTGAGACCATATGCTGGTGTAGTTGGCCCTGGGTTCCTCCTAATGCATGACAATGCTAGACCTCATGTGGCTGGAGTGTGTCAGCAGTTCCTGCAAGCAGGAAGGCATTGATGCTATGGACTGGCCCGCCCGTTCCCCAGACCTGAATCCAATTCAGCACATCTTGGACATCATGTCTCGCTCCATCAACCAACGCCACGTTGCACCAAAGACTGTCCAGGAGTTGGCGGATGTTTTAGTCCAGGTCTGGGAGGAGATCCCTCAGGAGACCATCCGCCACCTCACCAGGAGCATGCCCAGGCATTGTAGGGAGGTCATACAGGCACGTGGAGGCCACACACACTACTGAGCCTCATTTTGACTTGTTTTAAGGACATTACATCAAAGTTCGATCAGCCTGTAGTGTGGTTTTCCACTTTAATTTTGAGTGTGACTCCAAATCCAGACCTCGATGGGTTGATAAATTTGATTTCCATTGATAATTTTTGTGTGATTTTGTTGTCAGCACATTCAACTATGTAAAGAAAAAAGTATTTAATAAGAATATTTCATTCATTCAGATCTAGGATGTGTTATTTTAGTGTTCCCTTTATTTTTTTGAGCAGTGTATATTTGCCTGATAAAAGACAGAATTTGCAGAATTTGCGTGAGAAAATCATTAGAAAACTCACGCCGTCTGCACATGAAAGAGACCCTCTCCCGCAACAAAGCTAGCGGTAGCTGGGCTAACCTTGCAAAGTTGCACTCGAACATTATCCCATTCACAATAATATATATTCCTATAAACAGTAATGTAACGGTAAAACTTTTGCTTGTCTTTTCTTGTGCATTTGTGAACATTCAAAAGATCGTTGCATACATACCTCTCACGCTCTGAGCAAACTGAGGAGTAAATGCATGGCTCCTGTTGATGACATCACAACAATAAATAAATACAATACAATAGTTCACTCTTGAAAGTAGATCTCAAAATACATCTCAAAATAAACTTTAAATAATAAATAAAAATAAATATGAGGGATTTTCAGTGAAATACGCTACCGTTCAAAAGTTTGGGCTCACTTAGAAATGTCCTTGTTTTTGAAAGAAAAGCTATTTTTTGTCCATTCAAATAACATCAAATTGATCCGAAATACAGTGTAGACATTGTTAATGTTGTAAATTATTTTTTTATGGAATATCTACATAGGCCCATTATCAACAACCATCACTCCTGTGTTCCAATGGCACATTGTGTTAGCTAATCCAAGTTGATCATTTTAAAAGGCTAATTGATCATTAGAATGCAATTATGTTAGCACAGCTGAAAACTGTTGTTCTGATTAAGTAAGCAATGCAACTGGCCTTCTTTAGACTAGTTGAGTATCTGGAGCATCAGCATTTGTGGGTTTGATTACAGGCTCAAAATGGCTAAAAACAAAGTACTTTCTTCTGAAACTCGTCAGTCTATTCTTGTTCTGAGACATGAAGGCTATTCCATGTGAGAAATTGCCAAGAAACTGAAGATCTCGTACAACGCTGTGTACTACTCCCTTCACAGAACAGCGCAAACTGGCCCTAACCAGAATAGAAAGAGGAGTGTGGGGAGTGGGAGGAGTGTGTGTGTCTAGTTTGAGAAACAGAGGCTTCACAAGTCCTCAACTGGCAGCTTCATTAAATAGCACCCGCAAAACACCACTCTCAACGTCAACAGTGAAGAGGCGTCTCCGGGATGATGGCCTCCTAGGCAGAGTTCCTCTGCCCAGTGTCTGTTTTCTTTTAATCTTAATATGTTATTTAACATTTAACATTTAAGTCATTTAGCAGACGCTCTTATCCAGAGCGACTTACAAATTGGTGCATTCACCTTATGACATCCAGTGGAACAGCCACTTTACAATAGAGCATCTAAATATTTTAAGGGGGGGGGGTGAGAAGGATTACTTTATCCTATCCTAGGTATTCCTTAAAGAGGTGGGGTTTCAGGTGTCTCCGGAAGGTGGTGATTGACTCCGCTGTCCTGGCGTCGTGAGGGAGTTTGTTCCACCATTATTTAAATTGGCCAGTCTGAGATATGGCTTTTTCTTTGCAACTCTTCCAAGAAGGCCAGCATCCCACAGTCACCTCTTCACGGTTGACGTTGAGACTGGCGTTTCGCCTCATCACTGTTGATGTTCAGCCTGGTGTTTTGCCTCATCACTGTTGATGTTCAGCCTGGTGTTTTGCCTCATCACTGTTGATGTTCAGCCTGGTGTTTTGCGGGTACTATTTACCCGCTGATGCTCCAGATCCCTGAAAACACCATACAACCTGGATGTGAGTGAATAGTGTTTAGTCTGAAGCCCCCTACTGCTGTACAAAGACCATCCACTGGCATTCTCTACAAGAAATCTGTCTCCAGAAATAAAATCTTGTCCCTAGTGGGTGACACCTACTCCCATTGTCTGCTGCACTTCTGCTTGGATTCCACCTGGTGATCTGTTCATCATCTGCCCTGGCCTGAACCTCCTAATGCATACTCAAATGTCATAAATCAACACTGCAGACCTCTCCCTGTCCTTTGCCGTGCCTTGATTGTATTATTGTTGATGATATCTGGAAATGTGCATGTACACCTTGGCCCATCTACTGTTGTTAGCCCCAATTCTGACTTGTGCTCTAATATCTGCTTCACTGATTTCTGCTCCCGTAAAAGCCTGCGTTTTCTGCATGTTAACACTAGAAGCTTATTACATAAAATGGATCAATTGAAAGTGTGGGTTCACAGCTCCAATCCAGATGTGTTGGTCAGTACTGAGACGTGGTTAAGGTGTTAAAGTGTTTTGAATACTGATGTTAACCTTTCTGGTTATAATCTTTTTTATACAAGACAGATCTTCCAAAGGTGGGGGAGTGGCAATCTTTACCAAGGATCACCTTCAGTGCTCGGTTGTCTCCACCAAGTCGGTCCCCAAACAATTTTATTTACTGGTTATAAGTATTAAACTTTCAAATAGCTCTTTGTTGACTGTTATCGTCCTCCATCAGCACCGGCCGGTACCCTACCTGCCCTAAGCTCTCTCCTGGCCCCTTACACAAAGTCTGAATTTGTCCTGCTAGGTGAACTAAACTGGGACATGCTTAAACCACCTGACCAAGTCCATAAAGCAATGGGACTCCCTAAATCTTTCTCAGATTATCACCAATCCCACAAGGTATGACTCCAAACACCGAGAAAAGGCTACTCTTCTTGATGTTATCCTCACAAATAATCCTGATCGGTATCAGTCTGGTGTTTTTCGTAATGAACTTAGAGATCCCTGTTTTACAACTATAGTTTGCGAAAGCTATGCTATTATCTGAGGACAGCACCTCCGTAAACAAAGAGAGAGAAGCATATTTCAACCCTGCAGGCGCAGAAATAAAAATAATTCATGCCTTACCTTTGACGAGCTTCTTTTGTTGGTGTTACGCCCCTGAAAACAGGGGAGAAATAATCACGAGAGTGATACGGTGTTGTATTCTCAAGTCAACATTTAGTTCAATGAGAAAAGACCGCGAATTTCCCCAGGAATATGCGTGGAGACCAGAGCAATCGATCTCCGGCTCATTAGCTTAAGAGCATTTCGTAGATCACAGATTAACACTTTTAGGCACCACAAAATAAAGTAATCAATATAACGTTTACACATTACTCTCACAATTCGTACCCTTTGACAGATTTGAACTTTAACACAATTATATGAATGTTATCAATCTCTATCAACTAATACTGAATGCATCTTTTTAACCTTAGATGTTTTAAGATCCTCACATACTATGAACTTACTAATACTTTTCAATGTATAACAGGCTATGAATATGTCCTTTAACCTGTCACACTCTCCCGACAAAATAAATGTTGTCCCAACATTACCAACATTGTCTTCTTCAACAGTTCGTATGCACTGGACCTAGAAAAATCCTCTTCTGTAAGGTAGTACTTGAGCAGAAGTCACGGGTCACAGTTCAAATATAACTAACAAGTTATATTCACAGTCCATATCTGTTGACCAGCTATATAACATAAGCAGTATTTTCTCATACTATTGATCAACAGTCCATCAATTTGAATGATCTATATGCATAGTCTGTAAATTGTCTCTTTTGACAGTCTGTGAAATCTGACAGTAGTCCATGGTCAAACATGTCAACTCTGTAGCCTCATGTTTGCTGAAGCCCATACATGTAAGGTGGCTGAAAGTAACATTGCTGTAGTGATGGCAGCCATGGAACCAGTCCTGGTGCAGAGTAGACAGGGAACAACTGTGGCTGTGGCTGTATACTGTAGCAGGAAGGGATACCAAGATGATCATAGGTGATACGTCTTGGAGGGTGTCTCTCTCTTTGTGGCAGCTGGTAGGCTGGTTCCTCAGGTTCAGAAGCATCAGTATATGAAGGAAAGGCACTTGGTGGACGATCATCAGGCAAATTTTCAGCAGGCAGGTCTTTAACTGTTGTTGTCTCCTCCAGCCGCTTTTCAACAAGAGGCTGTGCTGGTAGCGTATCAGGGACTGGCACTGCAACTGTCTGTTTCACTGTTGAGGGCCTGTGTTCCCACTCTCTCGCTGGTTCAGCATTCCTCTCCTCAGGTACTGTAGGAGATGTGGGAACCTGTAGCGGCTCATGATGAAAGTCATATTCATCCCCACTATCTTCATCAGAATCTAGAGTCTGTGATGCAGGCTGGTGTCTCCTCGTTTTCTGACTTTTGTCCACTTTGGTCATTTCTGTTTGTGTCTCAAAAGGTAAGTGGTCACAGGACATGAGCAGATTTCTGTGCAGGACCCTGGAGCGTCCCCTACCCTTTTCTGGTCTCAATTCATAAATCGGCAGGTCTGAACCCATTTGTCTCACCACTGTGTGAATTTCATCTTCCCAATAGTTACGGAGTTTTCCTGGTCCTCCTCTTGGTGTCAGGTTTTAATCAGAACTCGCTCACCAGGCTGTAGCACTGAACTCCTAACTTTAGTGTCATAGTACTTCTTACTTCTTTCAGCGGCTTTCTGAGCATTTTCATTTGCAATGGCGTATGCTTCTTCCATCCCTCGTTTCCAGTTCTCCACGTATTCTCGCTGCTTACTGGAACCTGCCTCTGTGCACAATCCAAAGAGCATATCAACTGGAAGCCTGGGTGATCTCCCAAACAGAAGATAAAATGGTGAATAGCCAGTCACTTCGCAACGGGTGCAGTTATAGGCATAAACCAGTTTGTTCAGAGACTCCTTCCAGTTTGACTTTTGTGTCTCGGTTAGTGTCTTTAACATTTGCAACAATGTTCTGTTCATGCGTTCCGCTTGACCGTTTCCCATCGGGTGATAGGGTGTTGTCCTGGACCCCGCCATGCCACTGAGTTTCTTTAACTGATGGAACAACTGATTTTCAAATTCTCCCCCTTGGTCATGGTGGATGCGGGACGGGAACCCAAACTTCAGGGCAAAATCATTGAAGATGAGATTTGCAGCAGTTTTACCTGACTTTGATGTGGTGGCGTAGGCTTGAGTGAAACGTGTAAAATGATCAACAATCACGAGGATGTACTCATATCCCCCTTTGCATCTGTCGAGATGAAGGAAGTCTATACATACCAGTTCAAATGGCTGTGTTGTCATAATGTTTGTCAGAGGAGCTCTTGTTGCATGGGCTGGCTTTTTCTGCTTGACACAGCTACACCTTTTAGTCACATAGTGCTCGATGTCAGATTGCATATATGGCCTGAAGAAGCGGTCACGTACTAGTGATACAGTGCGGTCAGTACCTTGGTGTCCCATGTTATTGTGCAACTCTTCCATCACTTTACCTTTGTACTGCTCTGGTAGAACTAACTGCTTGCGGGCTGTAGTGATTCTGTACAAAATGCCATCACTGTCTATTGTCAATTTGTCCCATTCTCT
The DNA here is from genome assembly GCF_023373465.1 of Oncorhynchus keta. Lineage (NCBI taxonomy): Eukaryota > Metazoa > Chordata > Actinopteri > Salmoniformes > Salmonidae > Oncorhynchus > Oncorhynchus keta. The sequence continues at coordinate 69,035,622 of NC_068455.1, read as the reverse complement.
GAATAGGCATTTTGTCTTTGGACTGAATTTCTTTTGCTCTTTAACTGGCGGTTTGGAACCCGACAGTTTGAAATTGAGCACAGGACGGATGACTGGATCAGATTCTTGTGCTTCTCTAATCCCATCTTTTGGGATCGAGCTGGTTGTTGCAGTGGTTGTCTCACCTTCAGCTGATACTGACATAGATGCAGCTGAAAATGACCAAGGTACAACAGCCTCTTTCTGTACCTCAACTGCTTGTATCGTGGCGGCGATGGTGTCTGGTGGAAGCTCCTCAGAACATTCTCTCATCAGTGACTCTACATCCAGTGGCATCCTTGACAAAGCATCTGCATCACCGTTCTCTCTGCCTGGCCTGTACTTTATTGTAAAGTGGAAATCAGCCAAGTCTGCAACCCACCTGGAAGTGGTTGCGTTCGGTTTTGCAGTAGACAGAATGTAGCAGAGCGGGTTGTTATCGCTGTATACAGTGAAGGTGGGAGCATAGTACAAATAGTCATGGAACTTATCAGTGATTGCCCATTTTAGAGCTAGAAATTCTAGCTTGCTCGAGTGGTAGTGATAGTTCTTCTCAGCTGCTGTTAAAGTTCGAGAGCCATAAGCAATGACCCTAAGCTTCCCCTCTTGCTTTTGATAAAGAACTGCTCCCAAGCCTTGGTGTGACGCATCAGTGTGTACAACAAATGGCTGAGTGAAATCAGGGAAACCTAAAACTGGTGGGTGAAGCAAACACTCAATCAGCTGTTCAAGTGCCTGTTGATGCTGGTCAGTCCACAGGATTGGCTTGTTTGAGGGCACCACATGACTTACTTTCTTTGTTTTTGTTTTCCGTGGGTGGTCAGGTAATTTCTCTGAATCTGCTTTCAGGAGGTCATACAGGCAGCTGGCACTCCTAGAAAAGTATTTGATGTACTGTCTGTAGTACGTGAGTAAACCAAGCATTTTTCTGAGCTGGCCCACAGTCCCTGGTCTGATTTCTTTCAATGCTCTTACTGCTTCAAAATCGGCTGGGTCAACTCGGCTGCCCTCTGCAGACACTATTCTGCCCAAATAACGGACCTGGGGTTTAAAGAGATCACACTTACTTGGTTTGAGTTTAATGCCATACTCTCTGAGACGCTGCAAAACTTTTCACACATCATTCACATGGCTGTTGAATGTGTTACTGAAAACTAGCGTGTCGTCCAGATAAGGAATGCAGATGTTATCCCGGAGCCCTTCCAAACACTCCTCCATACACCGCTGAAAAGCTGCAGGAGCGTTCATGAGGCCGAATGGCATACGTATCCACACATAGAGTCCCCACGGTGTCACAAATGCTGTCAGTGGTCTGCTTTCTTCAGAGATGAACCCCTGGTGATACGCTTTCCCCTGATCTAAGAGGGAGAACCAGGAATTACCACCTAAACTGTCCATGATGTCTTGGACCCGAGGGATGGGCTGGCGGTCGGGATGTGTCTTTCTGTTCAGATCTCTGTAATCTATACACAACCGGAGGGTCCCGTCCTTCTTACGAACGCACACGACAGGTGAGGAATATGAAGAGTTTGACTTCCTAACCCAGCCCTGGACTATGAGGTCATAAATGTAACCCTTCATCTCCTGATACAGTGGCCTGGGCACTGACATGTATGTGCGCTTTACTGGTTCAGAGTCCTTTAGAGAAATAGTCATTTTCAATCGTTCAATGCAGCCAATGTCATTGTCTGATCTGGAGAAGGAGTGACACTCTTCTCTAAGCATTTGCCTAACAACCTCTCTCTGTTCTTCGGTTAGGTGAGTTAAATCTACTGGTGGATCCCACTGTTCAGTAGCAGTACATGGGGTTCGAACGCTGGTGTGATTCACTGTGGCTGAGGTGACAGTTTTTTCAAAGACTTGGGCAGGTAACACAGTCATAATGGTTTGTACTGTACCGATTATTGTGCGTCCTAGCAGGGCAATGTCGTGGTCAGTGGGGTTAGAGACATCAAGCAGGATAACTGGAAAAACACCTTTACTGACTCTGACTAGTGTGTCAAAGAACTCAAGGTCATCTGGCCACTGCGGGTTCAGGTCTGGCTGGAAAAGCATTGTCATGTCATCTTTGAAAGGCTGGGAAGCTACACGGCACTCAATCTGAATGCTACTGTGTTTTGGTACAGCAACCTTCTCTTTCTTGGTTTTCACTGCGTATTCATCTGTCTGTTCTGCGCTAACAGCCTGTATAAAAGCTCTCACCTTGTTTCTTTTGAGGCTTGGGAAAGCTGTTTTTACTGTGCTGTATCGTTTAGTCTTTTCGGTCATTGTCAGGATGTGCTCGATAACATTGAAACCTATGATGGGATGAGATAGGTGACAGCCTTTCATTACCAGCACTGGGATGATCAGTTCCATTTTTCTCTGTGCAGGAAAACCTTTCACTGGTAGAGTCAATTTTCAGGTGAGTGCATTTTTTCTTATGTTTAGTCCAATGTTGGTTTTGACATACTTTGGAACAGTACAGTGTCTCTTTACATGATGAACATTGTTTCAGGTTCTCAAATGACTCTTCTCTGGCACAACTTGCACATTTCTGGGACTTTTTGGTAGCTACGGTTAACACTCGTCCCTCAGCGGTAACCCGTTTCCGTTTAAAGGGGCCTGGCTCCCCGGATTTTACATCCAGCTTGAAAATGTTCTCCACTCCCACATCGGAAGCAGTGTGTGCAGCGTGCATCTGTTCTGGCCTGCTGGCAGACAAAACACCTCCTTGGAGCTTGAGCAGAGTGGTTGGTATACCGGTTAGGTGCATATTGATGCTGTGCAGGGTCAAGTGCTTGGGACCGACTGTAGTTGCTGTAATACTGCTGCTGGGAAACAGGTGGCTGGGGGTCCCTATCTGGCCTCCTAACTGGGGGTGGGGCATAGGCACAAGGCTGTGACTGAAACATAGGCTGCTGTAATGTCTCCTTAATCTGAGCAATCTCTGCACTGAGACCTTTTAGAGAAGCTACACCTGTCTTAAGTTCAGCTAACTCTGTTAACAGTTCTGCGGGTATCGTAGCTTTGGCTTCCTTCACAGGACACTTTGCAGATGGCATATCATCTCTGTCATTTCGTCTCTAAGTAGCAACAATTCCGACATGCCGCCATCTTCTAACTCTGTGACTTCCTCTCTCTCAAGGAACATCGTAATGCGAGTCATTAATGCTATGCGGGATTTGTCTTTAACATCTCTTCTCTGTTCGCCTGATATTTCAAGGAAATCACATATCTCTAGTAATTTGTCTCCTACTACCTCTTCCTGTAGTTCTTCCAAGGCACTTGTCATGTTGACAGAACAGGAGGAACTTTTACTGTGCAGGAGTTGACTCTGAATTAGATGGTCCTTACTGTCTCTGATGGTCGATCAATGGCATCAGTTGACACGTACTTAACCACTAACTTCCAACTTCCCCCAAACAGCAACACTTTCCTCACTGCAGCCTGCCTGAGTTGTTATGTGGAGATTTAGCTGGCTCGGAATTCAGCGACCAGGGTGTGGAAACTGGACATCTGAGCAGCAATCTCAGCGGAGCCTCCAAAAATGTTACGCCCCTGAAAACAGGGGAGAAATAATCACGAGAGTGATACGGTGTTGTATTCTCAAGTCAACATTTAGTTCAATGAGAAAAGACCGCGAATTTCCCCAGGAATATGCGTGGAGACCAGAGCAATCGATCTCCGGCTCATTAGCTTAAGAGCATTTCGTAGATCACAGATTAACACTTTTAGGCACCACAAAATAAAGTAATCAATATAACGTTTACACATTACTCTCACAATTCGTACCCTTTGACAGATTTGAACTTTAACACAATTATATGAATGTTATCAATCTCTATCAACTAATACTGAATGCATCTTTTTAACCTTAGATGTTTTAAGATCCTCACATACTATGAACTTACTAATACTTTTCAATGTATAACAAGCTATGAATATGTCCTTTAACCTGTCACATTGGCACTCCAATATGTCCCATAAACATCACAAATGGTCCTTTTGTTCGAGTAATTCCTTCGATATATATCCAAAATGTCCATTTATTTGGCGCGTTTGATCCAGAAAAACACTGGTTCCAACTTGCGCAACGTGACTACAAAATATCTAAAAAGTTACCTGTAAACTTTGCCAAAACATTTCAAACTACTTTTGCAATACAACATTAGGTATTTTTTTATGTAAATAATCGATACAGTTGAGGACGGGATGATCTGTGTTCAATACAGGAGGAAAACAAACTGTAGCTAGCTATCTGGTCACGCGCCTTCTTCTTTACACAAATGAAAAAGGTCCCTTAGAAATCTGGATTTCCAATGAAAATCCATTGAAAAGAGAGTGACCTCAAAAATCAGAATGGTTTGTCCTCTGGGTTTCGCCTGCTAAATAAGTTCTGTTAAACTCACAGACATGATTCAAACAGTTTTAGAAACTTCAGAGTGTTTTCTATCCAAATCCTCCTCCGCTCTCTCCACTGGCTTCCAGTTGAAGCTCGCATCCGCTACAAGACCATGGTGCTTGCCTACGGAGCTGTGAGGGGAACGGCACCTCAGTACCTCCAGGCTCTGATCAGGCCCTACACCCAAACAAGGGCACTGCGTTCATCCACCTCTGGCCTGCTCGCCTCCCTACCACTGAGGAAGTACAGTTCCCGCTCAGCCCAGTCAAAACTGTTCGCTGCTCTGGCCCCCAATGGTGGAACAAACTCCCTCACGACGCCAGGACAGCGGAGTCAATCACCACCTTCCGGAGACACCTGAAACCCCACCTCTTCAAGGAATACCTAGGATAGGGTAAGTAAGGGTAAGTAATCCTTCTCCCAAAAAAAAAAAAAAAAAAAGATTTAGATGCAAGTGGCTGTTCCACTGGATGTCACAAGGTGTATGCACCAATTTGTAAGTCGCTCTGGATAAGAGCGTCTGCTAAATGACTTAAATGTAAAATGTTGTAAATGTAAATGCAACATTTGCATTCAAACCCTTTAAGTGCGTCAACACCCTCTTACGCTTCACCGGGTTATTAACCCCTTTGATGTTCCACGAAATGTACTTGCAGTATTTCGTCCCCTCTGGGCATTCCCGTTATACAACCCTGTCATTAGAGCATAGAATGGAAAAGCAATGAGCACCCAAAAACCACAGAATAACTTTTCTCAGAGTAATAATGTACGGTGGTAGATGTTTGGGAAAAGTACAGAAAAAAATAAAAAGACAGAATGACAACATTAGAACTGAACAATTCAACCCCCTCCCCCCATCTCAGACAGAACCTCCCCAAACGAGGTACAAGCCTAAATAGAACATGTTCTCTTCGCACAGTATGTCTGTGAGAGTGCAGTCTTAAACCTAAACTCACAGACACGCTCTTTAAAGTCGTGTTTTGTTTGTGGCTCAAACAGCAAAAAGAGAGAATTAAAAAAATTGTTTTTATTAAAGTGAATCCCTTGTGCAAACTAAATTACAAATGCACCACTTGTAGATGTATATAATTATATTCCCAGTCTTATAACAGGCTTTGAGAGAGAAAATAAATAAAATGTATAAAAGCTCTCAGCCAAAAACCTAATTTGAAGTAAGGAAATCGTAGTAAGCAAATCAAAAACAAATTTTTAAAAAACGCCTCGCTGTGGATTTGAAAATTTTTCGCAGCTTTTTGTTAAAAATCGCGCAACATTTCAGCGCCCTGCTATTCATGCCAGGAATATAGTATATGCATATGATTAGTATGTGTGGATAGAAAACACTCAGTCGTTTCTAAAACTGGTTAAATCATGGCTGTGACTATAACAGAACGTGCGTTTCATCGAAATGTGCAGGAAAATCTGATCACTGAAAATGGAAAAAAATATCCATGCGCCACTTTCAAGGATTGTTAAAGGTGAACCGGATTAAATTAGGTCGAGGTTGCAATACCTACAGCTTCCACACGATGTCAACAGTCTTGTCATTTGCCTACGATTTGTTTCTTGGTCAAACAAAGAAGAGACAAGCCATTTCTTCTTGTATCCGACCGGATATTTTGGTTGAGATATATCAGGACAGCATTTCCAGACGGACACCTATAGAATTGACATCGCCTCGTGATCAATTTTATCGCTTATTAACGTGTACTAATACCTAAAGTTGCATTACAAAAGTATTTCGAAGTGTTTTGTGAAAGTTTATCGTCAACTTTTTTAATTTTAAAAAATGACGTTACGTTAGAAAACGCTCTTTTTTTCCATTGTTCACACAGTCTTCATAGATTGATATCTAGGCTATATATGGACCGATTTAATCGAAAAAAGACCCAAAATGATGTTTATGGGACATCTAGGAGTGCCAAGAAAGAAGCTCGTCAAAGGTAATGAATGTTTTATATTTTATTTCTGCGTTTTGAGTAGCCCCCGGCTATCGCAAAATCTGTCGTTAGGTGACGTTGAAGTATTTTGGGGGATACATGCTATCAGATAATAGCTTCTCATGCTTTCGCCGAAAAGCATTTTACAAATCTGACTTGGTGGATAGATTCACAACGACTGTAGCTTTAATTCAGTACATTGTATGTGCATTTTAATGTAAGTTTGAGTTTTATCAAAAACTATACTTGAAATTTCCGCTGATTTATGTTCCCACCTCGGAACCACGGCCCCAACAAGTTAAATGAGAAACAGTAATTGGTGGGTGGGTTATGGGTTTGTGTTTTTCCTCTGGATAACATTGTCTGACAATTATATATATTTCTTCCAGTGTCAAATGAACTAGGAAACCTCAAGCATGACTTTTTATTGTGAAACAAACTTGAGCATGCATCCATCTCTATCTATCTGGCTTTGGGAGTCAGTCATCACACCTTCTGAGCAATTATATTGTATTTTTTCAATGCAATTTTATATTATCACAATTCTGTGGACATCTCTTTAAAATATTATTGGACTATGCTTAAACTGAATTAAAAGAACACTAAAATAAAAGAATGGGAAATGATTAGGTGTGATCCAGTATTATGTGCATGCAATACTAAAACCTTTACAATGACATGGCCAGGTTTAATTTATGATAAACACATTGTTCAACTCCTCCTTATTAATGACGTCACAAACCAAGAAACCTTGGCGGATTATGAGAAAAAGTTTTTGGTCAAGAGTGGACCGGACCAATTGTGGATCGTCTGCATCGTATCGATGCAGATATAAAAGAATTTGTTACAATGTCTTCCATGTCCCGAGCTGGAGATGAGCCACATCAGCTTAAGAGAGCATCTGAACTGAGTGCTAGAATTCTTAGTGAAGCAGTAGACTTGAAAAGGGAGTTATCTGTCTTCTCAGGTATTGTTAGTGATATCTTTGGGGATGTCAGAAAGATCGGCAGTGCCCGTGATATTGGTTCAGAGTTTATGACAAGTATCAAGAAATCATCTGAATTGTGTCAGGAGACTATAAGCAAATTTGAAAAGATGAGAGAAGAACTTGAAAAATGTCTGATTCATTAGGAACAAAATACAAATTAATAATTTGTTGAAATAAACCAATAACCAGTAAATAATTCAGCATATTAATGTTTTAAAAAATCTATTTTGTAAAATGTACTGTACGTGATGTTATATGAGTGACACATTTCAAGGTAACTTTTAATTTGACATTTTTGTTAAATGTATTGAAGTGCATCAAAATGTACAGTCAGCTTGAACTAACTTTTGTAAAATATACATGACGCTTGAGTGACAAGTGAACTTCAAGTGAACTTTTAAATGAATTTATTTTGACAAAATATATTTACAGTCAACTTGAACTAAAGAAAAATAAAATAAATGCATATTTGTTTAACAAATACTTGCTTTCAATTTGACATTTCCATCACTCTTTGAAGTATGTGTAACATTGTATCCTTGTTAGGGTAAGGTTTTGGGATATTAGGGTATAGCTGTAGGATTCTTTTGCTGGAATGTACTATGACTTGTTCCAATAGCACCACAGGGCCTAGATCAAGACTAGCCTGGCTGAAGTGCGTCACACATGACTACACAGAAAGGCTGGTGTTACATCAAGACACCTGTAACGACTAAAAATGCACAAAAAGTACAAAACTGGTTGATTCGATTTAACACTCCACACGTAAATGTACACTATGTACAGTCGTGGCCAAAAGTTGAGAATGGCACAAATATTAATTTCCACAAAGTTTGCTGCTTCAGTGTATTTAGATATTTTTGTCAGATGTTACTATGGAATACTGAAGTATAATTACAAGCATTTCATAAGTTTCAAAGGCTTTTATTGACAATTACATGTAGTTGATGCAAAGAGTCAATATTTGCAGTGTTGTCCCTTCTTTTTCAAGACCTCTGCAATCCGCCCAGGCATGATGTCAATTAACTTCTGGGCCACATCCTGACTGATGGGAGCCCATTCTTGCATGATCAATGCTTGGAGTTTGTCAGAATTTGAGGGGTTTTGTTTGTCCACCCGCCTCTTGAGGATTGAGTTCTTAATGGGATTAAGGTCTGGGAGTTTCCTGGCCATGGACACAAAATATCGATGTTTTGTTCCCCGAAACACTTAGTTATCACTTTTACCTCATGGCAAGGTGCTCCTGGAAAAGGTATTGTTCGTCACCAAACTGTTCCTGGATGGTTGGGAGAAGTTGCTCTCGGAGGATGTGTTGGTACCATTCTTTTTTCCTTGCTATTTTCTTAGGCATTATTGTGAGTGAGCCCACTCCCTTGGCTGAGAAGCAACCCCACACATGAATGGTCTCAGGATGCTTTACTGTTGGCATGAATTTGCATTTGTTTAAGCTGTTTTCTAGTGACATTTAATTGGATATAACAATGAGCTAATGATGCGCAATTTCACCTGGCATAGAAAATGTGCTCTCTCGTCAGGACACTGAGCTAGCCAACAACACAGCTAAAACAATCACTTCAAACTGAAACTGGAAAGACTGCTAACTAGCTGCACTTCGTTTCGTTTCACCTGTTTTTTATTGATAGTTCTTTACTATTCATGACTTTGACTGGCTGAGAAAAGCTGCCTACGTGTCTATCTCATCCTGACTCCTGACATGTTCATTACTATGGGACAGCTGGAGATCGAATTTGAAAATTGAAACAATGTTGCAGATGTCGGAGAGACAGACAGCAAGGTTATTGCAAATCTCCGCTGTTGAAAACTAAATGTTAGTCTAAACAAAATGTGAGATAATGTCTAGATGCTTTTTATAGTGGAAATCAAAGTTATAAATTGCCTTGCTGGGCTGATGAGACAGTGCAGTTAGATGGAACAGAGTTAATAGACAATTTAACATCATAGATTTAGCCGGTGGTAACTTGTGGAATGCGGTTTTAACCCATCAGTATTCAGGATTAGACCCACCGGTTGTATAATAATGAACACACCACCCTATTTGACACACTTTTTACACACAATTATTCAGATTTGGCTATTAGGTTCATTCTTTCCCACACAGTAGAGTTTAGTTTCTCTCAGACAACCCTCAATCATCATCCCCTCTGGATGTTCTACTACCACCAGACCTGTAGTAATTCAGTTGAGTATGTTTAGACAGGAGTTTATCATTGGTGCTCTTGTGGGAAGGTCTCCCACTCAGAAGTACGAGATGGGGAGGGGGCGGGAGTAGGTTGTCCTCAGGTCTCCAAACTGGATCCCGAAGTAGGGGGAGCGGGGGAATCTATCAAATAGCGCACCTCTAACTTTGTACAGTACTAATGCAATTAGTAAAATCATTCACACAACGAAATTATACCAAATAAACCACAATTCATTCATAATACTGTGAACATAGTTTCACAGACATATTGGTGCATTTTTTTCTGGTTTGTGTGAAATCGTTAAGAATAATATAAAACCAGTCTGCACACCACCAAGGTGAATTGGTTTGGCATTGACTCTTGGTTGACAGTGTTGGGGGATGGGTAATGTATTGATGCTATTAACCTATGTTGCTATGTTGCTTGCTATGCTATTACTCATAGGAAGACAAGCATGTGTTTTCTTTCCAACAAGCTTACATAACATTGGATATCATTTCACACACTTTCATCATGATAATCTTTTGTAATATATTAGTATTTTGGGGTGAATAAAAATGACAGTTAGTACAGAATGTGTACCGAATGTGTATTCACGGGGATGGGGGTGTATCCCTTATGAATAACGACTCATGGTGTAATCATAACAACATACAGGAACTCAAGTCCTTTTGTTCACCTGACCTAGAATCCCTTACAATCAAATGCCAACCGCATTATCTACGAAAAGATATCTCTTCGATTATAATCACAGCTGTGTATATCCCTAGCCAGACGGCATCCCTAGCCGTATCCCTAGCCAGCAGATCAGCTGGCTGGTGTGTTTACGGACATATTCAATCAATCCCTATCCCAGTCTGCTGAGCCCACATGCTTCAAGAGGGCCACCATTGTTCCTGTCCGCAAGAAAGCTAAGGTAACTGAGCTAAACGACTATCTCCCCGTAGCATTCACTTCTGTCATCAGGAAGTGCTTTGAGAGACTAGTCATGGATCATATCACCTCCACCCTACCTGACACCCTAGACCCACTTCAATATGCTTACAGCCCCAACAGGTCCACAGACGACGCAATAATAATCACACTGCACACTGCCTTATCCCATCTGGACAAGAGGAATACCTATGTAAGAATGCTGTTCAATGACTACACCTCCGCATTTAACACCATCGTACCCTCCAAACTCATCATTAAGATCAAGACCCTGGGTCTCGACCCCAACCTGTGCAACTGGGTCCTGAACTTTCTGACGGACCACCCCCAGGCAGTGAAGGTAGGAAACAACATCTCCACCCCGCTGATCCTCAACACTTCGTCCCACAAGGGTGCGTTCTCAGCCCTCTCCTGTACTCCCTGTTCACCCATGACTACGTGGCTATGCACGCCTCCAACTAATTCATCAAGTTTGCAGATGACACTACAGTGGTAGGCTTGATTATCAACAACGACAAGACGGCCTACAGGGATGAGGTGAGGGCCCTCGGAATGTGGTGTCAGGAAAATAACCTCACACTCAATGTCAATAAAACAAAGGAGATGATCGTAGACTTCAGGAAACAGCAGAGGGAGCAGCCCCCTATCCACATCGAAAGAACATGAATGGAGAAGGTGGAAAGTTTTAAAGTTCCTCGGCGTACACATCACAGACAAACTGAAATGGTCCACCCACACAGACAGTGTGGTGAAGAAGGCGCAACAGCGCCTCTTCAATCTCAGGAGGCTGAAGAAATTTGGCTTGTCACCAAAACACTCACAAACTTTTACAGATGCACAATCGAGAGCATCATGTCGGGCTGTATCACCGCCTGGTACGGCAACTGCTCACCCGATGTCACAGAAGGCCAAAAAGATCATCAAGGACAACATCCACCCGAGCCACTGCCTGTTCACCCCGCTATCATCCAGAAGGCGACGTCAGTACAGGTGCATCAAAGCTGGGACCGAGAGAATGAAAAACAGCTTCTATCTCAAAGCCATTATACTGTTAAACAGCCATCACTAACATTGAGTGGCTCCTGCCAACATACTGACTCAAATCTCTAGCCACTTCAATAATTAATAATTGGATTAAATACATGTTTCACTAGTCACTTTAAACAATGTCACTTTATATTATGATTACATACCCTAGAGCTCCATTTTTATGGAATGGTCTGCCTACCCATGTGAGAGACGCAGACTCGGTCTCAACTTTTAAGTCTTTACTGAAGACTCATCTCTTCAGTAGGTTATATGATTGTGTGTAGTCTGGCCCAGGAGTGTGAAGATGAACTGAAAGGCTCTGGAGCAACGAACCGCCCTTGCTGTCTCTGCCTGGCCGGTTCCCCTCTCTCCACTGGGATTCTCTGCCTCTAACCCTATTACAGGGGCTGAGTCACTGGCTTACTGGTGCTCTTCCATGCCGTCCCTAGGAGGGGTGCGTCACTTGAGTGGGTTGAGTCACTGACGTTGTCTTCCTGTATCGGTTGGCGCCCCCCTTGGGTTGTGCCGTGGCGGAGATCTTTGTGGGCTATACTCGGCCCTGTCTCGGGATGGTATGTTGGTGGTTGAAGATATCCCCCTAGTGGTGTGGGGGCTGTGCGTTGGCAAAGTGGGTGGGGTTATATCCAGCCTGTTTGACCCTGTCCGGGGGTATTATCGGATGGGGCCACAGTGTCTCCTGACCCCTCCTGTCTCAGCCTCCAGTATTTATGCTGCAGTAGTTTATGTGTTGGGGGGCTAGGGTCAGTTTGTTATATCTGGAGTATTTCTCCTGTCTTATCAGGTGTCCTGTGTGAATTTAAGCCTGCTCTCTCTAATTCTCTCTTTCTTTCTTTCTTTCTCTCTCTCAGAGGACCTGAGCCCTAGGACCATGCCTCAGGACTACCTGGCATGATTACTCCTTGCTGTCCCCAGTCCACCTGGGCGTGCTGCTGCTCCAGTTTCAACTGTTCTGCCTGCGGCTATGGAACCCTGACCTGTTCACCGGACGTGCTACCTGTCCGAGACCTGTTGTTTTCAACTCTCTAGACACAGCAGGAGCAGTAGAGATACTCTCAATGATCGGCAATGAAAAGCCAACTGACAATTACTCTTGAGGTGCTGACTTGTTGCACCCTAGACAACTACTGTGATTATTATTATTTGACCATGCTTGAACATTTGAACATCTTGGCCATGTTCTGTTATAATTTCCACCCGGAACAGCCAGAAGATTTTGAGTTTTTCCTAGCCACCGTGCTTCTACACCTGCATTGCTTGCTGTTTTGGGGTTTTAGGCTGGGTTTCTGTACAGCACTTTGACATATCAGCTGATGTACGAAGGGCTATTTTAATCAATTTGATTTGATTTGATCTAATGGCTTAGGGGTAGAAGCTGTTGAGGAGCCTTTTGGTCCTAGACTTGGCGCTCCGGTACTAAATATTGTATAACAAATGTATTTGCTGATGCCTTTTCACAACATAAAAGCCTATTTTTGTCGAATTATTTTTTCCAAAACCTACTTGAAGGAAACGGCGCTCAATGGTGCCCCTAGTGGCCAGTTTCCACATCATCACCTAACATCCTCAGACATGGATGGACTTCGAATACTGACTTGTAACACGAGTGACCTGACAGTTTTATCCTGTGTTGTATTCTCCACTTCCTCATCACCTGCTCCAAAAGGACCGTAGGGCCCACATCCAGACCCCTGTAAGACCACACACACAAAATATGATTATTGTACAAGTCACTCTCCAGTCCACGCCCAACATTACAATATACACTGAGGTTACAAAACATTAAGGATGACTGCTCTTTCCATTACATAGACTGACTGACCAGGTGAATCCAGGTGAAAGCTATAATATTTTATAGATGTCACATGTTAAATCCACTTCAATCCGTGTAGATGAAAGGGAGGAGACAGGTTGAATAAGGATTTTTAAGCCTTGAGACAATTGAGACATTAATTATGTATGTGTGCCATTCAGCGGGTGAATATGCATGACAAAATATTTAAGTGTCTTTGAATGGGGTATGGTAGGAGGTGCCAGGCACACTGGTTTGTGTCAAGAACTGCAACGCTGCTGGGTTTTTCACAAAGTAAAGTGTACTGTGCGTATCAATAATGATCCATCACCCAAAGGACATCCAGCCAACTTGACACAACTGTGGGAAGCATTGGAGTCAACATGGGCCAGCATCCCTGTGGAATGCTTGTAGAGTCCATATCCCAAAGAATTGAGGCTGTTCTGAGGGCAAAGTGGGGGGCGGTGTGCAACTCAATAGTAGGACGGTTTTCCAAAAGGTTGATATGCTCAGTGTACTTTGAAGTGAAACTAACACCAAGTCACACAAAACACACATGGAAAAAAAGAAACACCCACAAAATGTATTTGTCTTGATAAATGCTTTTTAATGAATTGGTGGAAATACAGCAAATGATAGAATAACAGAAGGGATGCTCAAAAACAAAGATATACATAATTCAGAATGTACTTTCCTCTCTGTTTGTTCATACAGTGGGTGCCTGAAATGACTTTCAGTACAGCTGGTGAACACACAATGCTACAGGACACACCTGCTATACACAATCATTCAGATAACTTCATTCTTTCCCGTACAGTAGAGTTCAGTTTCTCTCAGACAAACCTCAACCGTCATCACCTCTGGTTATTCTACTACCATCAGACCTGCATTTATTCAGCTGAGAAAGTTTAGACAGGAGTTTATCATTGGTGTTGTTGCGGTGAATGTATGTATAGTGTGTTCTTTTGAGACTTTTACTATTTGCAATCAAGTCAGTTTTAGGGATCTATATGGACAGTATTTATATGCATATTCATATTCAAAATATTAACAAATATACACAGGCAGTTAGAAAAGCTAAGTCAAGCTTTTTCAAACAGAAATTAGCATCTTGTAGTACTAACTCAAAAAGTTCTGGGACACTGTAAAGTCCATGGAGACTAAGAACACCTACTCCCAGCTGCCCACTGCTCTGAGGCTAGGAAACACTGTCACCATCGATAAATCTACTATGATTGAGAATTTCAATAAGCATTTCTCTACAGCTGGCCATGCTTTCCACATGGCTACCCCGACCCCGGTCAACTGCCCGGCACCCTCCACAGCAACCCGCCAAAGCCCCCACCATTTCTCCTTCACCCAAATCCAGATAGCTGATGTTCTGAAAGAGCTGCAAAATCTGGACCCCTACAAATCAGCCGGGCTACACAATCTGGACACTATTTCTAAAATGATCTGCCGAAATTGTTGCAACCCCTATTACTAGCCTGTTCAACCTCTCTTTCGTATTCGTATCGTCTGAGATTCCCAAAGATTGGAAAGCTGCCGCGGTCATCACCCTCTTCAAAGAGGTGACATTCTACACCCAAACTGCTACGGACCAATATATATCCGACCCTGTCTTTCTAAAGTCTTCAAAAGTCAAGTTAACAAACAGATTACTGACCATTTCGAATCCCACCATACCTTCTCCGCTATGCAATCTGGTTTCAGAGATGGTCATGGGTGCACCTCAGCCACGCTCAAGTTTCTAAACGACACCATAACCGCCATCGATAAGAGACATTACTGTGCAGCCGTATTCATCGACCTGGCCAAGGCCTTCGACTCTGTCAATCACAGCATTCTTATTGGCAGACTCGACAGCCTTGGTTTCTCAAATGATTGCCTCGCCTGGTTTACCAACTACTTCTCTGATAGAGTTCAGTGTGTCAAATCGGAGGGCCTGTTGTCCGGACCTCTGACAGTCTTTATGGGTGTGCCACAGGGTTCAATTCTCGGGTTGACTCTCTTTTCTGTATACATAAATGATGTTGCTCTTGCTGCTGGTGATTCTCTGATCCACCACAACGCAGACGACACCATTCTGTATACTTCTGGCCCCTCTTTGGACACTGTGTTAACTAACATCCAGACGAGCATCAATGCCATACAACTCTCCTTCCGTGGCCTCCAACTGCTCTTAAAACGCAAGCAAAACTAAATGCATGCTATTCAATCGATCACTGCCCGCACCTGCTTGCCCGTCCAGCATCACTACTCTGGACGGCTCTGACTTAGAATACGTGGACAACTACAAATACCTGGGTGTCTGGTTGGACTGTAAAATCTCCTTCCAGACTCACATTAAGCATCTCCAATCCAAAATTAAATCTAGAATCGGCTTCCTATATCGCAACAAAGCACCCTTCACTCATGCTGCCAAACATACCCTCGAAAAAATGACCATCCTACCGATCCTCGACTTCGGTGATGTCATCTATAAAATAGCCTCTAACACTCTACTCAACAAACTGGATGCAGTCTATCACAGTGCCATCTGTTTTGTCACCAAAGCCCCATACACTACCCACCATTGCGACCAGTACGCTCTCGTTGGTTGGCCCTCGCTTCATACTCGTCGCTAAACCCACTGGTTACAGGTTATCTACAAGTCTCTTCTCGGTAAAGCCCCGCCTTATCTCAGCTCACTGGTCACCATAGCAGCACCCATTCGTAGCACGCGCTCCAGCAGGTATATCTCACTGGTCACCCCCAAAGCCAATTACTCCTTTGGTCGTCTTTCCTTCCAGGTCTCTGCTGCCCATGACTGGAACGAATTGCAAAAATCTCTGAAGCTGGAGACTCACATATCCATCACTAGCTTTAAGCATAAGCTGTCAGAGCAGCTCACAGATCACTGCACCTGTACATAGCCCATCTGTAAACAGCCCATCTATCTACCTACCTCATCCCCATACTGGTATTTATTTATTTATTTAGCTCCTTTGCACCCCAGTATCTCTACTTGCACATTCATCTTCTGCCGATCTACCATTCCAGTGTTTAATGGCTATATTGTAATTACTTCGCCACCCTGGCCTATTTATTTCCTTAACTTGCCTCATTTGCACTCACTGTATGTAGACTTTATGTCTTTTGTTCTACTGTATGTTTTGTTTATTCCATGTGTAACTCTGTGTTGTTTATGTGTCGAATTGCTACTCTTTATCTTGGCCAGGTCGCAGTTGCAAATGAGAACTTGTTTTCAACTAGCCTACCTGGTTAAATAGGGGTGAAATATGTTTTTTTTAGAAATATCCTCTGTGGGTGTGTGTGTGTGTGTGTGTGTGTGCCAATGTCCTAAAGTTTTTGTGCCAGACCACACTCTACCCAGTTTTCTTTACATTATTACATAACTCAAATCTAGATCACTTGACTTTAGAACAATGACAGGATAATAAAAACATACTATCAGGTTAATTACAAGGAAGCAAGAAATACAAGAATACTTTGTTCCCTACTCTTTGGTGCTGCCCCTCTGTGGTGTCAAGTGGTACTACAGTATTGTTGGTAGAGTGGTGGGAGGGGAGAGTCACTCTTAGATGAGTTGACTGTGCTAGTTCGGTACCTTTAGTGAGCCAAAATCTAAGAAATGTATTAAGCAGACTGTAACATATAATTACAATATAATTACACTACTCACAGTAAACATGTATGTGCCTAAACATGTATTTGACTGTACTTTTGAAAACAAGTACTCATTCTATGACATTTCACCCTGATCAAGTTACTTTCACTTCCAGGACCACAGGCGTAGTGCGGACCTAAAAGTTAATATTTAGCTGCTTAATCCTCAGATAAAGGGGTCATTGATATCTAACTGTAATCAATAGACATTAGAGCACACACCTTCACAATGTCTCGCTGAATGATTAAAAGGTTTATCACTGAGCAATAGCATCTGTTTCCTCTCTCTCCAGAACACAACTAAGTGCTGAAGCTTCAGTCTGGTGAACCGTCTTAGAGGAACACAACTTAGCAAAGTCAGATATGGCAACTGGTGCAAGGAAAGGGAGCATGGAGACCCCCCTTAGTAAGTAATATTTATTTACTTAATAAAACATTTGACTACGAAAAAAATATACTATTTTTCTCTTTAAATAGATGATTAAGAGTAATTCTGTATAATGTGTAGGCAGAAGCCTAGTTAAATAAAAATATTTTAACACTACCTGAAATGTTAAAAGTTGATTAAAATTAAAGATATGGTGCATGTTAATGTTGGCTTCAAGTTCAGGAAATCAAACTTATTGTTTGTGGGTTTATGTTTTTCCTCTGGATGATACTGTCTGACTACATCTTCTGTTTTTCACTATCTAACGATCAACGAAAACTCAATGACAGCATAACATCATTCAAGAAACTCGACAACAAAATATTTACAAAAAATAGCAGATGAGTTTAAAACGACAGCCGATGATGTTGAAAACATTCAGGAGAATGCTTCTACAGTCAGGAAGGCTGGGATTGGAATTGGGGTAAGTGGCTTAGTGGCAGTATGTCTAGCCCCCTTTACTGGAGCAGTGGCCCTGCTTGTTGGAGCTGTGTTGGTTGCAGCTGGTGGAGATAATTTCCGTTCTTAGTAAACATTGCCGATGTTAAGAAAGTTGTATAAGAATTCCAAGATAGTATTCAACAAATTGTTGAATGCCTGAAACAAATCAAAATAAATATTAAAGCATTAGAGGAAATATCCTCCAGTACATCCATGACGGGAGCTGGAGGTCTGAGTGGGGCAGAAAAAGTCATCTGTCTGCTTGAGAGAGTGGCTGAACTGAGTGACATAATTGGGTGTCGAGAAGAAGAATTGAATGTGGTGTTAGTTACTCTCCAACGTATTCTTGATATGCTCTTGGCCATCTTCAGGATACGTAAGGATGATGCTCTTGGCCATCTTCAGGATACGTAAGGATGATGCTCTTGGCCATCTTCAGGATACGTAAGGATGATGCTCTTGGCCATCTTCAGGATACGTAAGGATGATGCTCTTGGCCATCTTCAGGATACGTAAGGATGATGCTCTTGGCCATCTTCAGGATACGTAAGGATGATGCTCTTGGCCATCTTCAGGATACGTAAGGATGATGCTCTTGGCCATCTTCAGGATACGTAAGGATGATGCTCTTGGCCATCTTCAGGATACGTAAGGATGATGCTCTTGGCCATCTTCAGGATACGTAAGGATGAAGCTCTTGGCCATCTTCAGGATACGTAATGATGATGCTCTTGAAAGAGAGTTTGTTTAGAATATCAGAACATCAGCTGAGATGTGTCAGAAGAGTATAAATTGCTTTAAAGAAATGACAGGAGAATTTGACAAGTTGTCAGATTTCTTAGAAGCTTCTAGAAACTGAAAACAATCAGGTCATGATAGATGTGAGAATATAAAGAGACCAGGGACTCAATGGGACTGAAATCAGATCTGGCATTTCTAAAACACCAGACCATTCTCCTTGGGGCCCACACACCGGCCCATTTAAAAAAAAAATGTTTATCTTGAGGCCCCCATTATTTGTCTAATAATGGTCATTCTGCATTAAAAAAAAAGGAGGAATTATTGCTGGTCCGTTTCTTCTTGATTGAACAAACTGCTCTCATTTGTCAATGCTGTGGTGCCTAACATCTGTATGATGCACAGGTGATTGAACACCTACTTGAACTGAAATATGTGTAACATTTGTGACTGAGTGCGAATATATAGGCTACGTTTAGTTTCTGCTGGAGAGGTGTGTTTCTCCTTCGATGCCAAATGTTGATCACAGTGTAGTTCACAATATACTATGGTTTATTCCAATAGCAGAGAGAGAGAGATAGTGTGAGAGAGAGACAGAGAAGGAATTTATAAGTTAGTTCTTAAAACAAATGCACTCAAACTGTCAACAACCACTCACCAGTGAGAGTAGGTTGAGATTCTTGGAGACTGGAGGAGTTGAGTATTGCCTGTGAAGTTGACATCTCATCTCTGCTCCATCATTATAGTACTAGTTAAAGCTGTTTTCTTTGAGACGTTGGGTAGTTGATAAAGTGGTACTCCTACCAGTAGATGTAGTCTTGATCGTAGTATAAACTGACCATGTAAATAAATGACCCGTTTTGAATGTTGTTAGAGGAATAGGGTTTGTTGTTGCCATAGTGACAGCTGTGGTTGTTACACTAGATTCAGTCGTTGCTCTTGTTGTAGCTGTTGATATGGGTGTCACAACTTGGGAAGTTGTAACTCTTGAGTTGGCCATTGCATTTACGTATGCAGCTGTATCCTCTGTGGTGGTTGTCTCATCAGACATGGTTGAAAATGGAGAGATGGTGTTTGTACTTGTTGCTGTAGCTACAGATATTATTGTAGTAACTGTTTCTATAGATATAGACATACTGTTGTTGTAGTGGTGGTAAACGGTGTGGTTGTTGAAACAATTTAGGTAACATGTTCAAGTTTTGTGTAGAAGTAATTTCATACCCATGGTTGTAATCTCTCTTGTAATTTAAGTGGAGGTTGTAGTAGGAGAGATGGAGGTTGTAGTAGGGGAGATGGAGGTTGTAGTAGGAGAGATGGACGTTGTAGTAGGAGAGATGGACGTTGTAGTAGGAGAGATGGACGTTGTAGTAGGAGAGGTGGACGTTGTAGTAGGAGAGGTGGACGTTGTAGTAGGAGAGGTGGAGGTTGTAGTAGGAGAGGTGGAGGTTGTAGTAGGAGAGATGGAGGTTGTAGTAGGAGAGATGGAGGTTGTAGTAGAAGAGATGGAGGTTGTAGTAGGAGAGATGGAGGTTGTAGTAGTGGCTGTTGTAGTGGTGGTTTTCTTTTTACAGGTGTACGCTCACCGGCAGAGTAGAACAATTATGAAAACAACAAACGCTCCATCTTGAAAAGTGACCAAAAATACAATAAGTATTTCTATAGTGCCTATAACAATGTTATGAATGTCTTATGAACAAACCTGAGTAAATTATTGTATGTATTCTTGGTCTCTAAAGGTTTCATGTATTGTTAGGGTTGCAAAAATCTGGTAATTAAAAAATATTTCTCCAGGTTCTCCAGAATCCTGGTTGTAATTTCCAGAATAAGCAGGAAATGTAGAATCTTCCAACGAGGAGTTCTGGAATATCTGGGAATTTGGGGAAAGTTACCCGGTTTTAAAACATTTCTACAGATATGTATTGTTAATTATAGGTCTATATATTCTGCATTGTCAAGTGCCTGGAAATTAAATTATACTATTTACTGTTATTAACAAGGCAAGTCAGTTAATAGGGAGCAGTATTTGGAAGTTACTCAGGCCCAGAAGCTAGATATGCGTATGCATGGTAGTATTGGATAGACTGATTGGACTGATTTTGCAGGCGAAACCCGAGGACAATCCATCCAGTTCTTTTTGAGGTCATTGGATTTTCCAATGCTTTTCTATGGGGAAGCGGAATTATTAGGACCCAGATTGCAGTTCCTATGTCTTCCACTAGATGTCAACAGTCTTTAGAAATTGTTCAATGTTTTTTATTTTTTATGAAGAAGTAGTCATATTCTTTCTAACTGTCACTCAGGAGGACTCTAGTCTTTTGGTGCGCGTGAATGAGAGCACGCTCCGTGTTGTTTTTCTCCGGTATTGGAAAGAGTTTATTCCGTCGATTATTTACATTTTCGGGTACCTGGGGTTGGATAAGAAACGTTGTTTGAAATGTTTGGACCAAGTTTACAGGTAACTTATTAGATCCTTTGTAGGCATGTTGGAACCGGTGTATTTCTGAATCAAAACGCGCCAAATAAACGGACATTTTGGGGATATAAATAAGGACTTTATCGAACAAAATGACCATTCATTGTGTAACTGACCTTTTGGATTGTAAAAAGATGAAGATCTTCAAAGGTAAGAGATTTATTTTATCGCTATTTCTGACTTTCGTGATGCATCTGTTTGGTTGGAAAATGTTTTCCATGTTTTTGTATGCGGGACACTGTCCTCGGGTAATCGCATGGTATGCTTTCGCCGTAAAGCCTTTTCGAAATCTGACAAAGCCGCTGGATTAACAAGAAGTTCATCTTTAAACCGACGTATAACACTTGTATTTTTATTGTGACTATTTCTGTATTTTACCTGATGTTGTCGAGGTGGGTTGCTAGCGGAACGCCTGCGCCAGAAAGGTTAAGAACAAATTCTTATTTTCAATGACGGCCTAGGAACTGCATTGTCAGGGGCAGAACAACAGATTTGTACCTTGTCAGCTCGGGGATTCGATCTTGCAACCTTCCGGTTACTAGTCCAACACTTTAACCACTAGGCTACCAACCATACTTTTTGCACTTTGTACTGTTGAGTAAAGTGCGTTGTTTCAACTCATCTCTGCTCTCCTGCGCCTGACTTTATACACCAGCTACATCCACCAACCTGACATTGGAGGTGTATGCCTTATGATTAACGACTCGTGGTGTGATCATAACAACATACAGGAACTCAAGTCCTTTTGTTCACCTGACCTAGAATTCCTCACAAACAAATGCCGACCGCATTATCTACCAAAAAAAGTATCTTCGATTATAATCACAGCCGTGTATATCCCTAGCCAGACGGCATCCCTAGCCGCGTCCTCAGAGCATGCGCAGACCAGCTGGGTGGTGTGTTTACGGACATATTCAATCAATCCCTATCCCAGTCTGCTGTGCCCACATGTTTCAAGAGGGAAACCATTAGCTTTCTTGGGGACAGGAACAAAGTAACTGAGCTAAACGACTATCGCCACATAGCACTCACTTCTGGAATCATGAAGTGCTTTGAGAGACCAGTCATGGATCATATCACCTCCACCCTACCTGACACCCTAGACCCACTCCAATATGCTTACAGCCCCAACAGGTCCACAGACGACACAATCGCAATCACATTGCACACTGCCCTAACCCATCTGGACAAGAGGAATACTTATGTATGAATGCTGTTCGTTGATGACAGCTCAGCATTTAATACCATATACCCACCAAACTCGTCATTAAGCTCGAGATCCTTTCTGACGAGTCGCCCCCAGGTGGTGAGGGTAGGAAAGAACATCTCCACCGCGCTGATCCTCAACACTGGGGCCCCACAAGGGTGCGTGCTCAGCCCCCTCCTGTACTCCCTGTTCACCCATGACTGCGTGGGCATGCACACTTCCAACTCAATTATCAAGTTTGCAGATGAAACTACAGTGGTAGGCTTGATTAGCAACAACGACGAGACGGCCTACAGGGATGAGGTGAGGGCCCTCGGAGTGTGGTGTCACACTCAACGTCAACAAAACAAAGGAGATGATCGTAGACTTCAGGAAACAGCAGATGGAGCACCCCCCCCCCCCTATCCACATCGACGGGACAGTAGTGGAGAAGGTGGAAAGTTTTAAGTTCCTCGGCGTACACATCACAAACTGAAATGGTCCACCCACACAGACAGCGTGGTGAAGAAGGCGCAACCTCAGGAGGCTGAAGAAATTTGACTCGTCACCGAAAATACTCAAACTTTTACAGATGCACAATCGAGAGCATCCTGTTGGGCTGTATTACTGCCTGGTACAGCAACTGCTCCGCCCACAACCGTAAGGCTCTCCAGAGGGTAGTGTGGTCTGCCCTGTGCATCACCGGGGGCAAAGTACCTGCCCTCCAGGACATCTACATTACCCGATGTCACAGGAAGACCAAAAAGATCATCAAGGACAACATCCACCCGAGCCACTGCCTGTTCACCCCGTTATCATCCAGAAGGTGACGTCAGTACAGGTGCATCAAAGCTGGGACCGAGAGACAGAAGCTGTTTTTCAATCTCAAGGCCATCAGACTGTTAAACAGCCATCACTAACATTGAGTGGGTGCTGCCAACAAACTGACTCAAATCTCTAGCCATTTTAATAATTGAATGTAATAAATGTATCACTAGTCACTTTAAAACGATGCCACTTTATATAATGTTTACATACCCTACATTACTCATCTCATATGTATATACTGTTCTCTATACCATCTACTGCATATTGCCTATGCCACACGGCCATCACTCATCCACATATTCTTATTCATCCCTTTACACTTGTGTGAATGTATAAGATTGTTGTTGTTAAATTGTTAGATTACTTGTTAGATATTCCTGCGCTGTCGGAACTAGAAGCACATGCATTTCGCTACGTGTATGTGACCAATAAAATGTGATTTGATTTGACTGGTGCTTTTGGGCCCAGGGAGACATACAAGCTAGAACCGCCACTGAACATTGGCACAATCTAAAATCCGATGATAGTCTCGGTAATGTGTTTTCGGACCTTCCCTTGGTCGTATTCTCGCAGGGCAGAAATCTCAGGGACCAATTGTAAACTCTGATTTACCACCCCAAGATATTCCTGAACAATGTCTATTTGCGACCCTACTGGATGGAAATTACAAGTGTAATGGCTGTGCTCAATGCAATGGCACTTATAAATGTAGATCCTTCAAACACCCACAAACAGGGCAATCGATCCCAATCAAAGGTGTCAGTGGAGCACGTAATAAGGCAGTTATTTATCTTATAACTTGTCCTTGTGGTACAAATGATGTGGGTAAAACAAAGCGTGAATTAAAAGTACGTATCTCAGAGCATCGTAACACCATTAGGTGCAAAAACTTGACTTACCCAGTTGCGGCCCACTTTTTGGAAGCAAACCACACGATTTTGTCTCTGCGTTATATTGGCATCGAACAGGTCACCCTCCCTAGGATAGGGGGTGACCTTGATAATTATTGTTAAAACGAGAGGCTGCCTGGATCTTTAATTTAAAGACCCTTGCTCTCTTCAGTCTCAACGTAGACTTTGATCTGAAGCCATTCTTGTGATTATTGTGACTTTGCCATTGTAATTGTTTCTAAGCTTGTGCAGTCTAAAATGAATCTATGATGGTATGATATCCATTTGTTTTTTGTATGCTGCTCTTTGTATGCCATTCTTACATTTGAGAATTAACCAATGATATTAGGCCACACTTGGCCATGATTACAGACACCTGTGTCTTTTGACACTATATAAACAAGTATTCCAGCAGTGTTTGTGAATAGACCCTGATGAAGACAGCTCGTCTGTCGAAACGTTGGATATTAACAGTAAACTTCCCCCATTCTGTACAAATGTGCGTAACCGCAACATTCAAACGAGGCTACAAAGAAAACTAATGGGACTGTAGTGACTGTGTTGACTTCATAATCGTTGGGTTTGAACTTCTATTCAAACGTTGAACGACATGGTAATGGCTCTATAGTATTGGAGAAAAGTTGAAAAAAAATGGACCCTTCGTTACATCGTGGCGTGTCGTAACGTACAGCACGCATAGAGCAACTATTTATGTCTTACAGTCTCTCTCCACCAGGTGTATAATTTCTCTCATCGTTTAAAAACAAATGGACAGTGACTGGGTAAGGGGGGATACCTTGTCATTTTTTGCGTCATCATTGCATGCGATCATCATTCTCAAAGCCTCTGTTTTACTTCTAAGATCACTTTAGCACCGCCCTAAAAACCCGATTCAAATTCGACACAAACCTTCAAATCGGTATCTAATGACACATTATCAACTCTTTATAGTGTTTTATTTACATTTGAGGCGATAAGTTGAACAGATCGAGTGAAAAAAAGCTATTTTCCCACACAACATCTCTCCTCACTATCACGCATTGGTTTCGCTTCCCCACCCGCCATTTTTTTTAAAGACCCAAAGGGGCTCATTGCCTGCTTGAAACGGGCAGTGTTTAGGTTATGTCATTTATTTTGCTGGAAAGGGGAGAAGTTGTGCTTTACAATGGTATTGACATTACAGTTGACCTGGAAGTATTACGTTTTTGGAGCGCTAAAATAAGGGCAATTGTACGACCAAGGCGATGGTTACATTTTTGCATCTGAGCTCCTAGAGTGCGCGGCTCTCCTTTATTTTCATGTTTTCTACTCCGCTAGCCAGCACCTCGCCTAAAATAGGTGTGCGTTTCTTTTTCTTCTAGAACCGCCACTGATAACCGGTTTTACAGAGAGAGAGGAGTTTGGTTTCTCTTGCTATGCCAGGAAGTACTACTGTTCTCTGTAGGAAAATGCAGCGTGTGCTGGGTTGTGTCGGTTAGCAACGAGGTGAACCACGGCAACATAACAAGTATATGGATAAGTACAGCAGAAGACGCCTGATTGTTTGAAGCCGTTCTCAAACAAAAACATAGCTTATAGACATTCATATACACGTTTGTACAAGCAATTCTCAATCTCCTCTCTGGTGTAAACTCACTCCAATGTCATTTTGAATATCACAAATTGGACTAATAAAGAAAACAGTCAAGATTTGTCTTTTATTACTACTCATTAATGTTTTAGGTTTATTTTATTACACAGACAAATTAGCCACACAAGTAAATTTGATTGTGTTCTGTTTGTTTTAAAATCATTTATATTATTCTCCCTTTTGTTTAGTGCTGTTGCTAAAAAAAAAGTTACACAAGAACGAACACGCTTGTCTAACTTGTGAGCACACTTAAGGCCGGTAAACTAACACTTCACTTAATAAAACTAAATGGTCAACAACAAAATAGGACAATAAAAGAGTATGATTGAAGGAAAAAAATGAGGGTAAAAAGAAGAAATGGACAAGCATACATTCACACAGCCCAGCCCACTCAACTCAAACAGTAAGCCCCCCCTTTCCCTTTATTGGTAAACTATTAGGCTCCAACCATTTCTCCTTTGTTAGTCAAGGCTCCCATTCCAGATTGGTTGATTCTCAATGCAAGACTAGGAGGAGCCTAAATATCATTAACATAATGTTCCAATTATTATCTAGGAACATCATCATCAGAATACCCTTAACCGACCCATCCTCAGTATCTCCATCAACAACCATCCAGCCAGACTACTATAAAAAGAGAGGAAGAGGGCGGAACTCTGAAGAGAACCGGAAAGAAACGAGCAAACAGGTTTCTCAAATTGAAAGTAATACTTTTAAAACGTTATATAAGCCATATTAATGATTGCACGGAACTACGGAAACCAAACACACACATTGCACGCACACACACACACATTGACACACTGGAAAACATACACACAGCTCTCCAGGTGTTTTCTGTAATTGGGTTGAATAACAGTGTGTTCAGTCCATTGGTTAGGATCAGGGCAGTGTTAAGCTTCACATGGATGTACCTTTAGTCTATGACCTTTTACTATATGCAGATCACATTGACAATTTAACATTCAGTTTTCACTGAAAGTGTATTACAATCCTATAAAACAATCCTATAAAACTGTTTTTAGCTTTGACTTTGAGTATATGACAAGTCTACAACACTTCTAACTGTTCTGAGATCCATACAGAGAAGGGTTCCTATAGTATGACTTGATGAGTGTGGACAGTTATCCTCTAGGTCTAGGGTTAGGGAGTTGGCAGTGTAGGGGCTGGTTCATTGTTGATTTATAAGGTCCAATGGGAGGGGATGGGTTCTATCCTTTCCTCATCTTGTCTCTTAAATTGTGCTTAGAAGGTATGAGAGCTTTCAAATGCACACACACTTGCACGGCACATAAACACAGTCACAAACGCGCACAAACACCCTGGAACACACAAAGAGCCACACAATAATGCCTTATTTCACACTCCCTACTCTATACGGATACCTCTATACTCTAGTCCAGTACTGTCCACTCCACATACCTCCTGACTTCAGAGAGACATGCTATTGGTTCTCTCAGCTGACAGTCAAACAGACAGACATGGTATTGGTTCGCTGCGCTGTCAGTCAAAGTCATAGACTTGGTATTGGTGCTCTGAGCTGTCAGTCATGATCGGTGAGTGCATCACTATAGGGCTATGCAATGCCTACATCTAGCTATCACACAACATGTACAGTGTGCTTGTTCAACAAGGAATTTGCCATCTTATCTCTTTGATGAAGACTAAAGTATGTTAGTAGTGAGGTATATGCAGGCTGGAATAGGGGGAAGTTGTCCCACAGATTATGATTTTGGGTCAGTTCAGCATTTTCTTCACTAATGGTTAAGGTTAGGATTGGTGGAGGGGAAACGTATCCTAGATCTGTAGCAAGAGGGAAACTTCACTCCATAGCATGCAGGTACATGTATGTATGTCGTCATAAAGACTATTGGACAAACACAGTGACCCCTGCTGGTCGAGTCTGGGACCGCCAGCAGCATTGGAAGCACTTGTTACTGATTTACTAGTGTAGGAGTTAACTCACTAAGTCACTCTTCTTCATCCATCCTAATCATCGTCATCTGCTAATCTTTGCCCAAAAGCTTAATAACAAACACACATGTGCACACACACACACACACACCAACAAACCCATGTTTGCATACAAAAGAAAAGGAAACATTCCGTCTATATTCACATTGGCTGAAATCAGATCAGGCATGCAGATGCTCCACACAGTCAAACAACCACACCCCCCTTACCCGCCCACCCCAATCCCCTCATGGGAAAAAAAATGTGTCACTTGAACAGGGCTAATGGAAGACATGATCTACCCGGCAACAGCGAGGCGGAAGTAGACTTTCATTGGCTGTTGCTATATGGTTAAGGTTCACATGACCAACGAGAAGCCTCACCCCTTCACTGAGGCAGGTTACAAAAAGCAACAATACAAAAAATCATAACAAATTGATTAAAGGAGTTGACACACATTTTCATTATAAGTATTTCTGCTAACGTCTTTTCTTCTATTTCATAATATTTCAAACTTTAAAATTAAAGAGAAAAATTGTTATAACGTTACTATTACATCATTGTCAGTATAATTATTAATAGCATTAATATCATAGTCATATTTCTCATTATCATCATTATTACTATTAGTTAACACTACGGTGAGGTCACTACAGACCCTTCCCACTCCATAGGTTAAAGGGCTCTATTGGCTGACAGACTTTCCGATAGAGGGAGGGAGAGAGGACTGGCCGACACCCCTAAAATGCCCTTTCCTTGCTACCCCTTTTCTATATTCCCTTGTTCCTAAATTCTCCCTTTCTTCCATTCCCTATTTTCATTTATCCATTCCCTCTATCCTTCGCTGTCTAGGTGAAGATCTCTCTCTCTCTTTCTCTCTAAAGAGATGAATAGGTGAGTTTGAGATGAATTGTGAGAGGACAGTTTTAGAATGAGATGAATTGTGGGAGGACAGTGTTTTATTAACGGTCTTACATTTTCCCTCTGTCCCTCTACTTTTACTATATCTACTTTTGCATATCTCTCCCTCTGTCTCTCTGTCTCTTTCTGTTAGCTGGTCTGGGGGAATGACAGGTTTAAGAGATGTGGGAGTGGGTTAGTGACAAATGCTATCTTCCCACTCTCACCCACCACCCATACATCCAGCTCTCCATCCCTTTAGCTCTCCATCCATCTCTCTCTCGCCCCCTCTCTCGCTCTCTCTCGCTCTTCAGCAGGACACCTCCATGGTATGGGAGGGGCTGGGGGGCATCTGCCCACCCTGAGAGCTCTGAGACAGGGTACGAGAACGCTGACGCTCCCCATCCATGGAGTAGGAGGAAGACAGTGAGGCGGTGCGCGAACGAGACAGACGCGTCATAATGGACGATGCCACTGTGGGAGAGGGAGGGGGTAAAAGAGAGAGGGAGCGGGGGTAAAAGAGAGAGGGAGCGGGTAAAAGAGAGAGGGAGCGGGTAAAAGAGAGAGGGAGCGGGGGTAAAAAGAGAGGGAGAGGGGTAAAAAGAGAGAGAGCGGGGTAAAAAGAGAGAGAGAGCGGGGTAAAAGAGAGAGAGAGCGGGGGTAAAAGAGAGAGGGAGAGGGGGTAAAAGAGAGAGGGAGAGGGGGTAAAAGAGAGAGGGAGCAGGGGTAAAAGAGAGAGGAGCGGGTGTAAAAGAGAGAGGGAGCGGGTGTAAAAGAGAGA
Organism: Oncorhynchus keta; assembly: GCF_023373465.1. NCBI lineage: Eukaryota > Metazoa > Chordata > Actinopteri > Salmoniformes > Salmonidae > Oncorhynchus > Oncorhynchus keta. Next base: position 69,006,403 of record NC_068455.1, on the reverse strand, counting down.
GGGAGCGGGTGTAAAAGAGAGAGGGAGCGGGGTAAAAGAGAGAGGGAGCGGGTGTAAAAGAGAGAGGGAGCGGGTGTAAAAGAGAGAGGGAGCGGGTGTAAAAGAGAGAGGGAGCGGGTGTAAAAGAGAGAGGAGCGGGGGTAAAAGAGAGAGGGAGCGGGGGTAAAAGAGAGAGGGAGAGAGGGTAAAAGAGAGAGGGAAAAAGAGAGAGGGAGCGGGGGTAAAAGAGAGAGGGAGAGAGAGAGGGTAAAAGAGAGGGAGCGGGGGTAAAAGAGAGAGGGAGCGGGGGTAAAAGAGAGAGGGAGCGGGGGTAAAAGAGAGAGGGAGCGGGGGTAAAAGAGAGAGGGAGCGGGGTAAAAGAGAGAGAGAGGGGTAAAAGAGAGAGAGAGGGGGTAAAAGAGAGAGGGGGTAAAAGAGAGAGGGGTAAAAGAGAGAGGGGGTAAAAGAGAGAGGGAGAGGGGGTAAAAGAGAGAGGGAGAGGGGGTAAAAGAGGGAGGGAGAGGGGGTAAAAGAGGGAGGGAGAGAGAGAGGGTAAAAGAGGGAGAGAGGGTAAAAGAGAGAGGGAGCGGGGGTAAAAGAGAGCGGGAGAGAGAGAGGGTAAAGAGAGAGAGAGGGTAAAAGAGAGAGGGAGCGGGTAAAAGAGGGAGAGAGGGTAAAAGAGGGAGAGAGGGTAAAAGAGAGAGGGAGCGGGTAAAAGAGAGAGGGAGCGGGTAAAAGAGAGAGGGAGCGGGTAAAAGAGAGAGGGAGCGGGTAAAAGAGAGAGGGAGCGGGTAAAAGAGAGAGAGAGAGGGTAAAAGAGAGAGAGAGGGTAAAAGAGAGAGAGAGGGTAAAAGAGAGAGGGAGAGAGAGAGGGTAAAAGAGAGGGTAAAAGAGAGAGAGGGTAAAAGAGGGAGAGAGGGTAAAAGAGAGAGGGAGAGAGGGTAAAAGAGAGAGGGGGTAAAAGAGGGAGAGGGGGTAAAAGAGAGAGGGAGAGGGGGTAAAAGAGGGAGAGAGAGAGAGAGGGTAAAAGAGAGACGGAGCGGGTAAAAGAGAAAGGAGAGAGAGAGAGGGTAAGAGGGAGAGGGTAAAAGAGAGAGGGAGCGGGTAAAAGAGAGAGGGAGAGGGGGTAAAAGAGGGAGAGGGTAAAAGAGAGAGGGAGCGGGGGTAAAAGAGAGAGGGAGAGAGAGAGGGTAAAAGAGGGAGAGAGGGTAAAAGAGAGAGGGAGCGGGGGTAAAAGAGAGAGGGAGAGAGAGAGGGTAAAAGAGAGAGGGAGCGGGTAAAAGAGAGACGGAGCGGGTAAAAGAGAGAGGGAGCGGGGGTAAAAGAGAGAGGGAGAGGAGGTAAAAGAGAGAGGGAGAGGAGGTAAAAGAGAGAGGGAGCGGGGGTAAAAGGGAGAGGGAGCGGGGGTAAAAGAGAGAGGGAGCGGGGGTAAAAGAGAGAGGGAGCGGGGGTAAAAGAGAGAGGGAGCGGGGGTAAAAGTGAGAGGAAGCGGGTGTAAAAGAGAGAGGGAGAGAGAGAGGGTAAAAGAGAGAGAGAGGGAGAGAGGGTAAAAGAGAGAGGGAGAGAGGGTAAAAGAGAGAGGGAGAGGGTAAAAGAGAGAGGGAGAGGGGGTAAAAGAGAGAGGGAGAGGGGGTAAAAGAGAGAGGGAGCGGGTAAAAGAGAGAGGGAGCGGGTAAAAGAAAGAGGGAGAGAGAGAGGGTAAAAGAGGGAGAGAGGGTAAAAGAGAGGGAGAGAGAGAGGGTAAAAGAGAGAGAGAGGGTAAAAGAGAGAGAGAGGGTAAAAGAGAGAGGGAGCGGGTAAAAGAGAGAGGGAGAGGGTAAAAGAGAGAGAGAGAGGGTAAAAGAGAGAGAGAGAGGGTAAAAGAGAGAGAGAGAGGGTAAAAGAGAGGGAAAAAGAGAGGGAAAAAGAGAGGGGAAAAGAGAGAGGGAGAGGGTAAAAGAGAGAGGGAATAAGAGAGAGAGAGGTGGGAGATGACGAAAAAGAGAGGGGACACAGAGAGGAGGGGAGAGAGGGAGAGGATTATTAGATAGATATAGAGAGACAGTAGCACTATAGGTCACAGCAGTTCCTCATTGCCACAGATTAGAAATGGAGGAGAACTTACTGTAGCCCATCCCCTGGATGAAGTACTTGAACGCCTCAGTCAGTTTGCTGGGCTGTAAGCAGACAATAAGAAGATACATTATATTGTACTTAATGTATATGTAATGTTTAGATAAATATTGTGTGGTGTATCTGAATCGTAACACAGTTAAGTGTGAAATGTGTTACCTGGGTGAGTTGGGGAAGACCACCAGCATCGGCCATCTGAGGAAGAAGAGGATGACAGAAAAGTTGGGATGTATTGCTGTTAGAGGAAATTATGGTTGAAAGGACTAATTATGTATACATTCCAATCAGAACTGACTAGTCCAAATGCTATAATGTACTGTACATGTGAATTTTCTCTCTTGCTCCCATTCCCAATTGTATATAATGTAGTCAGGAGTTTAGTAACAATGAAGGTCTGTTCCTTAGTTCATACATTTGTACAATCTCCAGGTGGCAGGAACAGTCCATCTCCAGACTGTCTAGAATGTTGATTTATACTGACTGACCTTGACTTTGTGCTGATAATGCGAAGGCTCGAGAGCTAGAGGGCCCCTCTACTTGTGAAATAGAACGTTTAGAAAACGCTGACGTCATTTTCAGTTTATAACCTGTGATTATATGTGTATGTGGTTAGTACTCTCTGGAATTAAACGTTGTTACCTTGGCTTTTAAGACTGGTCTCAATCTACTTCATGCATAATTAATGAACTTACAAATCATTAATGAATTAGAATTGAGTGCGAATTTGGTTTTGGCTACAAAACATATAGGAATTTTGAAATTCCACTAACAATTGCATTGACAAAGAGGTCTGATACCGATGCCAGAGCTATGTGGCAGCAACTAAAGCCCTGTTTATACCTGGTTCGAACTTGTATCCGTTGTCCTAATGTTGTCCTCATTCTGATTGTGCCCAAATTTTCAGACAGGTGTAGACGATTAAAGACACATTGTGATCCAATTGTGATCACATCTTCCTGACCACCTCCGGGGGAGTCGGGCATGCATTGTGTCTGGATATCTTACAAGTGTAGACGGATATGGACAGCGAAACTATTTCAATCATAATTATCCTGCCTTCTAAAATCATTGACAGGTGGCACCGTTGACTTATGGCATCAATATGTGTCTTAAAATCAATATTATTTTGACAGAATAGCTGTAAAAAAATATATATGCATATAGGGAGGGAGGTGGCAATGTAGACAGTGGCCGGATATGAGACACATTTTAATACCATACTTCTGAAAACGTGGGCACAATCAGAATGTGGACAAGATCAGAACAAACCATGCATGTCAGCAGCAAGTATAAACAACACTATTATGCCAGACCAAAGGGATGAGTAGAGCTTGAGTACCTTGAGGAATGAGGTTGTTGTTGGGTCCAGTTTGCTGTTGCACTCCACCTGGTGGACAAGAACAGAAAAACATGTTAATTAAATCACACCACGACATTCACATTACCTGTATTCGTGGTTACATTGTAGGTCTAACGTATGTAGAAGACTTACAGCAGCCTCCTCGTGAGGTGCCTGATCCCCAACCACCAGCATCACGGGACACCTGAGAGAGAGGAGAGAGGAGAGAGAGAGCGAGCAAGACAGAGGGAGAAAGAGAGAGAGAAGGAGAAGAGAGAGGGAGAAAGAGAGAAGGAGAAGAGAGAGGGAGAAAAAGAGAGAGAGGAGAGAAGAGAGAGGGAGAAAGAGAGAGGAGAAAGAGAGAAGAGAGAGAGGGAGAAAGAAGAGAGGGAGAAAGAGAGAGAAAGAGAGAGAAAAAGAGAGAAAAGAGAAAGAGAGAGAAAGAGAAAGAGAAAGAGAGAGAAAGAGAAAGAGAAAGAGAAAGAGAAAGAGAGAGAGAAGAGAAAGAGAAAGAGAAAGAGAGAGAAAGAGAAAGAGAGAAAGAGAAAGAGAGAGAGAGAGAGAAAGAGAAAGAGAGAGAGAAAGAGAAGAGAGAAAGAGAGAAAGAGAGAAAGAGAGAAAGAGAGAGAGAGAGAGAGAGAGAGAAAGAGAGAAAGAGAGAGAGAAAGAGAGAAAGAGAGAGAGAGAGAGAGAAGAGAGAGAAAGAGAGAGAGAGAGAGAGAGAGAGAGAGGAGAGAGGAGAGAGAGAGCGAGCAAGACAGAGGGAGAAAGAGAGAGAGAGGAGAGAGGGAGGAGAGAGGGAGAGAGAGAGAGAGAGAGAGAGAGAGAGAGAGAGAGAGAGAGAGAGAGAGAGAGAGAGAGAGCGCAAGACAGAGGGAAAAAGAGAGAGAAAAAGTGAAAGACATATTCCACACTGTTGTCACAGCTGATTTAAGGGGTAAAAAAAAAACTTACTTGAAGTTGCTGTTACGGTCAATGATCATATCCCTGCGGCTGTAAGAGAGGAAAGGAGGAAGGGGAGGTTACACTAGTGTAGATTTGTGTGTGTGTTTGTGTGTGTATTCTTGTGGGGACTTCTGGTAAATAAAACAACATTTGACCAACTGGGGACATTTAGTTGGTCCCCACACGGTCAAATGCTATTTCTAGGGGGTTTAGGGTTAGAATTAGGTTTAGAAGCCAGGGTAGGTTCTTTATGGGGGGGTTATATATAAAACATTTAAAAAGTGAAAAACCTTTATTTAACTAGGCAAGTCAGTTATGAACAAATTCTTATTTTCAATGAAGGCCTAGGAACAGTGGGTTAACTGCCTTGTTCGGGAGCACAACGACAGATTTGTACCTTGGGGATTCGAACTTGCAACCTTTCGGTTACTAGTCCAACGCTCTAACCACTAGGCTACGCTGCTGCCCCCACGTGTTAAGGTTAGTGAAAGAGCACGGGTTAGGGCTTAGGGGGAAAAAAATGATTTTGAATGGGACTGTTTATGTGTGTACCTGTTGTAGCTTCTCCAGAACAGCTCAATGTTGATGAGGTTGGGTGCTTTACAGATGCGATCTCTGTGTGACCTCACCAGGTCTGCATTTGCTGACATCTCCTCCTATAACCCAAGACAGAAATTACACAACAGTATTGTCCTTACTAAACTCAGCAAAAAAAGAAACGTCCTCGCACTGTCAACTGTGTTTATTTTCAGCAAAATGAACGTGTAAATATTTGAATGAACATAATAAGATTCAAAAACTGAGACATAAACTGAACAAGTTCTAGACATGTGACTAACAGAAACAGAATAATTTGTCCCTGAACAAAGGGGGGGAATCAAAAGTAACAGTCAGTATCTGGTGTGGTCACCAGCTGCATTAAGTACTGCTGTGCATCTCCTCCTCATGGACTGCACCAGATTTTCCAGTTCTTGCTGTGAGATGTTACCCCACTCTTCCACCAAGGCATCTGCAAGTTCCCGGACATTTCAGCGGGGAATGGCCCTAGCCCTCACCCTCCGATCCAACAGGTCCCAGACGTGCTCCATGGGATTGAGATCCGGGCTCTTCGCTGGCCATGGCAGAACACTGACATTCCTATCTTGAAGGAAATCACACACAGAATGAGCAGTATGGCTGGTGGCATTGTCATGCTGGAGGGTCATGTCAGGATGAGCCTGCAGGAAGAGTACCACATGAGGGAGGAGGATGTCTTCCCTGTAACGCACAGCGTTGAGATTGCCTGAAATGACAACAAACTCAGTCTGTTGACGATAAATACAAATCCAACCATCATACCTGTTGAGACAAAACCGCGACTTGTCAGTGAAGAGCACTTTTTGCCAGTCCTGTCTGGTCCAGCGACGGTGGGTTTGTGCCCATAGGTGACGTTATTGCCGGTGATGTCTGGTGAGGACCTGCCTTACAACAGGCCTACAAGCCCTCAGTCCAGCCTCTCTCAGCCTATTGTGGACAGTCTGAGCATTGATGGAGGGATTCCTGGTGTAACTCGGGCAGTTGTTGTTGCCATCCTGTACCTGTCCTGCATGTGTGATGTTCGGATGTACCAATCCAGTGCAGGTGTTGTTACACGTGGTCTGCTACTGCGAGGACGATCAGCTATCCGTCCTGTCTCCCTGTAGCGCTGTCTTAGGCATCTCACAGTACGGACAGTGCAATTTATTGCACTGGCCACATCTGCAGTCCTCATGCCTCCTTGCAGCATACCCAAGGTACGTTCATGCATATGAGCAGGGACCCTAGGCATCTTTATTTTGGTGTTTTCAGTAGAAAGGCCTCTTTAGTGTTCTACATTTTCATAACTGTGACCTTAATTGCCTACCGTCTGTAAGCTGTTAGTGTCTTAATGACTGTTCCACAGGTGCATGTTCATTAATTGTTTATGGTTCATTGAACAAGCATGAGAAACAGTGTTTAAACCCTTTACAATGAAGATCTGTGAAGTTATTTGGATTTTTACGAATTATCTATTAAAGACAGGGTCCTGAAAAATTGACGTTTCTTTTTTTGCTGAGTTTATGTCCTTACTATGTCAAATATCGTGTGTTTTATAGGATAAAGATAGATAGTTCAAAAGTTTAAAAAAAAACACATCAGGTTACATTCTATAATAACATAGTATTTTTTTGCACACACACACACACACAAACACACCTGGCTGAAGAGATGACTCAGGATCTGCTCTGTGATGGAGGAGGTCAGGGTAGTGATCTAGAGACAGACAGAGGAGACAGAAAGAGAGAGATATAAGACAAAGTAATAACAGCTTAGTTAATATCATACAGCACAGTACAACCACCATGAATACAATTCCACTAGCTGTTATCCTCCTCTAAACGCTAATTTATCAAATTGTCATTTCACAATAACAATATTCATCAAAATACTCCATTGTCCAAGAACGTAATGGCTGTTTATGAGAGCAATTTTTACATTTCTGGTGATAATTGAGTTTCCATTTTAATTTTAAAATGAACACACACAGAAGAGAAATTATCAAATTTAATAAGATGTTGGACTGATATTTGATCTAATAGTCAAATTGATGGAAATGCTACTAGTATTCATGAACACACCCCCTGTTCCCCTTATCCTACAGTCATGGAGAAACCAATATTTAGTGTTCAGAGATAAAAACACGTCAGTTCTGACTGGCGTGGAAGTTGGTATGGAGTCTTCAGAGGGGTGAGGATAATTAGGAGTCTCAATCTAGGGGATTTGGTGGTCAATAAAATTACTGAGAAAAATAGCAGACAATGTTGCCACTCCTTTTTGCCATATCTTCAATTTAAGCCTACTAGAAAGTGTGTGCCCTCAGGTCTGGAGGGAAGCAAACATGATTCCTACCTATGGGAGGCGTGCAGTACTAAATAGAGCCATGACTACATGAAACTCTATTCCACATCAAGTAACTGATGCAAGCAGTAAAATTAGATTTAAAAAACAGATAAAAAAATACACCTCATGGAACAGTGGGGACTGTGAAGCAACACAAACATAGACACAGACACATGATAACATACGCACTATGCACATACATAGATTTTGTGTTGTAGATATGTGGTGAGTAGTGGTCTGAAGGCACACACTTAATGTGCTGTGAATTAAATGTAATGTCTTTATGGTATATACTGCCTTTATTTTGCTGGACCCCAGGAAGTGTAGTTGCAAATGGGATCCATAATAAATACAAAAGAACCTTCTGGGCTTCTGAGTAATGATAATATTTAATACAAAATACTTTAAAATATATATTTTTAAACATTAAATGGAAAGTAACCTTCTGGGCCGCCCAGTCCATCCACCCTCTGGTCTCAGGATCCATGTTGATGAGAACCAGACCTTCAACTGAGTCTGGATGGGCCATCTGAGAAGGAGAGAGAGAGAGAGAGAGAGAGAGAGAGAGAGAGAGCGAGAGAGAGCGAGAGAGAGCGAGAGAGAGCGAGAGAGAGCGAGAGAGAGCGAGAGAGAGCGAGAGAGAGAGCGAGAGAGAGAGCGAGAGAGAGAGCGAGAGAGAGAGCGAGAGAGAGAGCGAGAGAGAGAGCGAGAGAGAGAGCGAGAGAGAGCGAGAGAGAGCGAGAGCGAGAGAGAGCGAGAGAGAGCGAGAGCGAGAGAGAGCGAGAGAGAGAGAGAGCGAGAGAGAGCGAGAGAGAGCGAGAGAGAGCGAGAGAGAGCGAGAGAGAGCGAGAGAGAGCGAGAGAGAGCGAATAAAAGAGAGAGAATAAAAGAGAGAGAATAAAAGAGAGAGAATAAAAGAGAGAGAAAGAACAAAAGCGAGAGTAAAACATTTGTCAGTATTAACAGTGTCTTTGGAAAGTATTCAGACCCTTTGACTTCTCCAGTTTGTTACACTACAGCCTTATTCTTAAATGGATTAAATCTTCTTCTCTTTTTTTTTAGCAATCTCCACATAATACCCCATAATGACAAAAAGAAAACAGGTTTTTAGATACACAGAAATACCTTATTTACGAAAGAATTCAGACCATTTGCTATGAGACCTAAAATTGAGATCAGGTGCAGCATTGAAGGTCCCCAAGAACACAGTGGCCTCCATCATTCTTAAATGAAAGAAGTTCGGAACCACCAAGGCTGTCATTGTAAATAAGAATTTGTTCTTAACTGACTTGCCTAGTTATATAAAAAAATAAAAATAAATCTAATAATAAAAATGACTGTTTAGACTGCCGATTTGTATGAATTGACAAAAAGAAGCAAGCACTGGGATACACTGAGGAGATAAGCATATAGCACGATTTTGCTAATGCAGGCTCAACCTAAACTATGTTCTCTCTGCTCAGACTGGGTTTACAAACTTGTGTAAAATCATATTTGATTCACACAATCAGTGGGTGAGCTTTAGATCTCACATGTTTTATTCTGAATGTTGCTGTCATCCTCATCTGATAGAAGGCGACCTGCTAAAGATAGCATAGTTTTAAACTGATCTTTGAATGTGATTTTGTCAGGTTTGAAATACATTTTGTTGACAGCTCTGTCTCGAGACAGAACAGTGATTTAGTCATATACCATTTCATCCATGTTTAAAGATGCAGTCAAGTCTCTACTTCCTGATTGGGTCTAAAAACACTTTAACATGTTTATTTTGCAGACTCTCTGCTCTTATAGAAATCAATTAGAAATTGCAATTGCTCTTATGACCTGTTGTTGGAGAACATGTACATAATATAGCAACCAAACACAATAAAAAAATTTTTTTTTTAAATATTGTTTGATGCTAATTCTCACTACACATAGACATGCTTGTTAATGGTTTGTAGTAAACTTGAGCTTTATACCTTGTATGTGAATCCATTCATTTTATCAAAGTTATTCAAATAATACTTGATTTGATATTCACTTCTCATTACCATTCCTTGATTATAGCCAGCTAAACCCATAAGAGCTGATTGCACCTGGTTCAACTTTAGGCTCTGGCCTATTGTGATACATCTTATGGAGACAGATAATTCATTTCATGGGCTAATAGCTTAGTCTTACTACAGATCACATTTGAGGGTTTACTACAAGAATGTTAAATGGAGTCAGATATACTTTCCATTAATTGCTTAGTCGTATTATGGGTCTAATATGGGGTATATATAATATGGTTATATAATAAACATTACCCCACTACACTAACCCATGTTATTTCAATGCACAGACTAGTACCAAGAGGCTACATAACATAACTAACAGCATGGTATACTTAAGCAATATTACTATTATTGTTATTGCTATTATAAACTGGTTAGCAACTTAATTAGAGCAGTAAAAGGTCATTTTTGGTAATACCTGTGGTATAAGGTCTGATATACCACGCCTTTCAGCCAATCAGCATTCAATGCTGGAACTACCATGGTTATAATGTGATTTATGGCAGGGCAGCTGTATGAACAGGGGGAAGTAACATGATAAGAACACACTCACTGTGAATCTGGAGAGAATGTAAGAACCAGATCCCACTCCAATTCCGATGACAGTACGGAAACTAGAACAGGGAGTACAGACTTAGTGATAGAGTTTCTGATAGTGACAACATGGATAGACATGTCTGGACTGTAATATACATCTGTATTTCAGTACAGAGTACCGACTTAGTGACAGAGTTTCTGATAGTGACCACGTCTCTTGTGAATGCCAGTAGACGTTTGAGAATACTAAGTAATACATTTTTTTTGTGGTGGACAAGACAGTAAACAAGCAAGTATTATGTAATGAAGATGAAATAAGTCTGACTCACTTGAAATATGTCAGGACAGCAGGGATCATCTCTGCAATTTGCTCCATGGACGGATATTGGTATCTAAAACACATGAGCAAGAACATGTTTATATGAACAATTAAACACACATGCACACACACACACACACACACACACACACACCCCATAGGATAGGCGGTAGCCCCCTCCTCTTGGCCTGGAGCATCGATGTGGACCAGGGTAAAGTTCTTCACTATCTCCTGCATCTCCTCAAACTTAAACAGAGGAGAGAAGCAGCTTTTACCTGGGAGAGAGAGAGATTAGGAGAAAGAGAACAGGAATGAGAGAGAAAGAAATAGTGAAAGTCAGAACTTGAAAAGCATAAATCATTCACCATAAAAAAGAAAAAACTGAAGGGCAGTCGCAGAACTGAAGAGAAACTCCAAATTAAAAAAAGGCATATTGCTGTAGGGGATGACTGAGGAAAGGGAAGCAAAGCAGAGATGAAAGGTAAAGACAGAGTAATAGAAGGAGAAAGAGAGAGACAGAGACTCACTGTCCAGGCCCACGTCATGGAAGGTCAGGATGGCAGGACGGCGTGTGTTGGAGGTTCCATGGAGAGTCACGTGGAGGAGACCATGTGGAGTCTCAATACTGTGTTCCTGAGAGGGGGAGAGAGAGTTACACACATATACTACCATAACACTAAGCTACACACACACACACAAACAAATATACAGTGAACATTCTTCCACATATCGAAATAAAACTATACACACACAAAAATATGTTGAACACACACACACACACACACACACACACACACACACACACACACACACACACACACACACATTTATTCAGAAACAGTGTTACCTGGCCCTGGTCCAACAGTATCCGAGCTGCAGCCTCAACATCCTACAAAGATGGAGAAAACCATTCAGGTCTCTATTGGTTTTGGGTACAACAGTAGGCAGAACCAGACATATTTCTGACACACAATATCATTGTGAAATACATCTGGGAACCTCTCTGGGAAGATAATTGTGAAATGATTATGTTCATTGGAAAATACTTTTCACAGTATCAACCCACTAACATGAGTCGTGTGCCCGTATTCACAAAGTAGGGTCAGTTTCTATCTTTTACATCATAATGAATAAGATCAATGTATTATGATTCTGGACACGGCGGATCTGATATCTTAGATTAGCACTCCTACTCTGAGACACTCTTGGAATATGGTCCTGGTTCATGCATTTGAGTCTGTAATTCCCCTAACAGTCCACCGTCAGCAGATGGCAGCAGTGAGACAACACATCTCAACCCTCCTCTTCAGCTCTGTTCTGCACAACAACAGAAGAGCTTCTCATCTTACACACCCTCAGGGCTATGACATCAACCAAGCTCTCATGTCTGAGCCAGCCTAGCCCAGCAACTACACAAGTACACACACGAGAACACATGCAGTCACACACACAAAGACACACCCCTTGACTTTGTCCACATTTTGTTGCCGATTTAAAATGGATTAATTAAAGATGTTTTTGTCACACGCAATACCCCATGTCGAAGTGGAATTGTGTTTTTAGAAAAATAATAATAATAATAATTGCTAGCTGAAATGTCTTGAGTCAATAAGTATTCAACCCCTTTGTTATGGCGAGCCTAAATAAGTTCAGGAGTAAAAATGTGCTTAACAAGTCACATAATAGGTTGCATGGGCTAACAGTGTGCAATAATGGTGTGTATAACATGATTTTTGATCTCTGTACCCCACACATACACTTTTCTGTATGGTCCCTCAGTCGGGCAGTGAATTTCAAACACAAATTCAACCACAAAGAAAGACCAGGGAGGTTTTCCAACGCCACTCAAAGAAGGACACCTATTGGTAGATGGCAAAAAAAGAAATAAGCAAACATTGAATATCCCTTTGAGCCTGGCGAAGTTATTAATAACACTATGGATGGTGTATCAATACACCCAGTCACTACAAAGATATGGGCGTCCTTCCTAACTCAGTTGCCGGAAATGAAGGAGACTTTAAAACAGCTACAGTTTAACGGCGCTGATAGGAGACAACGGAGGATGGATCAACAACATTGTAGTTACTGCACAATACGAACCTAACTGACAGAGTGAAAAGAAGGAAGCCTGTACAGAATAAAAAGATTCCAAAACATGCATCCTGTTTGAAATAAGGCACTTAAGTTTTAAAAAATATGTGGCAAAGAAATGTACTTCATGTCCTGAATACAAAGTGTTATGTTTGGGGCAAATCCAACACATCACTTAGTACCACTTTTCATATTTTCAAGCATGGTGGTGGCTGCATCATGTTATGGGTATGCTTGTCTTCGGCAAGGACTCATTTTTTTGTGATAAAAATAAACAGAACAGAGATAAGCATAGGAAAAATCCTAGAGGTAAAAACCTGGTTCAGTCTGCTTTCCAACACCTTTCAGCAGCGAAATAACCTAAAACACAAGGTCAAATGTACACTGGAGTTGCTTACAAAGACGGCATTGAATGTTCCTGAGTGGCCTAGTACGGACTTAAATTAGCTTGAAAATCGATTGAAAGACTTGAAAATGGCTGTGTAGCAATGATCAAAAACCAACTTGACAGAGCCTGATTTTTTTTTAAATAATGTGCAAATATTGTACAATCCACGTGTGCAAAGCATTTAGAAATGTACCCAGAAAGACTCACAGCTGTAATCACTGTCAAAGGGGATTCTGACATGTATTGACTCAGGGGGATGAATACTTATCAAAATCAAGATATATTAGTATTTTTTATTTTACAAATCATATACTTTTACTTCCACTTTGACATTAGAGTATTCTGTGTAGATCGTTGACAACAAAAAAAGACAATTCAATCCATTTTAATCCCACCATGTAACAACAAAATGTGGAAGAAATCAAGTGGTGTAAATACTTTCTGAAGTCTCGATGGTTCAGTTTGCATGTGGCAGTGTGTATGTATGTGTGTGTATGTGCCTGTGTGTACCTTTGTAGGGTCGGGCTGACCAGGAAGTAAAGGTTTTTCCTCTGTGATGGCGATCTCCTGCATCTCCGTCGTCATGGCGTCACTTGTTCAAGCCCTAGAGAAGATACACACGTTTATGAATGAAAACGCATTACAATTCGAGCGTCTCTCACGTGCACGCACGCACACACTCTGCCTTAATCCACTGGGACTTTCGCCGTTCCGCACGACTTCATGGAAGTGATTTACTAATTAAAGTTTGCAACATAATTAACTGGGAAGAATAAGGGATGATGGAGGGATAGCGAGAGAGAGAGAGAAACAGAACAAGCAGAGAGGGACGTACATAGGCCACTTTAGGCAGAATGCAGTGCCAAGGTGACATTATTCAACTGTAATCCCAGTGTGTGTGTGGCCCCTAAGGTGCCTGTGTCTCTGTGTGTCTCAAACACAGAGAACATCCCTCGACACTCTGCCCATCTCTCCCTATCTCCCCCCTACATATCTCTCTCCACAGCGACTTGGAGGTTGAGTACTCCTGAATCGTCTTAATATAATCATAACTGTCACTTGTTTGATAAATACCACATCAACTTGTGAGCCTAATAATATAGCCTGTTTTTGTATTCTTTCCGTATCAATTTGACCATGCCCAAAACAGTAGCCTGTCTGAAATGAGGAAGTGCACATTGAAGGCTGATGAATGAAGGCTGATGAATGATGACATGGTGGGCTGTAGCTTGGCTTGTGGCTAACCATTGGCACATTCCTTCCCTAGATTTGTGTTTTCTATTCCGTCGGGCTGTCGCAATTTAGGGACAGGATATCCCTCAGAGAAGAAGAAGGTTTCATTTTTAAATATGTTACCCGTTTCAGGAAATTAATCATTCTCATCAATATGTGTTTTTTGGCAGAAACGCCTCTTGGAACATGTGAACTTTCATGTGCCTTAATAACAAACTTGTATACCATCTGTAAATACAAATTAATTGTTAAATTACAAGCCTAGTTGGTTCAGCCACGGAAAAATACAAGAACCATCCCGCTAGCCATGGATGGACTGGACATGCCCATGAGATGAGTTCGGATTGGTCTGCCACGTAGCATGTTTCTGTCTATGTTACGTTCATTGAAATGAGCGGACCAAGGCGCAGCGTGCATAGAGTTCCACATGTTTATTAAAATGAAACTCCCCAACAAAAACAATAAACAGCAAATGAGATGTAACGACTGGCGTGCTCACAGGCACTACGCGAAAACAAGACCCCACAAACTAAGGTGGGAAAAAAGGCTACCTGAGTATGATCCCCAATCAGAGACAATGATAGACAGCTGCTTCTGATTGGGAACCATACCCGGCCAACAAAGAAATAGAAAAACTAGTATGCCCACCCAAATCACACTACATTGACTACAGCTCAGCATTCAACACCATAGTACCCTCCAAGCTCATCATTAAGCTCGCGGCCCTGGGTCTGTGCAACTGGGTTCTGGACTTCCTGACGGGCCGCTCCCAGGTGGTGAAGGTAGGAAACGCACACCTCCAATTCGCTGATCCTCAACACTGGGGCCCCGCAAGGATGCGTGCTCAGCCCTCTCCTGTACTCCCTGTTCACCCATGACTGCATGGCCACGCACGCTCCAACTCAATCATCAAGTTTGCAGACGACCCAACAGTAGTAGGCCTGATTACCAACAATGACAAGACAGCCTACAGGGAGGAGGTGAGGGCCTTGAGAGTGTGGTACCAGGATAATAACCTCACCCAACGTCAACAAAACAAAGGAGCTGATCGTGGACTGCAGGAAACAGCAGGGAGCACCCCCCCTATCCACATCGACTGGAGCACAGTGGAGAAGGAAACAGCAGGGAGCAGCCCCCCTATCCACATCGACTGGAGCACAGTGGAGAAGGAAACAGCAGGGAGCAGCCCCCCCCCCTATCCACATCGACTGGAGCACAGTGGAGAAGGAAACAGCAGGGAGCAGCCCCCCTATCCACATCGACTGGAGCACAGTGGAGAAGGAAACAGCAGGGAGCAGCCCCCATCCACATCGAATGGAGCACAGTGGAGAAGGAAACAGCAGGGAGCAGCTCCCTATCCACATCGACTGGAGCACAGTGGAGAAGGAAACAGCAGGGAGCAGCCCCCTATCCACATCGAATGGAGCACAGTGGAGAAGGAAACAGCAGGGAGCAGCCCCCTATCCACATCGAATGGAGCACAGTGGAGAAGGAAACAGCAGTTGGAGCAGCCCCCCTATCCACATCGACTGGAGCACAGTGGAGAAGGAAACAGCAGGGAGCAGCCCCCTATCCACATCGAATGGAGCACAGTGGAGAAGGAAACAGCAGAGGGAGCAGCCCCCCTATCCACATCGACTGGAGCACAGTGGAGAAGCAAACAGCAGGGAGCAGCCCCCTATCCACAACGAATGGAGCACAGTGGAGAAGGAAACAGCAGAGGGAGCAGCCCCCCTATCCCCACCGAAGGGAGCACAGAGGAGAAAGAAACAGCAGAGGGAGCAGCCCCCCTATCCACATCGACTGGAGCACAGTGGAGAAGGAAACAGCAGAGGGAGCAGCCCCCCTATCCACATCGAATAGAGCACAGTGGAGAAGGAAACAGCAGGGAGCAGCCCCCCTATCCACATCGAATGGAGCACAGTGGAGAAGGAAACAGCAGGGAGCAGCCCCCCTATCCACATCGACTGGAGCACAGTGGAGAAGGAAACAGCAGGGAGCAGCCCCCTATCCACATCGAATGGAGCACAGTGGAGAAGGAAACAGCAGGGAGCAGCCCCCTATCCACATCGAATGGAGCACAGTGGAGAAGGAAACAGCAGGGAGCAGCCCCCCTATCCACATCGAATGGAGCACAGTGGAAAAGGAAACAGCAGGGAGCACCCCCTATCCACATCGAATGGAGCACAGTGGAGAAGGAAACAGCAGGGAGCAGCCCCCCCTATCCACATCGAATGGAGCACAGTGGAGAAGGAAACAGCAGGGAGCAGCCCCCTATCCACATCGAATGGAGCACAGTGGAGAAGGAAACAGCAGGGAGCAGCCCCCTATCCACATCGACTGGAGCACAGTGGAGAAGGAAACAGCAGGGAGCAGCCCCCCTATCCACATCGAATGGAGCACAGTGGAGAAGGAAACAGCAGGGAGCAGCCCCCCCCCCTATCCACATCGAATGGAGCACAGTGGAGAAGGAAACAGCAGGGAGCAGCCCCCCTATCCACATCGACTGGAGCACAGTGGAGAAGGAAACAGCAGGGAGCAGCCCCCCTATCCACATCGACTGGAGCACAGTGGAGAAGGAAACAGCAGAGGGGGCAGCCCCCCATCCACATCGAATGGAGCACAGTGGAGAAGGAAACAGCAGGGAGCAGCCCCCTATCCACATCGACTGGAGCACAGTGGAGAAGGAAACAGCAGGGAGCAGCCCCCTATCCACATCGAATGGAGCACAGTGGAGAAGGAAACAGCAGGGAGCAGCCCCTATCCACATCGAATGGAGCACAGTGGAGAAGGAAACAGCAGTTGGAGCAGCCCCCCTATCCACATCGACTGGAGCACAGTGGAGAAGGAAACAGCAGGGAGCAGCCCCCTATCCACATCGAATGGAGCACAGTGGAGAAGGAAACAGCAGAGGGAGCAGCCCCCTATCCACATCGACTGGAGCACAGTGGAGAAGGAAACAGCAGGGAGCAGCCCCCCTATCCACATCGAATGGAGCACAGTGGAGAAGGAAACAGCAGAGGGAGCAGCCCCCCTATCCACATCGAATGGAGCACAGTGGAGAAGGAAACAGCAGAGGGAGCAGCCCCCCTATCCACATCGACTGGAGCACAGTGGAGAAGGAAACAGCAGAGGGAGCAGCCCCCTATCCACATCGAATGGAGCACAGTGGAGAAGGAAACAGCAGGGAGCAGCCCCCCTATCCACATCGAATGGAGCACAGTGGAGAAGGAAACAGCAGAGGGAGCAGCCCCCCTATCCACATCGACTGGAGCACAGTGGAGAAGGAAACAGCAGGGAGCAGCCCCCTATCCACATCGAATGGAGCACAGTGGAGAAGGAAACAGCAGGGAGCAGCCCCCTATCCACATCGAATGGAGCACAGTGGAGAAGGAAACAGCAGGGAGCAGCCCCCCTATCCACATCGAATGGAGCACAGTGGAAAAGGAAACAGCAGGGAGGAGCCCCCCCCCCCTATCCACATCGAATGGAGCACAGTGGAGAAGGAAACAGCAGGGAGCAGCCCCCCTATCCACATCGAATGGAGCACAGTGGAGAAGGAAACAGCAGGGAGCAGCCCCCTATCCACATCGAATGGAGCACAGTGGAGAAGGAAACAGCAGGGAGCAGCCCCCTATCCACATCGACTGGAGCACAGTGGAGAAGGAAACAGCAGGGAGCAGCCCCCCTATCCACATCGAATGGAGCACAGTGGAGAAGGAAACAGCAGGGAGCAGCCCCCTATCCACATCGAATGGAGCACAGTGGAGAAGGAAACAGCAGGGAGCAGCCCCCTATCCACATCGAATGGAGCACAGTGGAGAAGGAAACAGCAGGGAGCAGCCCCCTATCCACATCGAATGGAGCACAGTGGAGAAGGAAACGGCAGGGAGCAGCCCCCCCTATCCACATCGAATGGAGCACAGTGGAGAAGGAAACAGCAGGGAGCAGCCCCCCTATCCACATCGAATGAAGCACAGTGGAGAAGGAAACAAGGCGCAACAGCGCCTCTTCAAAGTCAGGAGGAAGAGGAAATGTTGCATGGCACGTAAAACCCTTACAAACTTTTACAGATGCACAATGGAGCATCCTGTCGGGCTGTATCACCGCCTGGTACGGTAATTGCACCGCCCTCAACTGCAGGGCTCTCCAGAGGGTGGTGCGATCTGCCCAACGCATCACCGGGGGCAAACTACCTGCCCTCCAGGACACCTACAGCACCCGATGAAACATGGAAGGCCAAAAGGTTCATTAAGGACCAAAAGCACCTGAGCCACTGCCTGTTCACCGCGCTATCATCCAGAAGGCGAGGTCAGTACAGGTGCATCAAAGCTTGGACCGAGAGACAGCTTCTATCTCAAGGCCATCAGACTGTTAAACAGCCATCACTAGCACATTAGAGGCCGCAGCCATATATACACAGACTTGAAATCATTGGCCACTTCAATAATTGGAACACCAGTCACTTTAATAATGTTTATATATCTTGCATTACTCATCTCATAAGTATATACTGTATATTTGTCTATGCCGCTCTGATATTGCTCGTCCAAATATTTATATATTCTTAATCCCATCCCTTTACTTTGGATTGTGTGTATTGTTAGATATTACTTGTTAGATATTACTGCACTGTTGCGCGCTAGAAACACAAGCATTTCCCTACACCCGCAATAACATCTGCTGAACATGTGTATGTGACAAATAAAATGTGATTTGATGACAGTGATGGGGAAGAAATGCTGATCAAAAGTGTTGTTGTCATAGAAGAAGTTGACCATGTTTTGAAATCAGTGAAACATTAGCTGGCTGGCTCGCTAGCTAACATTACATGTATGATCTGTGTAGTAATATTATTTGTATCTCAGAAATCTTTTGCATTGCTAGATATAGCCTAATGTCAGCTAGCTAGCTAACATTGAACCTTGTTGGTTAGCTTTAGCTACCTGCAGATTCATACTACAGAATTTCATGCATGGTGGCTAGCTAGCTAATTTTCCCCCAACTTCAGACACTCTCTAGCGGTTGGAGAATTAAATCACCTTGATCTCAACATTTAAACGGACTGGAAAATAACTGTACGTTTTGAGACTAAAGACACCCTTCGAGATAGTTGACCACCGATTTTCACATTTTTTTTAACTGGAAGACTAGCCAACTATCTAGTAAAAACTTTGGATATGAGGTTATCGTCTCTTTTTTGAACAAAATTAAACAGACATATCTTGCAATTGAACAAAATAGTAAGGTGGACAATAACTGGGTGCCGATAATTCCGGAATTATTTTTTCCACTGAACCGCTTATCAAATAGTAGTATTTCCACTGAAATGTCAAACATGCTAATTGCTAACACGTTAGCTAACATTTTTACAACACCAATAATCACAAAACATTGACGGCTTGATCACAAGATAACAGTGTTGAAGGTAATATACTTCTTAAAAACGCTGTTGAATATGCCGATAATACGGGTTGCTACGATATGACCATCCATTTGTACTGCTAGTACTGCATTATGGTTCATTGTTTAGCAGCTAATTTACATGTCCAAGCAAGACTCCACTTCCCCAGATGAGTACATGGCCTATCAAGTTAGCCAGGTGTGTCTTGGGGTGATTACGGCCATTTATTTTATTTCATGAACATGTGAACAGGTGTAGACAATTGAGGCCCATCCACGTAGCTAGATGTGGGGATGGCTATAGCCTCTCTTTCACATGACCCATCAATTTAGGCAAGTGTGTCTGGGTAAGCATCATCTAATAATTATAAAATATTTATCTGGACACTTTCTGTTTTTGATATTGCGACTATGCCAGTAACCATTTAACACATTAAAAAATACACCTCTATCCTGTGCATGTGACAAATAAACATATTTATTTGATATAGTGTGTGTTTACCAGAGACGGTAATGTGAAGAACAACATGACCTGTACCAAAGTCAGATTAGGATATAGGCCAAAGACTAGATAGAGTGTATTTTACCTGGAGGTTTTCCTTATTGTCGGCTACCATCTTCACCACTTTTACTCTTGAAATCTTTGGTTGTTTACTACACTACCTTGCTCTCTCTGCTAAGCACATGGTTACACATGTGAATCCTTAAAGAGATGGGTGGGGCTAAGGCTTAAGAGGGTGTGAACAATGCTGAATGGGTGTAGACAATGAAGATCTCTCCAGTATGTGTACCAAAACATTCAAAACCAATTTTGTCAAAAGTAGGGTTACAAGTTTATCACCTTTCAAAGCAGAACTACTTTCCCGACGTTGCTCAACTGTTTTTGTAGAATCTCAACTTTTATCCAATGTGAAAAACACAATTTCAAATGTTGCTACATAAGACTGAAAAGGGGTGCTGGGTCTCATATATAGATTTGTATGACATTTTCCATTTTTAGAGATAGAGGATGACGATGGGTGAAGATAGAGAGAGGTTGTTTTAAAGGACAGTTGGCTGGATTCCAACCCTTGCTGACAGCATAGATACGTGAGCCGGAGGCTGCAATGCTACCACTTCACAAGTGTCTTTATTCCACTCTATTATTCAGAATGTAGAAGATATTTTATCGCCTTCATAATATTATTACTTTAAAATACTGAAATTAACATTTTAATAGCGAGCGACTAGATGTCCAATCTAATGCCACATGACATGAAAGTAATTTTATGGAATGGTAACTGAATTATTCTGAGAGACAATCACCCGGTACAATTTGGTTGTACACAAGTAATTAAATTACAATACAAGCCATGGATAACAATATGAATCAGCTCTCTGCAAATCAACAAACAGTGACATCATCCCAAATTCCCTATATAGTGCACTACTTCAGACCGGAGCTCTACACAGGCAGCAGCATTGCATCACACTGTTTCACAAAATGATCAGCCACAATGTGTCATGTGCCAGAGCTAGTTGGTTAGCTATTGACTGGAATGTGGCAATCATTCAGTCATGCGACTAGCGGGTAGGTTGATTATGTATTAGCCTCTCTCTCTCTCTCCCTCTCTCTCATCACAACCATTAAACTCTTTAACTGTTTTAAAGTTAACATTGGCCTCATGGTGGGTGCCCTACTTTGCGAGGCATTAAAAAACCTTCCTGGTCTTTGTGGTTGAATCTCGATGCTCAACTGAGGGACCTTACAGATAATTGTATGAGTTGGGTACAGAGATGAGGTAGTCATAAAAAAATAATGTTAACAGTATTATTGCACACAGAGTGAGTCCATTCAACGTATTAGGTAATTTGTTAAACTCATTTTTACTCTTGAATTTATTTAGGGGTGCCATAAAGGGGTTGAATACTTGTTGATTCAGGACATTTCAGCTTGTCATTTGTAATTAATTTGTAAAACTATTGAAAAACATCATTCCACTTTTAATTTGGTCTAGGCCAGTGACAAAACAATCGTAATTTTTAAAACAAATCAAGGGGTATGAATACTTTAAGGCACTGTATGTATATACAGCCAATTTGTCATTTGCTATCTCTGTTCCTTTCTCTTTTGCTCCCACCCTCCTTTTTCTCTCTCTCTCGCTCTCTCTCTTTTCCTCTCTTGCCCTCTCTCTCAAGCACACTCTCTCCCCCTCTCAAGCACACTCTCTCCCCCTCTCAATCACACTCTCTCCCCCTCTCAATCTATCTTTCTCCCTGTGTGTGAGTCAGTGTGTTCTAGAGCGTGTAAAAATGGTTAAACTGCACAGGAGGGACCGTCTGTCACTACATAGAGATGGAGAGAGCGAGGGAGAGAGCTATGGGGGAACTGAACCCCCCCCCCACCCTCTATCTCTAGCTCTCAACAGTTTGCTCTTTGTATTATGGATGTTATTCAACAGCTGCTTAGCTTGCGTTATCGGTCCTGAAGCGCTTGGTAGCCTGACACGCAAAAATCAGCTTTTACCGCATCAGGAAATAGCTCTCCCTGGATAATTGTGTTTACACAGGCTTTGGATATAATCTGACCGTTCGGTGGAGTAGTCAGTACAGCTGCCATATGTAACTAAATGTGTTCCGTTTAAAAATCATGAAGCTTATGTAGACGGCATGGTTGCGTTCAGGAGGGCGCAACATTCTGAAAACGTGAGATAGAAATAGAGTGTCAAGTATAAAACTGGTCCAGTATCTATACAGGTCCACACTTTTCAGTGTTAAATTAACACACTGCATTGTGTAAAGCCTTATTTGAATATTTCCCCAGAGTGCCTTGCCTTTCGAGTGAATTGTATCGTTACCACCCATGACTGTATTTATTAGTGAAGAGAGATTTTGTTGTCGCATTCATCCATTTTCAGTACTGTGACCTTCACTAAGTAAGATCCTTATCAAATATTTTATCATTAAGGCTTGCCTGACCTCTACTTGTTCCTGGGCAGCTGCTACACAGCGTTACATCTCACTCTTGCCACCTCCCCGGTCAACAACAAGACCCAGGCCCTCGCGCAGTTCTGGCTGGGATCTTACCTCAGAACCCTGAGGCTGATCCCAGTCGACCTCCGAGCCCCAGTCTCTTTCCTGCTCTCCACACACTACGTCCAGCTCCAAAAGTTCTTAAGAAATGTTAAACTGGAAAAAGAGCCAGTCACGGATTTAACTACACACCGCTCTCTTCTCTCTCTTGTGCAGGAGCGGGAACCAGTGTCCAGTGCACGGGCTTGCTACAGCCAAGCCCACAACGGTTTGGCGCAACGTGGCCCATCCTGCTCTGCTGAACCGGCACCGGGACCTGTCCTGGATGTTCGCCCATGAGATCCTCCCGGTCAGGGCCGTTATGCACTCCCGGGGCATGGTGAGGACACCCGCATGCCCCCGACCAGGGGTCAGCCGCCAGGGACCTGTGGAAGGAAGCAGGCCCCCTGGTCTCCCTGTTTCTGCCAGGAGGGGAGGATCTAACACCCAAGCTCGTGCTGTATGGGGTGGGCCGAAGGCCTATTCCGCCGAAGGCCTTCACCAAGCTCTGGCCTATCCTCACGTGTCTGAACGATGCACTGTGGTCCTCCCGCAACCTGCTGGTAGCGAAACGAGTAGAGACCACCCCCCAGGCAGTGGCCATGGTAGCCACGGAAACCCTGGGGTGGTACAGAAGAAAGGGGGCCTCGACCCCAAGCGAAGGGTTCCCAAGGCCCCGGCGGCCAAGGCCTGACAGCGCTGCAGCGCCTTGGGGAGGGATCTCCTCTGGGCACCGACAGACAGGGCGGTAATTGATTCGGAGGAGCAGGAGGCAAGTTTGATAAGGACTCACCCTGTTCCTGGCAAAGGACCAAAGACAGCCTTTTAACAAAGTGACTTTTTGACATGTTTTTCATGTCTTAAAAATGTTTTACCTTTGTTAAATCATTTGTACACATTTTAAATGGCTTTTACAGAATGATGTTTTTTTTTACAAGAAAAAGTACTTTTATTCACAGTTGTTTCTATTGTTTTTAACAACATGTACTTTTTAACAAATGTAAAATTCAAATACTGTGTTTTATACTTTTATGCCGTTTTTTATGTGTATAAAATTGTGCAAAAATAGGAGCTGTTTTAAAGGAAATGCAACAATAAAACTTTTCCAAAAGAAAAAAAAGAAAAACCTTTCATTTTAATGATTGTTTAACACAATACAACACATATTTCATAAGGACTTATTTTGAGGGCCTAGTTTTACCCTAATAGAGTGGCCTGAAACTCATGATTTACAGGCAACATCAGACCTCCAAGTCACATTATCCTGACTTGCAAAGTGATGTGTAATTCAAGTTTCGATGTCAAATGCACAAGTACAGTGAAATGCCTTTCTTGTAAGCTCAAACCCCAACAATGCAGTAATCAATAACAATGTAATACTAAAAATAACAAGGTAGAACAAAAACACAAGTTATAAAATAAGAAGAACACAATGAAGTAAGCTATATACACGGTCAGCTCCAATACCATATTTACAATGGGCAGGGATACTGGATGGATAGATATGTATAGGGGTAAGGTGACTAGACATCAGGATATATGATAAACAGAGTAGCAGAAGCATGCGTACATGATGATTGTATGTGAGTTGTTGTGCATGTGTGTAGTCAGTATAGAGGTCCTGGATGGCAAGGAGCCCGGTCCTAGTGATGTCCCGGGCTGTCCGCACCACCCTCTGTAGCGTTATGCGATCGTGGGCGGTGCTACTTCCATACCAAGCAGTGATGCAGCCAGTCAAGATGCTCTCAATGGTACAGCTCTATAACTTTGAGGATTTGAGGGCCCATGCCAAACCTTTTCAACCTCCTGAGGGGGAAGAGGCGTTGTCGCGCCTTCTTCACGACTGTAAGCATGTGTGTGGACCATTTTAAGTTCCTAGTGATTTAGACACAAAGGTCCTGTGGAAGGGGGCGTTCTCGACCCCCGTTTTCTGTAGTCCTGTCGATGTGGAATGGGGCGTTCTCGACCCCCGTTTTCTGTAGTCCTGTCGATGTGGAAGGGGGCGTTCTCGACCCCCGTTTTCTGTAGTCCTGTCGATGTGGAAGGGGGCGTTCTCGACCCCCGTTTTCTGTAGTCCTGTCGATGTGGAAGGGGGCGTTCTCGACCCCCGTTTTCTGTAGTCCTGTCGATGTGGAAGGGGGCGTTCTCGACCCCCGTTTTCTGTAGTCCTGTCGATGTGGAAGGGGGCGTTCTCGACCCCCGTTTTCTGTAGTCCTGTCGATGTGGAAGGGGGCGTTCTCGACCCCCGTTTTCTGTAGTCCTGTCGATGTGGAAGGGGGCATTCTCGACCCCCGTTTTCTGTAGTCCTGTCGATGTGGAAGGGGGCATTCTCGACCCCCGTTTTCTGTAGTCCTGTCGATGTGGAAGGGGGCGTTCTCGACCCCCGTTTTCTGTAGTCCTGTCGATGTGGAAGGGGGCGTTCTCGACCCCCGTTTTCTGTAGTCCACTATCAGCTCCTTGGTCATACTGACATTGAGGGAGAGGTTGTTGTTCCAGTCACTGACCTCCTCCCTGTAGGCTGTCTCATTGTCGCCGGTGATCAGGACCTACCACCGTCGTTTCGTTAACTAACATGATGACGGTGTTGGAGTCATGCGTGGCCAGACAGTCGTGGGTGAACAATGAGTACAGGAGGGGACTCAGCACACACTCCTGAGGGTCGGCATGGCGGAGTTGATGTGACCTACCCTCACCACCTGGGATTGGCCTGGAAGGAAGTACAGGATCCAGTTGCAGAGGGAGGTGTTCAGTCCCAGGTTCCTAAGCTTGGTGACGAGTTTGGAGGGGACAATGGTGTTCTGGGGGACAAGAATGTGTGGATTATAGACGGGGACAAGAGGTTGCAAATGACAGTGAATATGTCTGCCAGCTGTTCTGCACATGCTCCTGAGAACGCGCCCTGGAATACCATCGGTTGACCTGATTAAAGACTTCACTTACGTCGGCCTCAGAGCGAGATCATCCAATCTTCTAAGTCAGTGGCGGCCCTCACATCCGGCGCGATCTTGTTATTGTCAAAGTGTGCATATTATGCATTGAGTTTGTCTGGTAGAAAGGCATCATTGGGCAGATCATGGCTGGGTCTTCCTTCGTAATCGGTAATGACTGTAGCTCATGCCCCATGCAGCGGGCATCAGAGCCTATGTAGTATGATTCCACCAAATTCCTATATTGACCTTTTGCTCTGCGAACGTCATATTGTGTACTTGTTTCAGTCCTGAGCCGTAGCCTCAAGGTTGCCTGTGACAGCCCTGTGTGCGGCAGCCCTATCCTTTAGTTTATCGCCAACCTCAGTGTTAATCCAGAGCTTTTGATTGGGGAAGCAGCGAACCTTCACTGTGGGGACAATGTCGGTAATGCATTTCCTAATGAAGCCGGTGATGGAGGTGGTTAGCACGTTGATGTAATCGGCAGAGTCCCGAAACATATTCCAATCAGTATAATCAGCATAATCCTGTAGCATAATCTAGGATTCTGGAGACCATTTCACAACAGAGCGAGTGACAGGTAATTCCTATTTGAGCTTCTGCTTGTAAACAGGAATCAGAAGTACGGAGTCATGATCTGATTTGCCGAATGGCCGACAAGGGAGGGCCTTGCATGCTTGCTTGTGGGTAGAATAACAGTGTCCTAGGACTTTATCACCCCTAGTGGTGAGGGAGACGTGTTGATGTAAATTGGGTATCACGTTTCTTAACGACGTGGAATTAAATTCACCGGCAACCAGAATAGCAGCCTCTGTAAATGTTTTCATATTTCATATAAAAAATACATTTTTATTTTTTTAATAATTTTATTTTTTACTTTGTACACCTTTTTCTCCCCAATTGGTAGGTACAGTCTTGTCCCATCGCTGCAACTCCCGCACAGACTCGGGAGAGGCAGAGGTCGAGAGCCATGCGTCCACCGAAACACGACCCTGCCAAGCTGCACTGCTTCTTGACACAGTACTCACTTAACCCAGAAGCCAGCCGCACCAATGTGTCGGAGGAAACACCGTAAACTGGCGACAGACGTCAATGTGCAGGCTATAACTGCGTAGTTATAGCCTGGTAAGTTTGTTAAATGCCAGCTTGTTATTTTTCTTGTCCTGAGGTGGAATGTATACAAAAGTCACAATAACAGCTGAAAACTCCCTCGGGAGGTAAAAGAGTCAGCATTTGACCATCGGGTATTCTAAGACGGGTGAACGAGTCAGCAGACCAGCTGTTGTTGATGAACAGGCAAACCCCTCCTCCCCTCAATTTCCCCAACTGCACTGTCCTGTCCGCACGGTGAATGGGTAAGCCATCGAGTTTTATCTTGTTCAAGAGGCATGTTTCAGAAAAGCAGAGAATATTGAAGTTTCGAGAGTCCGGTTGGTAGAAAATCCATGATCTGAGGTCATCCATTTTATTACCAAGTGGCTGTACATTGGCAAGTTGGTTGTAAGAAATGATAGCGGATACCTTTTGTGAAAATAGACAAAATCATAAAATAGCAAAGTTGGCTCTGAGCTTTCAATATGACGGCCAGGGCAAAAACCAAAACGTGCACGCCTTGGGGTCTCCATGACCTAGTTTGGGAAACCATGCCCTAAAGTATCTAAACTGGAACAACAATTTCAGTAACGCGTGCAATAAGTATAGATATTGAAATATTGAAAGAAAGAATTCAAAAATCCAACTGTAATAGAGCCTGCTGGAAAATATGAGAATGACGGGCGCGGTTTTGATTTAACGCTGGTTGTCTTAACACCAACACTGGGGTTATTTTACACAAATTAGTGTTAATTTAACACCTGAATCAACACTAGAAATTGTACACTATAAAATCAACACAAGGTAACAATGGCCAATTCCATATGCTCACTCCATAGAAGCATATCTGTTCTACATAGTATATTTCTATCTGATCGATCTGATATTATTTCTTCTATTATTATGCTCTCCAGTGAATGCAACCCAGGTATGAGGAATACTGTAAGTGTAGCTTCAGTGAAGTAAACACTTGTTGATTCACCATCAAGGACTACAATATTACTCAGTGATAAAATAGTTCAGCTCTCTCAAGTGAGCTTCGACCGCCACGGTGCCAGGTCTTTGAACTGCTATCATGCAGCCTTGGACCAATATGCGAAATGTCAACAACCTTTCGGACCATTTCTACCTCAGTACTCTGCCAACTGGATAGACTTCTTCCACGACAGAGACTACCAAGTGCTACAACAGTAGTGACACAGATATGGGCCTGTGATCATCAAGCGTCTCAGAGTAGATAAACGGATCTAGGATCAGGTCCTCCCTGTCCATAATAATTTGATTCATTATGATCTAAATCGCAAAACTGATCCTAGATCAGCACATCACTTTTTCTCTGAGACGCTTGACAAATATGAGCCCTGATCTCTCGATTGGTTCTGCCAATAGAAGAGGATCATGAATCAGAAGAGAAGAACACAGGAACACAGCTAAAAGATCAGTAAGTAATCTGAGGAAACACATCTTTCTGGATGCTTTTCCCTACACAGAGTCTAATCTTCCTCAAGTGGATGCAATTCTTTAGCTTTCCAGAAATGACATCTTTCTGTTGTGGAGTGGATGGTACTATGTGGCTACAG
Source organism: Oncorhynchus keta (assembly GCF_023373465.1). Taxonomy (NCBI): domain Eukaryota; kingdom Metazoa; phylum Chordata; class Actinopteri; order Salmoniformes; family Salmonidae; genus Oncorhynchus; species Oncorhynchus keta. The sequence continues at coordinate 68,978,470 of NC_068455.1, read as the reverse complement.
TAAATATTGCTTTGATACAACGTAATACAGGTCAGTGCCCTTGAGATCTGCTGTGTCCCTTCCCGGTCTCTGTTGGTTGTCTGTTCACCCTTCATTGATCAATCATTGACTGACTGGCTAGAGAGCCAACTCTACACACCTGGCCTTTAGACAACAGACAGCATTTTCCTGGCCTTTAGACAACAGACAGTATTCCCCTGGCCTGTAGTCAACAGACGACATTCCCCTGGCCTGTAGTCAACAGACGACCTACCCCTGGCCTGTAGTCAACAGACGACATTCCCCTGGCCTGTAGTCAACAGACGACCTACCCCTGGCCTGTAGTCAACAGACGACCTACCCCTGGCCTGTAGTCAACAGACGACCTACCCCTGGCCTGTAGTCAACAGACGACCTACCCCTGGCCTGTAGTCAACAGACGACCTACCCCTGGCCTGTAGTCAACAGACGACATTCCCCTGGCCTGTAGTCAACCTACCCCTGGCCTGTAGTCAACAGACGACCTACCCCTGGCCTGTGGTCAACAGACGACCTACCCCTGGCCTGTGGTCAACAGACGACCTACCCCTGGCCTGTGGTCAACAGACGACCTACCCCTGGCCTGTGGTCAACAGACGACCTACCCCTGGCCTGTGGTCAACAGACGACCTACCCCTGGCCTGTGGTCAACAGACGACCTACCCCTGGCCTGTGGTCAACAGACGACCTACCCCTGGCCTGTGGTCAACAGACGACCTACCCCTGGCCTGTGGTCAACAGACGACCTACCCCTGGCCTGTGGTCAACAGACGACCTACCCCTGGCCTGTAGTCAACAGACTACATTCCCCTGGCCTGTAGTCAACAGACGACATTCCCCTGGCCTGTGGTCAACAGACGACCTACCCCTGGCCTGTGGTCAACAGACGACATTCCCCTGGCCTGTGGTCAACAGACGACCTACCCCTGGCCTGTAGTCAACAGACGACATTCCCCTGGCCTGTAGTCAACAGACGACATTCCCCTGGCCTGTAGTCAACAGACGACATACCCCTGGCCTGTAGTCAACAGACGACCTACCCCTGGCCTGTAGTCAACAGACGACCTACCCCTGGCCTGTAGTCAACAGACGACCTACCCCTGGCCTGTAGTCAACAGACGACCTACCCCTGGCCTGTAGTCAACAGACGACCTACCCCTGGCCTGTAGTCAACAGACGACCTACCCCTGGCCTGTAGTCAACAGACGACCTACCCCTGGCCTGTGGTCAACAGACGACCTACCCCTGGCCTGTGGTCAACAGACGACCTACCCCTGGCCTGTGGTCAACAGACGACCTACCCCTGGCCTGTGGTCAACAGACGACATACCCCTGGCCTGTAGTCAACAGACGACATACCCCTGGCCTGTAGTCAACAGACGACCTACCCCTGGCCTGTAGTCAACAGACGACCTACCCCTGGCCGTTAGTCAACAGACGACCTACCCCTGGCCTGTAGTCAACAGACGACCTACCCCTGGCCTGTAGTCAACAGACGACATTCCCCTGGCCTGTAGTCAACAGACGACCTACCCCTGGCCTGTAGTCAACAGACGACCTACCCCTGGCCTGTGGTCAACAGACGACCTACCCCTGGCCTGTGGTCAACAGACGACCTACCCCTGGCCGTTAGTCAACAGACGACAAACATCTGACCTATTATAGGCCATAGTGAACAGAGCCTGATGAAAACCTGTGGACTCTTCAGCCCTCAAGGACCAGAGTTATGGCCATCCATTCTAATATAATCACCCTAACAGAGGTATCTGCCGATCGAAATCAAGAATGATTATTTTTTATTTTATGTATTTATTTCTATGAAAAAGCACTGTTACAGTAAGTGAATCCCTTTGGGAGAATATCAGAGTTGGAGTCGTACATTACTTTTCCATTATTTTTTACTTATTTCTGGGTGGATCCGGGATATTCGGTCTCTACCTTGATCTATACGTCCTGCTGTTCACTGAGGCGTGTCCCTGTACTGCTATGTTTCTGCTGGGTGCTGATAACACGACTGTACAGATACAGCTCACACACCCAGGTGTGTGTGGAAGTGTGTGTGTGGCTTACTCACCCTGCATTGTTCAACCCCTCTGAGAGGCCAGTCAGTCTCTAAAACACCTGCAGTCAGACATGAGCTGAATAACTATCAGAGCACCTGGATCTCATGCTCTCTTTTCTCAATAATATATCTATTTTTTCTCTAGCTCTCTCTTGCCCTCTGCATCAGTCTTTCTTTTCCCTCTCTCTAATACCTTCGTCTATCTGTCTGTTTTCACTCTCTCTCCACCTTTGTCACCTTCTCTCTCTGTATTTTATTACTAACCCCCTATTCTTCACCCCTTGCGCCCTTGTTACACCCCCCTATCGCTCCATTTCCCTCCCTCTCCAGCTCCTTTTCATCTAACCCTTTCTCTCCCTCCCGCTCTTCATCCAACAACAAGCTTCCAGTATAATGGAAAGCAGGGTAAACAATCACGTTGGCAGGGGCTCCCCTTTCTCATCTGGCTTCTCTTTTCTCTACTGGCTATGAGTCTGACAAACAACATACACTGAGGTAGTCTAAATTTGGAATTTAGGGTGAAAGGTTGAGATGTTAAAGGTTAAAATGTTTGCTGTGTAGTGTGTGTGTGTGTGTGTGTTTGTTCTCAAGGGTATGCAACATGAGAGGGGTATTAATAGCTAAATAAGATTTTAGATTTGTAGAGGGAGTGGGGGCGACTCAGAGAATCTCAGACAGTTTTTCCAGGTTCAACTTTGTTATACAACGCAAAGGAAGGGCTGTGCTTCAAAGAAAACATGGCCGATTATATACAGTTGAAGTCAGAAGTTTACATACACCTTAGCCAAAAACATTCCAACTCAGTTGTTCACAATTCCTGACATTTAATCCAAGTAAAAATGCCCTGTTTTAGGTCAGTTAGGATAACCACTTTATTTTAAGAATGTGAAATGTCAGAATAATAGTAGAGAGAATTATTTATTTAATATTTTGTTTCTTTCATCACATTCCCAGTGGGTCAGAAGTTTACACACACTCAATTAGTACTTGGTAGCATTGCCTTTAACCTGTTGATCCTACCCCCTACTTTTTCGAACATTCTGTTAAAAATCTCACAACATTTCAGTGCCCTGCTACTCATGCCAGGAATATAGTATATGCATATGATTAGTATGTGTGGATAGAAAACACTCAGACGTTTCTAAAACTGGTTAAATCACGGCTGTGACTATAACAGAACGTGCGTTTCATCGAAAAGCGCAGGAAAATCTGATCACTGAAAACTGGAAAATATATCAATGCGCCACTTGAATGTATTGTTGAATAGAAACCACATTACCTGGAGCCGAGGTTGCAATACCTACAGCTTCCACACGATGTCAACAGTCTTGTCATTTGCCTAGGATTTGTTTCTTGGTCAAACGAACAAGAGACAGCCCATTTCTTCCGGTCTCCAACAGGATATTTTGGTTGAGATTTATCCGGACATTATTTCAAGACGTAGAGCTATAGAATATACACCCCGTAATCAATTTGATAGATTATTAACATTTACTAATACCTAAAGTTCCATTACAACAGTATTTCGAAGTGTTTTGTGAAAGTTTATCGTCGACTTTTTTAATTTAAAAAAATGACGTTGCGTTATAAAACGCTGTTTTTTTCCTTGATCACACAGTCTTCATAGATCGATATCTAGGCTATATATGGACCGATTTAATCGAAAAAAAAGACCCAATAGTGATGTTTATGGGACATCTAGGAGTGCCAACAAAGAAGATCGTCAAAGGTAATGAATGTTTTATATTTTATTTCTGCATTTTGTGTAGCGCCGACTATGCTAATTATTTTGTTTACGTCCCCTGTGGGTCTTTAGGGGTGTTGCATGCTATCAGATAATAGCTTCTCATGCTTTCACCGAAAAGCATTTTAAAAATCTGACTTGTTGGCTGGATTCACAACGAGTGTAGCTTTAATTCAGTACCCTGCATGTGTGTTTTAATGAACGTTCGAGTTTTAACAAGTGCTATTAGCATTTAGCGTAGCGCATTTGCATTTCCAGATGTCTAGATGAGACGCCTGCGTGTCGGGTGGAGGCAAGAGGTTAAATTGTATAATTTGGGTCAAACATTTTGGGTAGCCTTCCACAATCTTCCCACAATAAGTTGGGTGAATTTTGGCCCATTCCTCCTGACAGTGCTGGTGTAACAGAGTCAGGTTTGTAGGCCTCCTTGCTCGCATACGCTTTTTCAGTTCTGCCCACACATTTTCTATAGGATTGAGGTCAGGGCTTTGTGATGGCCACTCCAATAATTTGACTTGTTGTCCTTAAGCCATTTTTTCAACAACTTTGGAAGTATGCTTGGGATCATGTCTATTTGGAAGACCCATTTGCAACCAAGCTTTAACTTCCTGACTGATGTCTTGAGATGTTGCTTCAACGTACAGTGGGGCAAAAAAGTATTTAGTCAGCCACCAATTGTGCAAGTTCTCCCACTTAAAAATATGAGAGAGGCCTGTAATTTTCATCATAGGTACACTTCAACTATGACAGACAAAATTAGAAGAAAAAAAATCCAGAAAATCACATTGTAGGATTTTTTTATGAATTCATTTGCAAATTATGGTGGAAAATAAGTATTTGCTTGCTGGCTAGCATTAAAATGAATCAATCATAATCACTAGTTATAACTACACATGGTTGATGATATTACTAGTTTATCTAGCGTGTCCTGTGTTGCATATAAATCGATGCAGTGCGCATTCGCAAAAAAGGACTGTCGTTGCGTCAACGTGTACCTAACCATAAACACCAATACCTTTCTTAAAATCAATACACAGAAGTAGATATTTTTAAAGCTGCATATTTAGCTAAAAGAAAACTAGGTTAGCAGGCAATATTAACCAGGTGAAATTGTGTCACTTCTCTTACGTTCATTGCACGCAGAGTCAGGGTATATGCAACAGTTTGGGCCACCTGGCTCATTGCGAACTAATTTGCCAGAAATTTACGTAATTATGACATAACATTGAAGGTTGTGCAATGTAACAGGAATATTTAGACTGATGGATGCCACCCATTAGATAAAATACGGAACGGTTCGGTATTTCACTGAAAGAATAAACGTCTTGTTTTCGAGATGATAGTTTCTGGATTCGACCATATTAATGACCTAAGGCTCGCATTTCTGTGTGTTCTTATGTTATAATTAAGTCTATGATTTGATAGAGCAGTCTGACTGAGCGATGGTAGGCACCAGCAGGCTCATAAACATTAATTCAAACAGCACTTTCGTGTATTTTGCCAGCAGCTCTGCTGTTTATGACTTCAAGCCTATCAACTCCCGAGATTAGGCTGGTGTAACGATGTGATGTGAAATGGCTAGCTAGTTAGCGGGTGCGCGGTAATAGCGTTTCAAACGTCACCCGTTCTGAGACTTGGAGTGGTTGTTCCCCTTGTTCTGCATGGGTAACGCTGCTTCGAGGGTGGCTGTTGTCGTTGTGTTCCTGATTCGAGCCCAGGTAGGAGCGAGGAGAGGTACGGAGGCTATACTGTTGCACTGGCAATACTGTGCCTATAAGAACATCCAATAGTCAAAGGTATATGAAATTCAAATGGTATAGAGAGAAATAGTCCTATAATAACTACAACCTAAAATGTCTTACCTGCGAATATTGAAGACTCCTGTTAAAAGGAACCACCAGCTTTCATATGTTTTCATGTTCTGAGCAAGGAACTTAAACGTTAGCTTTCTTACATGGCACATATTGCACTTTTACTTTCTTCTCCAACACATTGTTTTTGCATTATTTAAACCAAATTTAACATGTTTCATTATTTATTTGAGGCTAAATTGATTTTATTAAGTTAAAATATGTGTTCATTCAGTATTGTTGTGTTTGTCATTTTTACAAATACATTTTAAAAACCAGCGATTAAAATCGGTATTGGCTTTTTTGGTCCTCCAATAAATCAGTATCGGCGTTGAAAAATCATAATTCGGTCGACCTCTTCTCACTACCTTCTGGAGAGCCTTATGGTTGTGGGCGGAGCAGTTGCCATACCAGGTGGTATCGAGACCTAGGGTCTCAAGCTTGATGTCGAGTTTGGAGGGTACTATGGTGTTAAATACTGAGCTGTAGTCGATGAACAGCATTCTCACATAGGTATTCCTCTTGACCAAATGGGTTAGGGCAGTGTGTAGTGTGGTTGCAATTGCGTCATCTGTGGACCTGTTGGGGCGGTAAGCAAATTGGAGTGGGTCTAGGGTGTCAGGTAGGGTGGAGGTGATATGGTCCTGGACTAGTCTCTCAAAGCACTTCATGATGACGGAAGTGAGTGCTACGGGGCGGTTGGCGTTTAGCTCAGTTACCTTAGTTTTATTGGGAACAGGAACAATGGTGGCCCTCTTGAAACATGTGGGAACAGCAGACTGGGACAAGGATTGATTGAATATGTCCGTAAACACACCAGCCAGCTGGTCTGCGCATGCTCTGAGAACGAGGCTGGGAATGCCATTAGGGCATGCAGCCTTGCGAGGGTTAACGCGTTTAAATGTTTTACTCACGTCGGCTGCAGTGATGCAGAGTCCGCAGGTTTTGGTAGCGGGCCATGTCAGTGGCACTGTATTGTCCTCAAAGCGAGCAAAGAAGTTGTTTATTCTGTCTGGGAGCAAGAGATCCTGATCCGCGACGGGGCTGGTTTTCTTTTTTTAACCCGTGATTAACTCTAGACCCTGCCACATACCTCGTGTCTGAGCCGTTGAGTTGCGACTCTACTTTGTCTCTATACTGACGCTTAGCTTGTTTGATTGCCTTGCGGAGGGAATAGCTACACTGTTTGTATTCGGTCATGTTTCCGGTCACCTTGCCCTGATTAAAAGCTGTGGTTCGCGCTTTCAGTTTCACGCGAATGCTGCCATCAATCCATGGTTTCTGGTTTGGGAATGTTTTAATAGTTGCTGTGGGTACGACATTACCGATGCACTTGCTAATAAACTCGCTCACCGAAGCAGCGTATTCGTCAATGTTGTTGTTTGACGCAATACGGAACATTTCCCAGTCCACGTGATTGAAGCAGTCTTGAAGCGTGGAATCAGATTGGTCGGACCAGCGCTGAACAGACCTGAGCACGAGAGCTTCATGTTTTAGTCTCTATCTATAAGCTGGGAACAACAAAATGGAGTCGTGGACAGCTTTTCCGAAAGGAGGGCGGGGGAGGGCCTTATATGCGTTGCGGAAGTTAGAATAACAATGATCCAGGGTTTTACCAGCCCTGGTAGCACAATCGACAGAATTTAGGGAGTCTTGTTTTTAGATTAACCTGGTTAAAATTCCCAGCTACAATGAACGCATCCTCAGGACATGTGGTTTCCAGTTTACATAGTCAAATAAAGTTTGTTCAGGGCCATTGATGTGTCTTCTTTGGGGGGGTATATGCTGCTGTGATTATAGTCGAAGAGAATTCTCTTGGTAGATAATGCGGTCGACATTTGTTTGTGAGGAATTCTAAGTCAGGTGAACAGAAGGACTTGAGTTCCTGTATGTTGTTATGATCACACGCCCCTCTTCTTACCAGAAAGATGCTGGTTTCTGTCGGCGCGATGCGTGAAGAAACCAGCTGGCTGTACCGACTCCGATAGCGTGTCTCGACTGAGCCAACAAAATACTGCATAGTTTCCTAGGAACGCGAAACGAGGCGGCCATCTCTGTCGTTGCCGGAAGTTATGGAGATATGATCCTACATCTTTACTGCCCATAATAAACTCTCTCCCAAAAGAATTCCTCAGCTGTGCTGATCTAAGAATAGCACAAACATCTAAGCAGAAGTGAAGGGTTAAAATACACACAGTAATTGAGATTACTACATGGATATACTGTATATTGGATCATAATAATGAAGATATTGCTTCAAATCTCAGTCTTCGGTATTCAGGGGGTTGTTGTTTTTCCAACACGTCCGCTATGTGTTTGCAGGTTGTCATTTATTGTCATGAATTTTGCCCTGGAGGCAGCTCTGCAGAGTGGTCTCCAGCTGACACAGATACAGCAACCTGCTCTTTGTCTTCCATACTGTGTGCCTGTATAAGCTTTTCTGTGTCTGCAAGCGTGTGAGAGTAAAGATCTATTCGGTTCTGAACAAGTATGCCTTTGAGAAGAGGCAAAACAAAGAGAGAGCGAGAAAGAATGACAAAATGTCTAAAGGAATAGAACAAGCGACTCTAGCCACCATGGAGATATTGAGAGGTGCCAAAGCTCGCTCTCTCTCCCGCTCTCTCTCGGAAACATTGTTTGCCTATGCTTCTAAAGGAAAAACTGTAGAAAAGGACTGCTATCTCTCTCCCTCCACTCTCTCTCAATATCAATCTTTTCTGTGTGTCACTCAAGTCTTCACACGGTTTTCTTTTAATTTCTGTGAGACCGTTATGGTGAACCTATTCATGAATATCACTCATTTACAATGATTCAAACCAGGGCTAACCACAGTGCTACAAACACTTCCTTGACAAACACACACCAGTTAGACCCCCCCACCCTCTTCCCCCCAAACACACACACACACCCCTTTCCCTCCAAACACACACACAGGCAGACCCCCCACCCCCTTCCCTCCAAACACACAGGCAGATCTCCCCCTTCTCTCCAAACACACACACACGCAGACCCCCTTCCCCCCAAACACACGTGCACATACATACACACACACACAAACATATTTGACCTTCACGTTAGGGGATATTGCCATACAGATGTAGGATCTTAATTTGAGACACTTTGCTACAGCAGGAAAATAATCCTGCAACAACAGGAAGTGTGAATGATGTGAATGATTATGTGGATTATAAATAATTAACATTTTTTGTAGGGATTGACACATTATTCGTTAGAGCAAATCAAGTCTAAAAATATAAGTGGAATTACAAACTTCAGAAGCCTTTTTAAAACTCAAATAGACATGTTTGCATTTCCTACCATGCAGGAAAATTCTCATCAACAAAAGAGTGATCAAATTAAGGTCTTGCATCTGTAGCCGATCCAGATAGCCAGATATGATCAGTAGCTATAGGAGGCCACCACCTGGCAGCGTTCAGTGAGGAAGTCAGCAAAGCCAAAATAAATCAAACGCCTAACTTCAGTGTGAATGTCAAATTGAATCTAAATTAGTCTCTACAAATCAAATGCACATCGTGCTTGTATAATGTTATGTTGTTGACAATAGTGAGAAAGTGAATGATACCAACCCAATATACAGTAAACCATACCTATTAGAGGTCGACTGATTATGATTTTTCCACGCCGATACCGATTATTGGAGGACCAAAAAAAGCTGATACTGATAAATCAGCTGATATTTTTTGGCTTATATTTCTATTTAATATAATACATCAATAAAATCAATTTAGTCTCAAATAAATATGGAAACATGTTCAATTTAAATAATGCAAAAACAAAGTGTCGGAGAAGAAAGTAAAAGTGCAATATGTGCCATGTAAAAAAGCTAACGTTTAACTTCATTCGGATCATTGGGAGGCTAGCGTCCCACCTCGACAATATACGGTGAAATTGCAGAGCGCGTAATTCAAAATACAAAAGTAGTATTATTGAACATTCATAAAAATATAAGTGTTATACACCATTCTTTAGCTTAGAATCTTGGTAATCAAACCTCTTAGTCCGATTTACACTAGGCTTTACGGCAAAATCATAGCATTTGATCGTCTGAGGACAGAGCCTCACTTCCTGCATTAACATGAATTCATAAACTGCACAGGTGTCGCAAAACTCAAAAATAGTGATAAAGTAAATCACTTACCTTTGAAGATCTTCATCTTTTTGCAATCCAAAGGGTCCCAGTTACACAATGAATGGTTGTTTAGTTCGATAAAGTCATTCTTTATATCCCAAAAATGTCAGTTTATTTGGTGTGTGATTTATAAATCCACATGTCCCAAGTCGCCCAACATGCCTACAAAAGGAATCTAAAAAGTTACCTGTAAACTTCGTCCAAACAATGTTTCTAATCCAACCTCAGGTACCCTAATATGTAAAATAATCAATAAAATTTAAGACTGAATATACGGTGTTCAATCCAGGAGAAAAAGAACGAGGACTCACACTCATTCATGCGCGCCAATAGACAAGAGTCCTTCTGAGGGAAACTTGGAAAGAATACGAATACTTCTTCATTTTTCAAAAAACAAGCATGAAACAATTTCTAAAGACTGTTGACATCTATTGGAAGCCATAGGAACTGCAATTTGGGTCCTAATTATTAGACTTTCCCATAGAAACGCATTGAAAAGTCCAATGACCTCAAAAAGAAAAGTTCCTGGATGGATTGTCCTCTGGGTTTTGCCTGCCAAATCAATTATTTTATACTCACAGACATTCTTTTAACAGTTATAGAAACTTTAGAGTGTTTTTTTATCCAATACTACCATGGATATGCATATCCTAAGTTCTGGGCCAGAGTAACAGGCAGTTTACTTTGGGCACCTCAGTCACCCAAACTTCCGAATACTGCCCCCTAGCCTTAAAAGGTTAAATCACCCGTTTGGCAAAGTAGGGTGTGATTCAATGATAAATCAACAGGCACCGCATTGATTATATGCAACGCAGGTCAAGCTGGATAAACTAGTAATATCATCAAGCATGTGTAGATTATGTTAAGATTTAATGTTTTTTATAAGATAAGTTTAATGCTAGCTAGCACCTTACCTTGGCTCCTTGCTGCACTCGCATAACAGGTAGTCAGCCTGCCACGCAGTCTCCTCTTGGAGTGCAATGTAATCGGCCATGATCGGTGTCCAAAAATGCCGATTACTGATTGTTATGAAAGCTTGAAATTACAGTGTAAACAACACCGTGAAGTCCAATCGCTTATATATATACACAATATTTATATATATAAATAAATATTTATATATATAAATAAATATTGTATATATATCTGATCGCAACAGAAACCATTTACCTTTCATCCACAATTTCCATCAGATCTCTACAAATTTGACTGTAGCTTACATCAGACAGTGGCATCCCAACGTTTTCAGAAATGAGCAACGGCAATGTGATCTGCAATCTACTGATAGGGCTTGATAGCTGCTGACTAGACAGTAAAAAAAAATGTAGAGAGCTGTGATTATGGACTGGTAGTACATTGAGAAAACTGATGGGAGGCTTTTGCTCAGTGGGCCAACACAGGACCGGGGTTCGAATCCCGGAAGGTCACAGGAGCGTAGGGTATCCACCATGCACGTAGAGAATAAATAGAGAGCTTATCTGGACATCGAATCCTCAAAAAGTTCTACAGCTGCACCATCGAGAGCATCCTGACTGGTTGTATCACTGCCTGGTATGGCAACTGCTCGGCCTCCGATCGCAAGGCACTACAGAGGGTAGTGCGAACAGCCCAGTACATCACTTGGGCCAAGCTCCCTGCCCAACAGGACCTCTATACCAGGCGGTGTCAGAGGAAGGCCCTAAAAAAATGTCAGACTCCAGCCACCCTAGTCATAGACTCTTCAATCATCTACAGCAAGGCAAGCAGTACCGGAAAGCCAAGTCTAGGTCTAGACCGGTCGGCGCATGTGACAAATAAAATTTTATTTAATTTTAAATCAGAGTAATTTGTTAGCCGATGCATCCTTTTTTCTGAGAGGATATGTGGAACATATTACTGTTCTCTAAATAGGAAGGAGTCTCCCTTTCTCATTTTGCCTTACTGTCTATAGACTAGCAGAGGCACCGACAACACCTGTTTTACTTTCACACAGAGTACTCTCTGAACGCTTTAGTTCGGGGAGTTGGAGTACTGAGTTGGTGTTGTTGTCTTGTTCTGGATGGCAACCATCTACATTCATGCTGTTAATTCAACCAGTCGTGTGTGTGTGTGTGTGTGTGTGTGTAGTTATGGACACCAATTACCAGTAAAGCCTCTAAATTAACAATACAGAGATTCATGTGCTGGAGATGGGTTGGTTATGTAAAATGACATGTAAATGAAAGGGAAATATGATTGTCTGAATAACAGATTGTGCGGCTGGAGTACCAAAACCCATATAACACATCCCATACCTTTGACCAGAGCCCTGTGGGACTGTGTAGGGAACTCTTAGTGTGCTCTTTGGGATGCATCCATACAGGAACTAATGGGTGTTGTTACAGCAGCCTAATGTGGTGCTATATTGTAAAAAAAAAACATAGTTAAACTGTGATGGTGTTTTCAAAATGCCATGACATGTTGAGACTGGATTACAAAACATGAGTCAATAGGAGTTGTGAAAGAGATCATTAGATACATTGGGGGGGCGGCCTAAAATGGATCCACACACACACCAGCCTCAGTCCCACACAAATACCACGTGTCTCTCTCTCTCACACACACACACTCTCCCCCTAACACACATACACACTCTCACCCTCACACTCTCCCCCTAACACAAACACACTCTCCCCCTCACACACACCTGAGGGCAGCACCAAAACAACACTAGATCCAACCCTTACAACCCATACCCAAATGGACCCAGCACGGGAAACATGAATGAAGGAGTGAAGCATGGTGGGTTGTGATGGTTATAAATAGGATTGTGTTGAGTGGCTGTAGGAGCAGCGTGTGTGTGTGTGTGTGTGTGTGGGAACAGACAGGGTATTATACTGGTTGGCCTATCTGTGTCTGGCCCTGGGCCACAGGGAACACAGTGTAAATACTGAGATATGCACAACTGCACATGGATACAGACAGAAAACTCACTGACTGTCAACACAGCTAGCAGGGAACACAGTTAAGAGACAGTTAATGTACACTGACACAGTCAACACCCCGATCTAGACACCTAGCCTACCCCGATCTAGACACCTAGCCTACCCCGATCTAGACACCTAGCCTACCCCGATCTAGACACCTAGCCTACCCCGATCTAGACACCTAGCCTACCCCGATCTAGACACCTAGCCTACCCCGATCTAGACACCTAGCCTACCCCGATCTAGACACCTAGCCTACCCCGATCTAGACACATAGCCTACCCCGATCTAGACACGTAGCCTACCCCGATCTAGACACGTAGCCTACCCCGATCTAGACACGTAGCCTACCCCAATATAGACAAAAATAAGTCGCTCCAAATGGACACACTGCTGGGAATGCCAATGTCTCAATATCTCTATGCCAAATATGTTTGCAAGCAAGTGTGTGTGTGGTGTGTGTGTGAACAACATTGAATATGTCTTTAAATGCTGTATGACTCATTGTGTGTGTGTGTGTGTGTGTGTGTGTGTGTGTGTGTGTGTGTGTGTGTGTGTGTGTGTGTGTGTGTGTGTGTGTGTGAACAACATTGAATATGTCTTTAAATTGTGTGTGTGTGTGTGTGTGTGTGTGTGTGTGTGTGTGTGTGTGTGTGTGTGTGTGTGTGTGTGTGTGTGTGCTTGTGGAAGCCTGTGCTGTGGCTGCCGTGAGCAGAGCAAGGAGGCAGCCTATAGGCCTAGATGTGCACGCACAACTGAAGCTTGCCCTATTGCCTGTGCCATTCTTTGAATCAAAACACTTTGATTTTCGTCATGCCAATGCAATGGTTTGTGGCTGCAGCACATATATATTCATTTGCTGTAATCTAACTGTGTCAAATCTCTGAAAGGTCCGAAAATTAACATGAACGCACACGAGTCTTCATGCTGGGCGAGCAGAGCGCGACACACCTCCATTTGACATTGACACACATTTCCCCCGTGGTTCGCGCACACACTGCGCGCATAGAGCCTTGCGCGGGTCTATCCCCATCCCCCAGCCCGAGACACACAAATACACAGACAAAAACAGAATGTATAACCATATTATATGGGAGGGAGGGGTGGGGGTTATTTCTGTCTGGGGAGTGAAAACACTGAACAAAGACCGTCAACGGCAACGCCACAAGTGCGCGCGCACACACACCTATCCCTTCGAGCCGTCGTGCAAATATGACATATTTATCCCTATATCCCTTTGTTTGTGAAAATAAACAGAGCGCCATGCTAAACCAGGCACTGTTTTCAAGTAGCCTATACCAGTGCATGTTTTGACTCAGCGGGGTAAAGACGGGTCACAGCTCAAATGATCATAACAAACTGTAACATTATTCTCAGCATGCACACTTTTGCAGAATAGGGAAAAATGCATTTATATACCCGAATTTGGTGAATAAATGGCATGTTCTCGCTCCGTCCATCAAAACCCTTTGTCCTAAATGGTTTTTTTTTATTTGCATTGCTGGCCTATACCAGTGGATGTTTTGACACAGCGGGGTAAAGACTGGGGTCACAGCTCAAATGATCATAACAAACTAACACCATTCTCATCATGCACACTGTTGCAGAATGTAAAATAATATGCATTTATGTACGAATTTGGTGAATAAATGGCATGTTCTCACTCTGCCCATCAAAATCTTTTGTTCTAAACGTGTTGTTTTTTACTTGCATTGCTGCACGACTGTTGAGGTTATTTGAAAATTATGACAAAAGACTTGCCTAAAATGACACGAGAAAACGAAACACTAACACTATGTTATTAACAATTATTTAGTGAAATAACAATAGTGTACTCACCCTAAGTCAACAAACAAATTCTGACAAAATAAGGACGTCTAAAGAAATATGCAAATGACACAACTCTCTTTTTCAGTGATTTCTTGCTTTCACACTTGTCCCTCGGATGCTCCCAACAATCTTTCTTGATATTTCAATTTCTTCCACCTCCGTTATTTTTCGCTGACCGTTCTTCAGTTTCACAGGGCTTTATTTTTTTTTTTAATGTTTTTTACCGTTCTTTCAGGAAAATAAATATGGACCCGTCAATCAAGAGACACGGATAACGTTACTTTACTACGATTTAGGGGAGGGACAACTATGCTTTTATGTAAAGTATCCGTTAGGAGGTCAATATTTCGCATATATTTAATAAAAGCGTTCAAATAGCAAAACTATCCTAAACTGACAACTACAATGGTTATCTAACGACTAAATGGCGATGTGATATTGGCGAAAGCTCTTCGTCTAACTCTCGGCTCCCCCCCCTCTCACGGGTGATGGTAGGCGCCCGTTGTTGAAATAGCTTGTGGAACAGAACGCCCACGCATTCCAAGGTTCTGGTTACAGCTTCGAGGCAGATACGATGATTCGAAAAACAGTGCTATTGGGGATGTGCAAATATAACAAATATACACACCTCAAAGTAAAACAGAGAAATGGCAAAGGATGTTTTTGTGAAGGATGTCAAAGGGGTAAGCTACCGGGTAGGAAAGCGAGGCAGGGAATGGTGTTTGGGTCCTAGAAAGCTTAGTACAGAAGTGTTGTGTCGGAATGGTTTGAGATAAACGGATTCACTGAACGCTACTAAACTTTTCGATCATTGGAGTGTTAAAACATGACTCTATTTTGTTTTGTTCGATTTTATGTGATTAGGGTGTGACATGTTGGGTATACAATACCCAATAAATCTTTCTCTCTCCCAATCTCAATTCACATATGTTTACGTTGCCAAAGCAAGTGAAATGGATAATAAACAAAGGTGAAATAAACGACAAGTAAACGTTACGCTAAACCACTTTTAAAAGAAGAGACATTTGAAATGGCTGTGTACAGTGTTGTAACAATGTTGAATTACAAAACGGAAAAAATAAACCGATACATTTGGGTTGTATATACAATGGTGTTTGTGCCTCACTGGTTGCCATTTTCTTGTAGCTTGACAAGTCGCACAATTCTTCTGCTGCTCTGTCTTGCTCTACATACTTAAGTCTGAGAATTTCACAATTTTTAAAGGTGCTACACAGGATTTAATTTTACATTTTTACATTGCAATTTCAGAAAATGTCCATAATATACACTATATATACAAAGTATGTGGAAACCTCAATACATTTGTTGATTCAGCTATTTCAGGCACACCTGTTGCTGACCGGTGTATAAAATCGGGTACACCGCCATGCAATCTCCATAGACAAACATTGTCAGTAGAATGGCCTAACTGAAGAGGTCAGTGACTTTCAACGTGCCACTGTCATAGGATGCCACCTTCCCAACAAGTCAGTTTGTCAAATTTCTACCCTGCTACAGCTGCCCTCGTCAACTGTAAGTGCTGTTATTGTGAAGTGGAAACGTCTCGGAGCAACATCGGCTCAGCCACGAGGTGGTAAGCTCACAAAACTGGACCGTAGAATGATGAAGCACGTGGAGTGTAAAAATCGTCTATCCTTGGTTGCAACACTCACTACCGACTTCCAAACTGCTTCTGGAAGCAATGTCAGCATAAGAACTGTTCATCGGGAGCTTTGTGAAATGGGTTTCCATGGCCAAGCAGCTGCACACAAGCCTAAGATTACCATGTGCAATGCCAAGTGTCAGCTGGAGTGGTGTAAAGCTCACCAGCATTGGACTCTGGATCAGTGGAAAAGTGTTTGATTTGATCTTGCAACCTTCTGGTTACTAGTCCAACTCTCTAACCACTAGGCTACCTGCCATCCTGTTGACGGGATACCTAATCCCTAAGAAGGTTTATAGCATACAATGACGTTCTAGACAATTCTGTGCTTCCAACTTTGAGACGAGTTTGGGGAAGGTCCTTTCCTCTTTTAGCATGACAATGCCCCCGTGCACAATGCAAGGTCCATATGTGCGGGGGCACCAGTACCGGTACAATGTGCGGGAGCACCAGTTAGTTGAGGTAGTATGTACATGTAGGTAAAGTGACTATGCAATGATGACAACACAGAGTGGCAGTGGTGGTGAGGGTGATGCGAATAGACTGGGTAGCCATTTGACTAGATGTTCAGTCTTATGGCTTGGGGGTAGAAGCTGTTTAGAAGCCTCTTGGACCTAGACTTGGCGCTCCGGTACCGCTTGCCATGTGGTAGCAGAGAGAACAGTCTATGACTAGGGTGGCTGGAGTATTTGACCATTTTTAGGGCCTTCCTAAAAATGGTTAATTCTTGCCAATTTGTCAAGTAATGATCTTTTTGCTTTCTCTTGATTTGGTTGGGTCTAATTGTGTTGCCCTCTCTCTCCCTCCCTCTCCCTCGCTCTCGGTCTCTCTCTCACACACACACAGATCCCCATTAAGTTACAGTGACACACCACTCATTTCTGTTGCCATGACGCACTACAAACACCTCTCCCAGTCTCCCTCCAGTTAACAGCAGCATCTGATGAGACATAATTTCAGTTCTCAAAAAAAAAAAAAAAAAGCTATAACAAACATCTAACACACAGTCATTTACAGTTGTAAACTCACAAGAACCATTCAACTGGTCTTATCAGCCTCAAGCAGCCATGATTCGGTTGAAAGTGCTTAGGGGTCGATTAAGATTGGGAAATAGACTGCCTTATCCATCCTTCATTTAAACAGTGACATCCATGGGACATATCGATGCATTAGAATTTGCAGGCAGTTAACGTGATCGACCTTGAAGCGTAGGACACACAGATAGTGGAAACATAAATCCCTCGAACCGTTCAACATCCCATCAAAATGTATACAGTGATCTTGACCGTGTGTCAGAAGGTGGTTTTTAGAGTCCCATCCCACAGAGGTCACTATGACATGGACAGGTCATATATCATTCACAGGAAACGGTTTGAAAGTCAACCATGGAAACTCCCAATGGAAAACATGCCAGTTCAGTTTAGAGCGCAGTTTGCCAAGTCAGTGTATAACTCTTCATGTCAACAAATGAGCCGTGTTAGTTACAGTCAAGAAAAGAATACATTATCATCAACAGTCCAATTTGACGAGGTACCATAGCTTACTTAATCACACAATGAAATACAGGAACAGCCGTTGGCTTTAGAGCAGGGAAATAAAAGGTGTTTTATTTATTTTGTTGATAAGGATGTCGCAGACCAACTGTTGAGCCGGGAACAAAGCCACCTGAAGTGAAAATAGAACATGTTTCTCAGTTTTGGCACTGAGAAGCAAAGCACTGTGTGCTTCAAATCTATTTGGATTGGTCACATACACATGGTTAGCAGATGTTAATATGAGTGTAGCGAAATGCTTGTGCTTCTAGTTCCGACAGTACAGCAATATATAACGAGTAAAGTGTGTGTGTGTGTGTGTGTGTGTGTGTGTGTGTGTGTGTGTGTGTGTGTGTGTGTGTGTGTGTGTGTGTGTGAGCATGCTCGGCTTTAAAAATCATGTGCAGGACTTTAAAAAACATCAAACCGTTGATCAATTATTCAACTGTTAGCTTTTTGAGCAGTCCATCCATGTGTCCATGTAGTTCATTTCCTCAACCCCCAACCTCCCCACTTCATTATCTGAATGTGTGTTGATCAAATAACAGTCCTCACACAGTATTGATCCACCAGACATTGGTTCAAACAATATTAGAAATCGTACAAATCCTCCGTTGTGCTTGATAAAGCTTTGCCTGGCACAGTGGAACCAATGTAACATTCCCAAAAGGGAAAATCATCCACCCGCACGTCTGTCATTCCAGATTAATCCAACACTCAAAGCATTTTGAAATATTCTGAATACTATTTGAACCCAGGTTTGCCTGCTGGACAGGGCTGTAGTCAATTATAGTGTAGTGATGATGAGATTGGAGCTGTTGTTAGACTTCTGTCTAACAAAGAAGAGTCCTGTTTCAGTCTGACTGATGATATATGTGATCCCTCCATCCCAGTCTTTCAGGCAGATATCCTTCCGGTCTCTCTCTCTCTCTCTCTCTCTCTCTCTCTCTCTCTCTCTCTCATATTTTAATTTAAGGTGCTTTATTAGCATGGGAAACATATGTTTACATTGCCAAGCAAGTGCAATAGATAAAAAGCTAAAGTGAAATAAACAATAACAAATGTACAGTAAACATTACACTCACAAAAGTTCTCACTCACACCCCCCCTCTCTCTCTTTTTCGTCCTTCAGATGATCACAGCAAACTCAGTCAGTGAATTCCTATTCTTTGTTCCACATGATGATCACCAGGACTTTGGGCCTAAGCGTGACAATCTCCTTCATCATCATCGTGTTTGAATATTGCCTCTTCTCTTACTCTGAGCTTTGCTCCACTTTATCCCTGATCTTGTTGCAAGGTCCCAGTTTAATCCGTTTAACTGACTCCTAATTTTCCCGTCGTGGTCGTTTCTCTCTCCCTCTCTCCTGGTGTTTTTGCCCTGATGGTTTCTTAGATCTTCAGAATATTGCCTCCTCTACCTCAAAGGATTGTTGATGAAGATGTTCTGGATGTGGTGTTTCAGACTGATTGCTTTGCTCCACTCATTCTCTGATGCCCCTGATCAACTGCAGGCTCCTGTTAATCTGTTTAGTTCAACCCCGCTACCACCCCTTGCCCACCTCCCTCGGCTCCATCCTACCCCATCGCCATTTAACCTCCCCGTGCTTAACTCTGTTCCTGCTGTCCTTGTTACAGAGAAACGGGGTTAATGTACATATGTAGGATCTTAATTTGAGCCAGTTTGCTAAAGAAGGAAAATAATCCTGCAGCAACAGGAAATGTGAATTATTATGTGGATTATAATGAATGGACATTTTTGTAGGGAGTTGATGTATTTTTCGTTAGGGAAAATCAAGTCTGGAATTGCAAAGTGGAAATTACAAACTTTAGAGGCATTTTTGTAAACTAAATACACTATACATTTGCTTTTCCTATGCTCAGCAACATAAGAGTGATCAAATGAAGATCCTGCATCTGTAGTTCCACAGAAAGGGGAAAGCAACAGGAAACAACTGAATGGTAATGATCCAGGCCCACTCACCACTCTACAGCTTTCTCCCTCTCCCCCAAATGGCTCATATGATGTTCTGTTTGGGACCACAGTACTGACAGAGGCTTTAACTGCAGTATGGTTGGTGTATTAACTGAAGGTCTTTGGGGTTTCTCAGGAATTCCAAGTTATTTGTATTGAAATGAATTGAATGAAGTTGTTTTATTTAAGATGTGAGCCTTAAAGATGTGTTACGAGAAAAACCAGTTAGCATTACTTTGCAGAAATCGCTGATTACCTTCCTGACTTTCTCCTCATCTAATACGTTTTTTTTATGGACATCCACCTTCTACATTTGTTAAAATAAATATATCAAATATAATTTTACAGGAACATTTACAAACTCAGCAACTCCAACAAAGTATAAAAGAAAGGAGAGACACCGCAACAACAACAACAAAAATAATGGCAGTTTTCGTAGTTGCATTGCTGAGCTTTCTTACCAAGTGGCGCAGCGGTCTAAGGCACTGCATCTCAATGCAAGAGGCGTCACTACAGTCCCTGGTTCGAATGGGCTGTGATTGGGAGTCTCCATAGGGCGGCAGAAATTGGACAAGCGTCGTCCGGGTTTGGCTGGGGTAGACTGTCATTGCAAATAATAATTTGTTCTTAATTAACTGACTTGCCTAGTTAAATAAAGGTTAAATAAAAAAAAGGTTGAAAAGTTATTGACCTTTTGCTGTTAATTTTTTTACAGCTCAAGCATCGACGTTGAAAGCTGTAGAGAACCAGATGAAAGCTGTAGAGAACCAGATGAAAGCTGTAGAGAACCAGATGAAAGCTGTAGAGAACCAGATGAAAGATGTATAGAGAACCAGATGAAAGCTTTAGAGAACCAGATGAAAGCTGTATAGAGAACCAGATGAAAGCTGTAGAGAACCAGATGAAAGCTGTAGAGAACCAGATGAAAGCTGTATAGAGAACCAGATGAAAGCTTTAGAGAACGAGATGAAAGCTGTAGAGAACCAGATGAAAGCTGTAGAGAACCAGATGAAAGCTGTAGAGAACCAGATGAAAGCTGTAGAGAACCAGATGAAAGCTGTATAGAGAACCAGATGAAAGCTTTAGAGAACCAGATGAAAGCTGTATAGAGAACCAGATGAAAGCTGTAGAGAACCAGATGAAAGCTGTAGAGAACCAGATGAAAGCTGTATAGAGAACCAGATGAAAGCTTTAGAGAACGAGATGAAAGCTGTAGAGAACCAGATGAAAGCTGTAGAGAACCAGATGAAAGCTGTAGAGAACCAGATGAAAGCTGTAGAGAACCAGATGAAAGCTGTAGAGAACCAGATGAAAGCTGTAGAGAACCAGATGAAAGCTGTAGAGAACCAGATGAAAGCTGTAGAGAACCAGATGAAAGCTGTAGAGAACCAGATGAAAGCTGTAGAGAACCAGATGAAAGCTGTAGAGAACCAGATGAAAGGTGTAGAGAACCAGATGAAAGCTGTAGAGAACGAGATGAAAGCTGTAGAGAACCAGATGAAAGCTGTAAAGAACCAGATGAAAGGTGTAGAGAACCATTTGAAAGCTGTAGAGAACCAGATGAAAGGTGTAGAGAACCAGATGAAAGCTGTAGAGAACGAGATGAAAGGTGTAGAGAACCAGATGAAAGCTGTAGAGAACGAGATGAAAGGTGTAGAGAACCAGATGAAAGGTGTAGAGAACCAGATGAAAGGTGTAGAGAACCAGATGAAAGGTGTAGAGAACCAGATGAAAGGTGTAGAGAACCAGATGAAAGCTGTAAAGAACCAGATGAAAGCTTTAGAGAACGAGATGAAAGCTGTAGAGAACGAGATGAAAGCTGTAGAGAACCAGATGAAAGCTGTAAAGAACCAGATGAAAGCTTTAGAGAACGAGATGAAAGCTGTAGAGAACCAGATGAAAGCTGTAGAGAACCAGATGAAAGCTGTAGAGAACCAGATGAAAGCTGTAGAGAACCAGATGAAAGCTGTAGAGAACCAGATGAAAGGTGTAGAGAACCAGATGAAAGCTGTAGAGAACCAGATGAAAGCTGTAGAGAACCAGATGAAAGCTGTAGAGAACCAGATGAAAGCTGTAGAGAACCAGATGAAAGCTGTAAAGAACCAGATGAAAGGTGTAGAGAACCAGATGAAAGCTGTAGAGAACGAGATGAAAGCTGTAGAGAACCAGATGAAAGCTGTAGAGAACCAGATGAAAGCTGTAGAGAACCAGATGAAAGCTGTAGAGAACCAGATGAAAGCTGTAGAGAACGAGATGACAGCTGTAGAGAACGAGATGAAAGCTGTAGAGAACCAGATGAAAGCTGTAGAGAACCAGATGAAAGCTGTAGAGAACCAGATGAAAGCTGTAAAGAACCAGATGAAAGGTGTAGAGAACCAGATGAAAGCTGTAGAGAACCAGATGAAAGGTGTAGAGAACCAGATGAAAGGTGTAGAGAACCAGATGAAAGCTGTAGAGAACGAGATGAAAGCTGTAGAGAACCAGATGAAAGCTGTAAAGAACCAGATGAAAGGTGTAGAGAACCAGATGAAAGCTGTAGAGAACCAGATGAAAGGTGTAGAGAACCAGATGAAAGGTGTAGAGAACCAGATGAAAGCTGTAGAGAACCAGATGAAAGCTGTAGAGAACCAGATGAAAGCTGTAGAGAACCAGATGAAAGCTGTAGAGAACCAGATGAAAGCTGTAGAGAACCAGATGAAAGCTGTAGAGAACCAGATGAAAGCTGTAGAGAACCAGATGAAAGCTGTAGAGAACCAGATGAAAGCTGTAGAGAACCAGATGAAAGCTGTAGAGAACCATTTGAAAGCTGTAGAGAACCAGATGAAAGCTGTAAAGAACCAGATGAAAGGTGTAGAGAACGAGATGAAAGCTGTAGAGAACGAGAGAGACCAGCTGCAGAAAGACAATGGAATCACAAGATGACAAAAAAATGTGAAGCACGGTTTCCATTATCATAATTTCAGAATTAAAATGTGCTGAAAATGTTAAATTGTCTTATTTGTGCAGTTGTCTCCACCTTGTGCTACAAACACATTTTGTTTCCTGTTCTTGTCTCTTATACCTACAAATGGAACTTTTTCAGTTGGACTTCAAGGTGAAACTCTTGGGCCACATGACACCACAATCATATTAATCTAGAAGAAAGTCAATATAGACATTGGCAACGGATACAAACACAAACACAGGTACTTTTTATTTTATTTAAAAAAATAACATTTTCTCTCATTGTTATTTAATAAAAAAATATGCTTTCCCTTATCCACATTTGTGTCTTTCCTCACTCTCCCTCGCTCTCCTCTCTCCCTTGCTTTTTCTCTCCCGCGCTTTCCTCCCACTCTCCCCCGCTCTCTCTCTCTCTCTCTCTCTCTCTCTCTCTCTCTCTCTCTCTCTCTCTCTCTCTCTCTCTCTCTCTCTCTCTCTCTCTCTCTCTCTCTCTCTCTCTCTCTCTCTCTCTCTCTCTCTCTCTCTCTCTCTCTCTCTCTCTGTCACAGGGATCTTTACAGCTCCAGTTGAAGGAGTTCCAGTACCCCCTGTATATAGTCTCCACATTGACTGTTCCGGTACCCCCTGTATATAGCCTCCACATTGACTGTTCCGGTACCCCCTGTATATAGCCTCCACATTGACTGTTCCGGTACCCCTGTATATAGCCTCCACATTGACTGTTCCGGTACCCCCTGTATATAGCCTCCACATTGACTGTTCCGGTACCCCCTGTATATAGCCTCCACATTGACTGTTCCGGTACCCCCTGTATATAGCCTCCACATTGACTGTTCCGGTACCCCCTGTATATCACCTCCACATTGACTGTTCCGGAACCCCTGTATATAGCCTCCACATTGACTGTTCGGTACCCCCTGTATATAGCCTCCACATTGACTGTTCCGGTACCCCCTGTATATAGCCTCCACATTGACTGTACTGGTACCCCTGTATATAGCCTCCACATTGACTGTTCCGGTACCCCCTGTATATAGCCTCCACATTGACTCTGTTCCGGTACCCCCTGTATATAGCCTCCACATTGACTGTTCCGGTACCCCCTGTATATAGCCTCCACATTGACTGTTCCGGTACCCCCTGTATATAGCCTCCACATTGACTGTTCCGGTACCCCCTGTATATAGCCTCCACATTGACTGTTCCGGTACCCCCTGTATATAGCCTCCACATTGACTGTTCCGGTACCCCCTGTATATAGCCTCCACATTGACTGTTCCGGTACCCCCTGTATATAGCCTCCACATTGACTGTTCCGGTACCCCTGTATATAGCCTCCACATTGACTGTTCCGGTACCCCCTGTATATAGCCTCCACATTGACTGTTCCGGTACCCCCTGTATATAGCCTCCACATTGACTGTTCCGGTACCCCCTGTATATAGCCTCCACATTGACTCTGTACCAGTACCCCCTGTATATATCCTCAACATTGACTGTTCTGGTACCCCCTGTATATAGCCTCCACATTGACTGTTCCGGTACCCCCTGTATATAGCCTCCACATTGACTGTACTGGTACCCCCTGTATATCGCCTCGCTACTGTTATTTTACTGCTGCTCTTCTATTTTTTACTTAACACTTATTTTTCTTCAAACTGCATTTTTGGTTAAGTGCTTGTCAGTAAACATTTCACTGTAAGGTCTACACCTGCGCATGTGACAAATAACATTTCATTTGATTTGTGTTGTTGAGACAGCTGCATAACATTGGGAGGAGAGGAGGAAGTGTAGAGGAGAAGGGAAGGAGGGAGAGAGGGGGGAGTGTCTGGTGTGTTTGTTTTCTTGAGGAAGTGGCAGCTAGGGGGTGTGTCCCTGCTCCACTGTGATTGGGAGTGACATCACAACATCCTGCCTGACCTACTTAAAGCAGAGGCAGTCACTATGACATCAGGGCTGTCTTTCACTGCCCCTCGCTCCATCTTTCCCACTCTCTCTCTCTCTGTCCCTCAATCTCTCTCTTCGTCTCCATTGCTCTGTTAATCTTTCTTTTTTCACATATCTGTCCCTATCGCTGCTTTGCACTCTCTCTTGCTCCCACCTCCCTCTCTCTCTGTGCCCCTCCCTCTCTCTTTGTGCCCCTCTCTCTCTCTCTGTGCCCCTTCTCTCTTTTTCACTCTCTCTCTGATCCTTTCTTTAATGCTCCCAGTAGCGGTGCGTGGGTAAAATCACTGGGGATGCCAGAAAAGAAAGCCATATTACAGCCTATGTGTTGTGATAATTGCATTGTTTGCTCAAAAACCTGTTAGTTCATATGCCTTGACACCGTGATATACAGTATACAGTAGTCTCTAAAGGCAGAGACAGTAAGAAGACACAGTTTAATATCAAAACCAGAGAGCAACATCTGTCCGGTGAAGTCCACAAAGAATATTGCATGTAACAAACAGTTACATGACCAAGGAAGTTTCCGAGATTTTCGGACCACTAAACAACTATCGATTTCAAACCACGGAGATTTACAGAAAAGTCGCAAAGAAAACAGGAGGTGCCACCACTATTCCAGTACCATTTCAACTTCAACATTTCAACATCATCAAATCCCTTCTGCTTACTCCAGTAACAACTAAAATATAATTAAAAAAAAGAGTTTAGCCCAATCAATGTAAGCTAAATATGATGTGGCTGTCCATAGTTCTGACTGTGAGCGTGTGTGCATGTAGAAAAACCATCTGACTCCCCCGACTTGTAGAGAAACGCCAGTGCCATCCTCCTCTTTCATGTTGACAAAATGGTCTATCACTCTGTCATACAGTACACTCTTTTATTTTTTGTTGTCCTCTGCTACCTGGCTAAAATGCTTGCTCGCTAGCCTAACTTCCCTTCATGGGCAACGTTAGCTAGTTAACATTAGCCTTCTACATCTAGCTACATATTGAACTTCCATCCTCTCAGGCCAGGGGCACAATGTATGAATTAATGGTTGGATCAGAATCGCCGTTATAATCATTGGCCTCTACGGAGAATGAAGTAAAACCAAACGTCCAAATCCCTATCTCCACCCCTTGGCTAATTTAGGAAAGGGACGATTTTAGCTGGCCAGCTAGCCACCAGAGGACAACACAATTCAAGTTGTTTCTGCCAATGACGTACGCTCTCAATGCGATTTGATAGGAGTGACACCAAATCCAAACTGGCTTCACTTAACACTGATTTTGGTGCGCCAGGACCATTCACAGTTGAGCTCACTCAAAGCTGATTTGGCTATTATTTTATTTTAGTTTTTATCATGGGAGGCCAAATGCTCGCTGGCTTCACTTGCATATAATATATATATATATATATATATATATATATATATTCAATGCTACGGGTGGCAACAATGTCATACTCTTTTGGACCAGACAGCATCAGATAGACGGCCTACACATACAGAGACAGAGGGGGAGCTGTTTCGCTCGTTTGGATGCTTTCTCCGGTGAGAAAAATTCAGCCTCTTGCGAAATTAATGAAAATGATCAAAGACGAATGATATATAAAGATATAAAAAAAATAACAAATTCTTGGTAAATTTTTTGGGGAAGCCTGACTTCCCTTTTGCATGCATGAATACATGTCACTGCTTGCTCTCACCATCCCTCTGTCTCTGCCCCCCCCCTCTCACACTCTCTTTCTTTTCTCTCTCACTCCTCTCTCTCCCTCTCTCTCTGTGTGTTTCCACCCTTCGTTCATCTCTCCTCCCCCTCTCTGATGCCTCTGTATAGGTCTGTGTGTCTCTGTCATGTATGTATGTATGTATGTATGTATGTATGTATGTATGTATGTATGTATGTATGTATGTATGTATGTATGTATGTATGTATGTACACTGTATGTATGTATGTATGTATGTATGTATGTATGTATGTATGTATGTATGTATGTATGTATGTATGTATGTATGTATGTATGTATGTATGTATGTATGTATGTACACTGTATGTATGTATGTATGTATGTATGTATGTATGTATGTATGTATGCATGTATGTATGTATGTATGTATGTATGTATGTATGTATGTATGTATGTATGTACAATGTATGTATGTATGTATGTATGTATGTATGTATGTATGTATGTATGTATGTATGTATGTATGTATGTATGTACACTGTATGTATGTATGTATGTATGTATGTATGTATGTATGTATGTATGTATGTATGTATGTATGTATGTATGTATGTATGTATGTATGTATGTATGTATGTTGCAACATAACATCATGCCTGACCTACTTAAAGCAGAGGCAGTCACCATGTTCCTTTCACTGCCTCTCTCTTTCCCTCTTTCACAATCTATCTCTCCCTCTTTCACAATCTATCTCTCCCTCTTTCACAATCTCCCTCTCTGTCCCTCCCTCTGTCTTTTCCTCTCCCTAGCTATATTCTCTTTTTTTTTGTTAATCTCTTTTTTCACCCTCTGTCTCTGTTCCTATCGAGTGCTTTGCTCTCTCTACTACCCACACCCTCTCTCTCTCTCTCTACTACCCCCACCCTCTCTCTCTCTACTACCCACCCCTCTCTCTCTCTCTACTACCCCCACCCTCTCTCTCTCTCTCTACTACCCACACCCTCTCTCTCTCTCTCTCTACTGCCCCCACCCTCTCTCTCTCTCTCTACTACCCACACTCTCTCTCTCTCTCTCTACTACCCACACCCTCTCTCTCTCTCTCTACTACCCCCACCCTCTCTCTCTCTACTACCCACACCCTCTCTCTCTCTCTACTACCCCCACCCCTCTCTCTCTCTCTACTACCCACACCCCTCTCTCTCTCTCTACTGCCCCCATCCTCTCTCTCTCTACTGCCTCCACCCTCTCTCTCTCTCTCTACTGCCCACACCCTCTCTCTCTCTCTCTACTACCCACACCCTCTCTCTCTCTACTGCCCCCACCCTCTCTCTTTCTGCTACCCCCACCCTCTCTCTCTCTACTGCCCCCACCCTCTCTCTCTCTACTACCCACACCTCTCTCTCTCTCTCTACTGCCCCCACCCTCTCTCTCTCTCTCTACTACCCACACTCTCTCTCTCTCTCTCTACTACCCACACCCTCTCTCTCTCTCTCTACTACCCCCACCCTCTCTCTCTCTACTACCCACACCCTCTCTCTCTCTCTACTACCCCCACCCTCTCTCTCTCTCTCTACTACCCACACCCTCTCTCTCTCTCTACTACCCCCACCCCTCTCTCTCTCTCTACTACCCACACCCTCTCTCTCTCTCTCTACTGCCCCCATCCTCTCTCTCTCTACTGCCTCCACCCCTCTCTCTCTCTCTACTGCCCACACCCTCTCTCTCTCTCTCTACTACCCACACCCTCTCTCTCTCTACTGCCCCCACCCTCTCTCTCTCTGCTACCCCCACCCTCTCTCTCTCTACTACCCACACCCTCTCTCTCTCTCTACTGCCTCCACCCTCTCTCTCTACTGCCCACACCCTCTGTCTCTCTCTCTACTGCCCCCATCCTCTCTCTCTCTACTGCCTCCACCCTCTCTCTCTCTCTCTACTGCCCACACCTCTCTCTCTCTCTCTACTACCCACACCCTCTCTCTCTCTACTGCCCCCACCCTCTCTCTCTCTGCTACCCCCACCCTCTCTCTCTCTACTGCCCCCACCCTCTCTCTCTCTACTACCCACACCCTCTCTCTCTCTCTCTACTGCCCCCACCCTCTCTCTCTCTCTCTCTCTACTACCCACCCTCTCTCTCTCTCTACTACCCACACCCTCTCTCTCTCTACTACCCACACCCTCTCTCTCTCTCTCTACTGCCCTACTGCCCCCACCCTCTCTCTCCCTACTGCCCCCACCCTCTCTCTCTCTCTCTCTCTCTCTCTCTCTCTCTCTCTCTCTCTCTCTCTCTCTCTCTCTCTCTCTCTCTCTCTACTACCCACACCCTCTCTCTCTACTACCCACACCCTCTCTCTCTCTACTACCCACACCCTCTCTCTCTCTCTCTACTGCCCCCACCCTCTCTCTCTCTACTGCCCCCACCCTCTCTCTCTCTCTCTCTCTCTCTACTGCCCCCACCCTATCTCTCTCTCTCTCTCTCTCTCTCTCTCTCTCTCTCTCTCTCTCTCTCTCTCTCTCTCTCTCTCTCTCTCTCTCTCTCTCTCTCTCTCTGTCTACTGCCCCCACCCCCTCTCTCTCTACTGCCCCCACCCTCTCTCTCTCTACTGCCCCCCACCCCTCTCTCTCTCTACTGCCCCCACCCTCTCTCTCTACTGCCACCACCCCCCTCTCTCTCTACTGCCCTCACCCTCTCTCTACTGCCCCAACGTCTCCCGCTCTCTACTGCCCCCTCCCTCTCTCTACTGCCCCCACCCTCTCTCTCTCTCTACTGCCTCGACCCTATCTGTCTCTATTGCCTCTACCCTATCTCTCTCTACCGCCCCTACCCTCTCTCTCTCTACTGCCCCCACCGTCTCCTTCTCTCTACTGCCCCCACCCTCTCTCTACTGCCCCCACCCTCTCTCTCTCTACTGCCCCCACCCCTCTCTCTCTCTCTCTACTGCCCCCACCCTCTTTCTCTCTCTACTGCCCCACCCTCTCTCTCTCCACTGGCCCCCACCCTCTCTCTCTCTGCTGCCCCCCTCTCTCTCTACTGCCCCCACCCTCTCTCTCTCTACATCCCCCTCTCTCTCTCTACTGCCCCCACCCTCTCTCTACTGCCCCCACCCTCTGTCTCTCTCTCTCTGTCCCACTCCCTCGCTCTCTCTCCCCCCTCTCTCTCTACAGCCCCCTACCCCCACCCTCCCTCTCTCTGTCCCCTCTCTCTCTCTAATGTTCACTCTCGCTTTGTTCCTTTCTCTCTTGCTCCCATCCTCAGAACAGGAGCATCCGGTAAGATCCGTGGGGGTGTGGTGTGTCTCTTTGTCAACAAAGACTGATGCGCAATCCCTAATAGAAAAGAAGCCTTGAGGTTCTGCTCCCCTCAGTTAGAAAACCTCATGATAAGCTGTTGACCATACTATTTACCAATTTAGTTTCCATCTATATTTTTCTTAGCTGTCTATTTGCCACCACAAACCCGATGCTGGCACTAAGACCACACTCAACAAGCTGTATATGGTCACAAACAAGAAAATGCTCATCCAGAGGCGGCGCTCCTAGTGGCTGTTGATTTTAACACAGGAAAACTGTAATCCGATTTACCCCAATTCTACCAGCATGTCACCTGTGCAACTAGTCACCTTTACTCCAAAAACAGACGCATACAGAGCTCTCCCTCTGCCTCCATTTTGCAAATCTGACCATAACTCTATCCTCCTGATTCCTGATTACAAGCAAAACCTCAAACAGGAAGTACCAGTGACGAGCTCAATACGAAGTGATCCAATGAATATCGTTCATATCCCAACCAGAAGCCATGGATTACAGGCAACATCCATACTGACCTAAAGGCTAGAGCTGCCGCTTTCATGGAGCGGGACACAAATCCGGACACTTATAAGAATTCCTGCAACACCCTCTGATGAACCACCAAACAGGCAAAACCTGAAATAAAGGACTAAGATCAAATCCTATTACACTGGCTCTGATGCCTGTCGGATGTGGCATGGTTTAAAAACCATCATGGTTTACAAAGGGAAACCCAGCCGAGAGCTGCCCAGTGACGCAAGCCTACCAGACGAGCTAAATGCCTTTTATGCTCCCTTCAAGGCAAACAACACTGAACAATGCATGAGTGCACCAGCTGTTCCGTAGCCGATGTGAGTAAGACCTTTAAACAGGTTAACATTCACATGGCCGCAGGGCCAGACGGATTGCAGGATGCGTATTCGGAGCATGCGCTGATCAGCTGGCAAGTGTCTTCATTGACATTTTCAACCTCTTCCTGACCCAGTCTATAATACCTACATGTTCCAAGCAGACCACCATAGTCAATGTGCCCAAGATCGCCAAGGTAACATGTCTAACTGACTACTGCCTCGTAGAACTCGGGTCTGTAGCCATGAAATGCTTTGGAAGGCAGGTCATGGCTCACATCAACACTCTCATCCCAGAAACCCTGGATCTTTTCCAAATTGCATACCTCCCAAACAGATCCACAGATGACGCAATCTCTATTAAACTCCACACTCCTCTTTCACACCTGGAGAAGAGAAACAACTATGTGAGAATGCTGTTAATTTAGTACAGTTTAGCATTCAACACAATAGTGCCCCCAAACTCATCATTAAGCGAAGGTCCCTGGGATGGAACACCATCCTCTGAAACTGGATCCTGAATTTCTTGATGGGCTGCCCCCAGGTGGTGAAGGTAGGCAACAACACATCCGCCATACTGACCCTCGACATTGGGGCCCCTCGGGGGTGCGTGCTTAGTCCCCTCCTGTACTCCCTGTTCACCAACGACTTCGTGGCCGCGCACAACTCCAACACCATCACTAAGTTTGCTGATGACACAACGGTGGTGGGCCTGATCAGCAACAACCATGAGACAGCCTATAGAGAGGTTAGAGACCTGGAAGTGTGGTGCTAGGAAAACCTCTCCCTCAACGTGAGCAAGACAAAGGAGCTTATCGTTGACTACTGGAAATGAGGGCTGAACACGCCCCCATTCACATCAACGGATCTGTAGTGGAGATGGTTGAGAACTTCAGGTTCCTCAGTGTCCACATCGCTAAGGACCTATCTTGGTCCAAACACACTAGCACAGTTGTGAAGAGGGATACGACAAAGCCTATTACCCCTCAGGAGTCTGAAAAGATTTGGCATGGGCCCTCAGATTCTCAAAAAGTTCTACAGCTGCACCATCGTGAGCATCCTGGCTGGTTGCATCACCTCTTGGTATGGCAACTGCTCGGCATCCGACCGCAAGGCGCTTCAGAGGGTATTGTGTACGGCCCAGTACATCACTGGGGTTGAACTCTCTGCCATCAGGGCCTCTATACCAGGCAGTGTCAGAGAGAGGGCCAAACATTTTCAAAGACTCCAGCCACCCAAGTCATAGACCGTTCTCTTTGCTATCGCATGGCAAAAAAGTCTAAAAGGCTCCTGAACAGCTTCTACCCACAAGCCATCAGACTGCTAAATAGCTGGTTGGACGTACTGCCAAATTCTCTACAACGACGTTGGAGGCAGTTTATGGTAGAGAAATGAACACTCAATTCTCTGGCAACAGCTTTGGTGGACATTCCTTCAGTCAGCATGCCAATTGCATACTCCCTCAAAACTTGATACATCTGTGGCATTGTGTTGTGACAAAACAAAACATTTTAGAGTGACCTTTTATTGTCCCCAGCACAAGGTGCCCCTGTGTAATGTTCATGCTGTTTGATCAGTTTCTTGATATGCCACACCTGTCAGGTGGATGGATTATCTTGGCAAAGGATAAATGCTCACTAACAGGGATTTAAACAAATTTGTGCACAAAATTTGAGAGAATAAGCTTTTTGTGCTAATGGAATATTTCTGGGATCTTTTATTTCAGCTCAAGAAATATGGGACCAACACAAATAGTTACCTGGACTATCTGCATGTGCCCTTTTTGCACTAACTCTTTTTGACTCTATTCATAGACACAGGACTCTTTTCCTCTCTCTTGCCAACCCCCCAGCCCCACACACACACACGGCCACTGTTGCCAATACCCTATTTTCAACAGATTAAATATAAATTGATGCATGCTGGAAGCTCATTGGCATAATCCTATTATTTTCCAAAAATTGGTTTACATAGTACATTTTCTGTAGCTTGCAAATTCTGTGTACACATCTATTCATGAAATCCACTTTATTTATGTGTTTTTCACAAGCAGATTCCTGGTAGTGGTGTAGTGGATTGTGTTATACAGGGATATTCCTGATTGACTATCTATTCTCTCTCACTTTCTCTCTCTCTCTCTCTCTGGTACTAATCTGGAACAACACTCAGTATTGTTTGACCTCAACAATGGCTCAGGAGGGAGAGAGAGAGAGAACTTGCTAATGACAGAGAGGACGTATGGAGGGAGGAATATAAAACGAGTCTGCAAGGGACAGCATCAAGGAAAGAGGGAGAAAGACAGATATAGCTAATCCTCTCTCTCCCTCCCTACCTCCCTCCCTCCCTGCACATCTTCAAAGGGAGAAAAAAGGCAGGAAACAAAACAGCCCTAAGCACCAGCTCCACCTCTTCTCTCCTCCTTTCTCTAAGACTGCACTTTTACAGACAGACTCCCTGTCTTCTTCCCTCTCTCTTTTCTTGTAATGTGTTCCCTCTCTCCTCTCCCTCCCTTTCTTCTGTCCCCATCGACATGTTCCTCTCCTCTCCCTCCCGTTCTTCTGTCCCCCTCGACCTGTTCCTCTCCTCTCCCTCCCTTTCTTCTGTCCCCCTCAACCTGTTCCTCTCCTCTCCCTCCCTTTCTTCTGTCCCCCTTGACATGTTCCTCTCCTCTCCCTCCCTTTCTTCTGTCCCCATCGACCTGTTCCTCTCCTCTCCCTCCCTTTCTTCTGTCCCCCTCGACCTGTTCCTCTCCTCTCCCTCCCGTTCTTCTGTCCCCCTCGATCTGTTCCTCTCCTCTCCCTCCCTTTCTTCTGTCCCCCTCGACCTGTTCCTCTCCTCTCCCTCCCTTTCTTCTGTCCCCCTCGACCTGTTCCTCTCCTCTCCCTCCCTTTCTTCTGTCCCCCTCGACCTGTTCCTCTCCTCTCCCTCCCTTTCTTCTGTCCCCCTCGACCTGTTCCTCTCCTCTCCCTCCCTTTCTTCTGTTCCCCTCGACCTGTTCCTCTCCTCTGCCTCCCTTTCTTCTGTCCCCCTCGACCTGTTCCTCTCCCTCCCTTTCTTCTGTCCCCCTCGACCTGTTCCTCTCCCTCCCTTTCTTCTGTCCCCCTCGACATGTTCCTCTCCTCTCACCAGTTTTTTTTTCTCTTCTGGAGTTCTCATTGACATTCAGTCCAGCTCTGAGGCTAGTCACAGGGCAACCACAGCACAATACCATTCTCAAACACAAATTACGCACACACACACACACACTTATAGACAAGTACACACTCAAAAATACACACGCATGCATGGACACGTACACACACAAAAATACACGCACACGCATGCATGGACACGTACACACACAAGAATACACACACGCATGCATGGACACGTACACACACAAGAATACACAGACGCACATGCATGGACACGTACACACACACAAGAATACACAGACGCACATGCATGGACACGTACACACACACAAGAATACACAGACGCACATGCACGGGCACATATCCACACACTTCCCAGTGGGAGACACTGATAAATGGGTTTACAGCTCCATCTCTCCCACTGTTCTTCTCTCTTCCTCTTTCTGCCGCTCCCTGTCCCATGACCCCCCTGTTGCTCCTCTTTCATCTCTCTCTTCTCTCACACCCTTCGCATCCCCCTCTCCCTTCTCACCTCCCACTCTCTTTTAGCCACAATGACCTCTCTTCAGGTTACATTCTATCATTTAACTTAGATGGAATGCTACTGATGATGGTAGCTGACTCTATAGCCACTCCTATCTGTCATATTCTTAATCTGAGCCTAGAGGAAAGTCTTTGTCCTCAGGCCTGGAGGGAAGCCAAAGTAATTCCACTACCCAAGAGCGGTAAAGCGGCCTTTACTGGTTCGAACAGCAGACCTACCTATAAGCTTGCTGCCAGCTCTTAGCAAACTGTTGGAAAAAATTGTGTTCAACCAAATACAATCCTATTTCTCTGTAAACAAATGAACAACAGACTTTCAGCTTGCTTATAGAGAAGGGCACTCAACATGTACTGCACTGACACAAATGACTGATGATTGGTTGAAAGAAATTGATAATAATAAGATTGTGGGAGCGGTACTGTTAGATTTCAATGCAGCCTTTGATATTATTGACCATAAGATATGGTTGAAAAAACGTATGTCTTGTGGCTTTTCAACCTATGCATAATTGTGGATTCAGAGCTATATATCTAATAGAACTC
The DNA here is from genome assembly GCF_023373465.1 of Oncorhynchus keta. Taxonomy (NCBI): domain Eukaryota; kingdom Metazoa; phylum Chordata; class Actinopteri; order Salmoniformes; family Salmonidae; genus Oncorhynchus; species Oncorhynchus keta. Next base: position 68,943,791 of record NC_068455.1, on the reverse strand, counting down.
AAATGGCCTTGTTGGAAGCTTCTCTAATGTCAAACATGTAAAGTGTAGTGTACCGCAGGGCAGCTCTCTAGGCCCTCTACTATTTTCTATTTTTTACCAGTGACCTGCCACTGGCATTAAACAAAGCATGTGTGTCCATGTATGCTGATGATTCAACAATATACACATCAGCAACCACAGATAATGAAGTCACTGAAACCTTTAACAAAGATTACTTGGCGGCAGGGTAGCCTAGTGGTTAGAGCGTTGGACTAGTAACCGAAAGGTTGCAAGTTCAAATCCCCGAGCTGACAAGGTACAAATCTGTCGTTCTGCCCCTGAACAGGCAGTTAACCCACTGTTCCTAGGCCATCATTGAAAATAATAATTTGTTCTTAACTGACTTGCCTAGGTAAATAAAGGTAAAAAATAAAAAATATTGTAAACAGTCATGGTCAAAACATATAGATTCAATGGTTGTAAAGATGAGAGGTCTGGCTGTAATAAAGAGATGCTCTTCTTTTTTGACACCACACTCCAAAAAGCAAGTTTTGCAGGCTCTAGTTTTGTCTTATCTTGATTATTGTCCAGTCATGTGGTCTAGTGCTGGAAGAAAAGACCTCGTTAAGCTGCAGTTTGCTCAGAACAGTGCAGCACATTTTGTTCTTCATTGTAATCAAAGGGCTAATATAAATACTATACATGCCAGTCTCTCTTGGCTAAGACTTGAGGAGAGACTGACTGCATCACTTCTTTTTATAAGAAACATTGTGTTGTAAATCCCAAATTGTTTGCAGAGTCAATTTACACACAGCTCTGACACACACTCACTTATCCCACCAGACATGCCACCAGGGGTCTTTTCACAGTCCCCAAATCCAGAACAAATTCAAGAAAGTGTACATTATTTACAGAGCCCTAATCGTATGGAACTTCCATCTCATATTGCTGAAATAAACAGCAAACCTGATTTTAAGAAAAACCAGATAAAGCAACACCTCGAGGCACAACGCCTCTCCCCTATTTGACCTAGATAGTTTGTGTGTATGCATTGATATGTAGGCAAAAAAATGTATGTAGTTCTCTCTTTGAGCCGTTCTTGTCTATTGATGTTCTGTATTATGTTTCATGTTTTGTGTGGACCCCAGGAAGAGTAGCTGCTGCTTTTGCAACAGCCAATGGGGATCCTAATAAAATACCAAATACCAATACCATTGAACTATTCCTTCCTCCCAACCAACCACCTGATACTGAATGTTGTCTAGTGGTTGCTATCTCCACCTCCCAACCAACCACCTGATACTAAATGTTGTCTAGTGGTTGCAACCTCCCAACCAACCACCTGATACTGAATGTTGTTTACTGGTTGCTATCTCTACCTCCCAACCAACCAACCACCTGATCCTGAATGCTGACTAGTAGTAAATCAAATGTATTTATAAAGCCCTTCTTACATCAGCTGATATCTCAAAGTGCTGTACAGAAACCCAGCCTAAAACCCCAAACAGCAAGTAATGCAGGTGTAGAAGCACGGTGGCTAGGAAAAACTCCCTAGAAAAGCCAGAACCTAGGAAGAAACCTAGAGAAGAACCAGGCTATGAGGGGTGGCCAGTAACCATCTCCAGAATCTCCAAGGTAATCTGGTTTACCAGCTGGCTCTATCCCCATACCTATATGCGGTAGCAATTGAGACTGTTAACGACGTTGTCGCCAAGGATTTGAACTTATCTTTAATTATTATAATCCAATATACAGATAAATGACAAAATAAAGGAAACACCAACAAAGTTTCTTAATAGTGTGTTGGGCCACCAGGTCATCTTAAATACACCTTGGCATATATTCGAAAAATGTCGAACTCTATTGGATGCAACACCATTCTTCCATGAGAAATTACATAATTTGGTATTTTGTTGATGGTGTTGGAAAACACCAACTCGGGCACTGCTGCAGAATCTCCGGTAAGTGTTCACATCGGTTGAGAACCGATGAGACACACAGTCCCTATGCTCCTTTGATACCAAAGTCACTAAGATATTTTCTTCTAGTCCTGGTAGCCAGAATAATGGGCAGCTGGGAATTTTTATTTATGACCCTAAGCATGATGGGATGTTAATTACTTAACTCAGGAACCACACCTGTGTGGAAGCATCTGCTTTCAATATACTTTATATCCCTCATTTACTCAAGTGTTTACCTGTATATCCATAGTGATTTCAAGTAGTGTGTGTCAGATACTGCGTGTTTTAACCCTTCACTTCTGCTCAGATGTCTGGGCCATTCTCAGAAAGGTCAGCATAGCTGAGGAATTCCTCTGGAAGAGAGCTCTGCTTATTCTGGCTGGTCTCAGACTAGACGTAACATAGTAAATGATAATACGGGACACTCAAATTAGTATGAACTGTTGCGTTTGGTATGGTTACATAAGGCAAATCAAAATGAGGGTGGTTAGTCGGGGTAGCATTTGAGATAATTAGCAACTACTTAATACTTTTTAGCATGTTAGCTAACCCTTCCAATAACCCCTAGCCTTGTTAATGTTAGCCACTTAACACTAGCTTTGGCCACCTAGTCAAAATTAGCTAAGAGAATGTTTAATTTGTAACATATCATGCAACATGGATGGACAGTCACAAATTAATACATGCCACACCAAATGTAACAAAGTATTATACTAATTTCAGTTTAGAACATTTCAATTTACTATGTTACTTCTACCCCTGAGACCAGGTTGGCTTATTCTGAGCAGTGCTGAGGGAAGCAGTCCTGGCTTATTTCTGTCATTAAGGACCTGACAAGACACATTCTCCTGTAAGGGGAACACAAGTAGTTAACCACTTGTTTACCATGCATTTTGAGTTACCATGTCATATGTTAATGCCGTATGTGGCTGAGTAGCTTTAATCGGTTAACCTAGAATTAGCAGAAACATGCGCCATACACACACCTTGATTACAAACAGCTCAAAGACAATCTGGCCTGGAGCATTTCCACTTGGAAGTTTTTAATTCACAAGCACAGTCAAAGTAATGGTCAACTGAAATCACACGGCAACCGAGACAAACACACCAACATGGATAACATCCATTACAGAACTCAAGGTTATACTAAGTCAAAGTGTATTTCCTGACACAAATAAGTAAGCTAAAAAAGAAACAAGCAAAATCATTCAGGGCAAAGAAAACGGCATACATTAGACAATCCTGGCATGAAATCTTCCTATACATTTCTGTTTCATTGTTTACGATTTTTATAATATGGTCATTGTAAAATCTTCCAACTCCAGCACCACATTTCACGGTAGCCTAGGTGTGTAAAAATGTCATTGCACAGTGCCACCTGCTGGTGGACGCAGCAGGTGCCAAGATCCTCCAGTCCAGTGGTTTAAAAACCTCTCGGGACCCCCAGATGTTTCACAATGTTGCGGAGCCCTGAACTAACTCGTCTGATTGGCCTAGTCAAGAACATGATGATTAGTTGATCAGGTGTGCTAGCTGTGGAATAGATCAAAAACATGGAACGACTGGGGTCTCTGAGGAGAGGTTTGAGATCCACTGTATCTGGACTAGTACAACTAGAATAAAACTATTTTTCAAGATACATACGGTATACATAAAGAAAATCTTTGATCCGGGGCCAAATAATTAGCCTGGTCCACCAACCTGACTGCTGCGCACGCTCTCTCATTTCATTTCAATTCACAAACAATGTAAATGGAGAGATCAGGATGGCCGTATGAGGCTACAAACTAATACATCGGAGAGAAATCCAAAGAGAAGAAAAGGGACAGATATTTGCTTGACATAACTGGTAGAGTGTTACTGAATGTGTAGGTGAGCACACGTTCAGAATGGTATAGTGGAAATGTCCATATGAATAGTGAGTTCAGTAGGAACAGCTGTCCATGTACTGCATGTGTGTTGCTATGTAATTATACACATTTCCTTTTGTGTATGTCAGGGAGTGTGTGTGTGTGTGTGTGTGTGTGCCTGTATGTATGTGTGCGAACAGACAATCTTGCGGTGTTTAAGAGTCGTCTCCGTTGGCGCTATCTCCATCATCCTCACCTTCCTCCTCTTCATCGTCATCTTCCCTTCCTCGACTCTTCACCTGCAAAGAACATTCAATAACCTGATATTAGACACTGATTCCCAAAATGTCACCCTATTCCCTGTATAGTGCACTACTTTCTACCAGGACCTGGTCAAAATTAGGGCACTATATTGGAAATAAGGGTGCCATTTGGGATGCACCACTACACCTCAAACTCTTTTCCATTCCGCTCCATTCCCTCTCAAGTACTGATCTCGCCTCTCCTAAATCTCCACCACCTCAGTTTGCTCCACTCTCTAATCCCACGCTCACCTCCTCCATCCCCCTCACCTCCTCCTCCTCCTCCAGTAGGTCTCCCTCCTCCTCTTCAGAGTCATTGAGCAGTTGGCTCTCCCTCTCTCTCTTCAAGCTCTCCTCCTTCTTTCCTCCACAGTGGAGAGGAGACACCTCCCCGAGTTCCGGCTTCCCACTACTCTTCATGTCTGGGGAGAGAGGCGGATGGGAGGGAGAGGTTTATTGATATACAAAAAAAAGTGTTGTTTCATACCTAATGTTTGAAAATGCAGTGGGCAACAATGTGTACTTCCTCACTAGTGTCTGTCCCATCCTACCTAACTTCTTGGTGTGGTCCTTCTCCATGCGTTCCAGACTCTCCAGCAGGTAGTCCACCTTGTGTTTGATCTGGGTCAGCTCTCTCTTGATGGTCTGCAGGTCATCTGCCTTCACTGGGTTAGAGAGAGGGGATAAAAAGTGTCAGAGGAATACATTAACAGTAGGTATGGATTTCACTTCCATATAATGAACATGGATTCATGTGTCTACAGGGTAAATGACTGGAGTCAATTCAGAGTTAGTGTGTGGTTATATTGTGTGTAGTGGGGCTTGCAATACCAGCATTGTGGGTTTGATTCACGGGACCACCAATACGTAAAAACACATGCAAGCATGAGTACGTCACTTTGGATTAAAGCATCTGCTAAAATGGCAAATATTATCATATACTAGAGTATAAAATCCATGACGAACACCTGCTCTTTCCATGCCATAGACTGACCGGGTGAATCCAGGTGAAAGCTATGATCCCTTACTGATGTCACTTGTTAAATCCACTTCAATCAGATTTGGGTGTCTTTAAACTGGGTATGATAGTATGTGCCAGGCGCACCGGTTTGTGTCAAGAACTGCAACGCTGCTGGGTTATTCATGCTCAATAGTTTCCCGTGTGTATCAAGAATGGTCCACCACCCAAAGGACATCCAGCCAATCTGTGGGAAGCATTGGAATAAACATGGGCCAGCATCCCTGTGTAACGCTTTTCAACACCCTGTAAAGTCCATGCCCCGACGAATTGATGCTGTTCTGAGTGCAAAGGGAGGGGGGGGGTGCAACTAGGAAGGTGTTCCTGATGTCTGGTATACTCAGTGTATATCGTCACTGTGGGAAGTGTCAAAAGCATCTGTAATTCCATGTGTGTGTGAGTGGTACTGACTGGTGCGTGAGGTGGAGACCCTGCTCTGGCTGCTCCTGGAGGATGAGAAGTTGGACTTGGTGCGTCGGCTGCCCCCTGCTCCTCCACCTCCTCTTCCTCCACCGCCTCCACTCAAACTGACCCGGGGCCGCTTGGAGGGGATCACCGCCCGGGACAGGGGGGGAGGAGGTGGAGGGGGCACGCGGGACTGGTACGGGTACATCCTACAACAGCAAAACAAACAGCAAAAAAATAAATAATTCTTTATCCTTTTGTCAGTATTGGGAGTGGCAACCGAGAAAGGTAGACTCACCGGTCATAGTAATCTCTCTGGAAGTCATATTCCAAATCAAATGAAGAACTGAGGAATAAAGCAGAAAGAAAGAGAAGAGAGAAACAAAAGAGCGAGACAGAAAGGTTGGAACAGTAGATTGCATAGTTCAACATTTACATGCATTTATTTTTACACAAAAAGGATTGACTGGAGCACTTGGTAAAGATCCTATTTAAATTCACACACCTGTACATATCTCCCGCAGAGCGCTTCACAGTCTTCAATCTCTGATGCTTCGGTTCGCAAGCAAGGTTAATGTCTGAGAGAGAGAGGAGAGGGGGGAGAAACAAAGAGCAGAGAAAGGAGGCAAATGAGAGAAAGTTTAAATCAAGACGGGGCGTCAAATCCAAGTGACCACATCTACATCTACTATGCCTTCAGAAGAGGTAAAGGGAAGACATGGAAGAAGGAGCAGAAAACACGGCCCAGGTTCTTACCCAGCACCTGTCCTACGATCATCCTCCCATCCTCGCCCCCTACGGCGGCCCGGGCATTCCTCTCATTGGCATACTGGACAAAGGCGAACCCCTTGTGCACGGAGCAGCCCACTATCTTGCCGTACTTGCTGAAGATAAAGAAGGTTATGTTATTGCCCAATGTACAATGAATGGAAACTTGTCTTTTGCTTCATCCCAACCCCTCCATAGAAACATGTACACAGGGACTGGAGAGGTGGGAGCAGAGATTACCATAGTACTAGGTGTGCGAAATCCCGGTAACTTTTCAGTTTTCCAGCAATCGTGATTAGACGATTGCGGATTTCCTGCTTATTCCCTTCTGATTACAGAAAATGTTCCAACCAGAATAAAAAATATACACTGAACAAAAATATGAAACGCAACATGTAAAGTGTTGGTCCCATGTTTAATGAGCTGAAATAAAAGATACCATACATTTTCCATACACACAAAAGCTTATTTCTCTCCAATTGTTTTGCACAAATTTGTTTACATCCCTGTTAGTGAACATTTCTACCGTGACAAGATAATCCATCCACCTGACAGGTGTGGCATTTCAAGAAGCTGATTAAACAGCATGATCATTACACAGGTGCACCTTGTGCTGGGGACAATAAAAGGCCACTAAAATGTGCAGTTGTCATAACACAATGCCACAGATGTCTCTAGCATGCAATTGTCATGCCAACTGCAGGATTGTCCACCAGAGCCGTTGCCAAAGAATTGAATGTTGATTTCTCTACCATAAGCTGCCTCTGACGTCAATTTAGAGAATTTCTGTCTGTAATAAAAGCCCTGTCTGTAAATAATAGGCCCTGTCTGTAAATAATTCTGATTGCCTGGGCCTGGCTCCCCAGTGGGTGGGCCTGGCTCCCCAGTGGGTGGGCCTGGCTCCCCAGTGGGTGGGCCTGTCTCCCCAGTGGGTGGGCCTGGCTGCCCAGTGGGTGGGCCTGGCTCCCCAGTGGGTGGGCCTGGCTCCCCAGTGGGTGGGCCTGGCTCCCCAGTGGGTGGGCCTGTCTGTCAAGTGGGTGGGCCTGTCTGTCAAGTGGGTGGGCCTGTCTCCCCAGTGGGTGGGCCTGTCTCCCCAGTGGGTGGGCCTGTCTGTCAAGTGGGTGGGCCTGTCTCCCCAGTGGGTGGGCCTGGCTCCCCAGTGGGTGGGCCTGGCTCCCCAGTGGGTGGGCCTGTCTCCCCAGTGGGTGGGCCTGTCTCCCCAGTGGGTGGGCCTGTCTCCCCAGTGGGTGGGCCTGTCTCCCCAGTGGGTGGGCCTATGGCTGCACAGTCATCTAAAATCTATAGATTAGAGCCTAATGAATTGATTTATATTGACTGATTTCCTTATATGAACTGTAACTCAATAAAATCTCTGAAAATGTTTCATGTTACATTTATATTTTTGTTTCAGATATATATATATATATATATATATAGGGGAATTGTGCAACCCTGCATAGTACTGTCCATGCTCCCAACCTGAAGATGGCCTCCACGTCTGCCTTGGTGACCAGGAGAGTGTTGAGGTTCCCGATGAAGACCCGGGAGTTGAGGGAGCGAGGGTCAGTCTTGTTGGTAACGTTGCCAGCCATCAAGCTACTGGTGGTGGGACACCGTTGTTTATGAGGAGGGGATGAAAGGAAAAGAGCAGGGAAACAGAGGGGGGAGAGAGAGAGAGATGTAAGCTGAGTGTGTGGATATGCGGGTCTGTGACCATGTGCCTGTTTGGAGATGCTTTTCAACATAAACTGGACCTGATTTCGGTGTGTGTGTCTATACACAGACACACACAGTTGTTTAAAAACAAGCATCCCCTTCATTGTGTATGTAGGTCACTTTGGGTGATGGCTCACAGTACATGGTGACTGTGTAGGTGGACTTTCATGTGCCTATAATCTAAGGTAATTGTTTTGTGCACAGGAAGGTGGGTGTTGTCATTGTCACATACACGTTTGTCAACAGCCATTTTGCACAGATTTCAGGGTTTAAAGCCTTCTGTTCCTACATCTAGAGAACATATAGGCAGGGTTGAAATAGCCAGAACTCACTCCATATTGCCTGTACCCTGGACGGTCGTGGTCTGCCTGCCTGCCTGCCTACCTGTTTCTGTTGGAGAGAAGAGTGTCATTATTGGTAATTTGAGCTGGAGCTCAGCAATGCATTGTGGGAGATGTATTTCATCTACAGGGAGGGGGCGATGTCTCTAGAATGAGAAAAGTCTCCAGAAGTTCAGTATTTCTTGTTTTTGGATCAGTGCTGCCCCCATGAGGTACTTGGGGGGGGAATATACCACACACATAAAAAACAAAAGTTGTAGCGGTAAAGGAAGAAGTAGCACCCCCAAAACCTGTTGGACAAATAGTATTATCATAACAAACAAGACTTAGCATGACAAAGTACCTGAGCATACAGCAGTCATTAGATACACAAACAATATGATCCACGGCTGGCATGACAACCTCAGAGACACTAAATAATAGAATGACTGCATCCCATGCCACCCTATGCCATACATAACCCACCATAGGGGCTCAGAGGGCTCCAGTCAAAAGTAGTGAACTTGAGGGAATAGACTGCTATTTGGGATACATCCAATAAGTATATTAGCTACCACGTGTACTCTTGACACGTGACCTCTCATAAATGTCTGTGAACTACATTAACAGGAAGTGATTTAAGTCACTGGCTTTCATTATTAGGCATTTTTTGTGGCAAATCGAAGCAGAGTCCCAATTGGCACCCTATACCCTATATAGTGCACTACTTCTAAACAGGGCCCATAGGGTTATGGTCAAAAGTAGTGCACTTTACAGGGAACATATAGGGTGTCATTTGGGATGTGACCAAGGGATATGTTATTACATGGTGTGGGGAGGACATTCTCAAATGTCTGTCTTTGTAAATCCCAAAGCAGAGCCCCTCGTGGCTTGTGTCCACTTTCATAAATGATAAAAATAGAAGGCTCCACAGCGTTCTCTGTACGGTGGACACACATTTCAGATCACACTGCCGTGTTGGGGCTGGGTGTCTATCCAAAAGCTTAATGCACTTTTCAGTTAGTGATTTTGGCTAGGATGTGTTGTCACGCCTGGCCAGTTGACAAGGCTGGGTTAGTATCTACCAGCGTCGATGAGGGGAGAACGCAGGCAGGTCATGTGACCCTAGTAAGAGGTGATATAACACGCACGGCTGTGACTATTATGGGCTGGAGAGGGACATAATCCTAGAGTCCCAATAATCTCTCCTTTCTCCTGAAGTGTGCCGTTGTTCCCCACAAATATATAAAGCATTGTATTGGCAAAGGCCAGTGAGTTCCACTACATTTATTATTTAAGTCATTTCCTTTCAAGAGGAAGAGATAAATTGGAACACGGCTCTAGTCTGGAAGGTGGTACTACACGTTGTTGGTTGTGTGTGTGGAGAATCAATAGTTACATATCAGAACATTATTTTTGACAATCGTCTACAGTTCTGACAATATTGCAATATAATTTGTGCTAGTTGGCTGTACCAAAACTACGCTATTTTTCCTTTGTCCCTCTACAGAAGACATTTAATTTTTATTTTTTTAATTTTACCTTTATTTAAACAGGCAAGTCAGTTAAGAACACATTCTTATTTTCAATGACGGCCTGGGAACAGTGGGTTAACTGCCTGTTCAGGGGCAGGACGACAGATTTGTACCTTGTCAGCTCGGGGGTTTGAACTCACAACCTTCCGGTTACTAGTCCAACGCTCTACATGGTGAGAAATATGTTTGGAACATCGAATCGCAATAAAGTCACAGCATTTAAATCACAAAACAAACTGAATCGTGAGAAGACAAAAATCCCGATACATAACTTATTGGCACCTGTATGGTGATATCGCAACGTGAGGTCCCTAGCCTTATTGGTGATACTATAATGCAGTCAGACTCATAGTTCCCTTCACTTCCCATTTAGATATTATTTTACAAGAAGTGAAAAGACACACCACACGTGGAATTGTTTAAGAGCGCAGAACAGTTTCGGTTTATATTCAAGGCTTTCATTAGTGTGTGTGCGTGTGTTGTGCTTCAACATTTGTCACGTATGCCAACATCTCCAGTTAACAAGTAAGTAGTTAGGTCAGTATTTCTCAACTCCTGGTAAGTTGGGGGATCCGGTTTCTCAGCAGCCCCTTCGATGGTTACCCGTCACCAATGTTGTCAGTTACAGTGCCTTCAGACCGTATTCATACTGATCACACATGTTGTGTTACAGCCTGAATTCAAATATTCTCATCAGTCTACACACAACATAAATGACAAAGTGAAAATGTGTTTTTAGACATGTTTTCTTAATTCATATCTCATTTACATTAGTATGTCAACCCAGAGGCAAAACTTTGTAGAAGCACCTTGTGCAGTGACGACAGCGGTGTCTTTCTGGGTAGGTCTAAGATTGGGCAACATTTGCCCATTATTCTTTAAGCTCTGTCCAATTGGTTGTTGGTCATTGCTAGACAACCATTTTCAAGTCTTGCCATTCCTTTTGACTTCAATCTATTTAAAAACTGTAAATTGGCCACTGTCTTATTGGTAAACAACTCCAGTGCAGATTTGTCCTTGCGTTCTAGGTCATTGTCCTATTGAAAGGTTCATTCATTTCCCAATGTCTGATTGAAAGCAGACTAAACCAGGTTTTCCTCTAGGATCTTGCCTGGATGCATGTAAAATAAAATAGTACACGATTCCTTCTTTTCACTCCATCAATTAGGTTAGTATTGCGGAGTAACTACAATGTTGTTGATCCATTCTACTATCACAACCATTAAATTATGTAACTGTTTTAAAGTCAACATTAGCATCATGGTGAAATCCCTGAGCTGTTTCCTTCCTCTTTGGAAACTGAGTTAGGAAGGACGCCTGTATCTTTGTAGTGACTGAGTGTATTGATACACCATCCAAAGTGTAATTATTAACTTCACTATGCTCAAAGGGACATTAAATGTCTGTTTTATTTATCTTTATCTTTCTTTGCGAGGCATTGGAAAACCCCTCATCTTTGTGGTTGAATCTGTTGAAATTCACTGCTCGACTGAGGGACCTAACATTGAGTGGCTGCTGCCAACACACTGACTCAACTCCAGCCACTTTAATAATGGGAATTGATGGGAAATATATCACTAGCCACTTTAAACAATGCTACTTAATATAATGTTTACATACCCTATATTATTTCTCATATGTATACGTATATACTGTACTCTATATCATCTACTGCACCTGTATGTAATACATGTGTCACTAGCCACTAACTATGCCACTTTGTTTACATACTGTACTCGATACCATCTACTGCATCTTGCCTATGCCGTTCTGTACCATCACTCACTCATATCTTTATGTACATATTCTTTATCCCTTTACACTTATGTGTATAAGGTAGTAGTTTTGGAATTGTTAGCTAGATTACTCGTTGGTTATTACTGCATTGTCGGAACTAGAAGCACAAGCATTTAGCTACACTCACATTAACATCCGCTAACCATGTGTATGTGACAAATAAAATTTGATTTGACCTTACAGATAATTGTTTGTGTGGGGTACAGAGGGGATGTAATCATCCAAAATAAATGTAGAACACTATTATTGCACACAAGTCAGTACATTTTTACTCCTGAACTTATTTAGCTTTGCCATAACAATGGGGTTAAATACATTTCAGCTTTTAATTTGATTAAATTTGTAAAAATTCCATTACAAACAATCCCAATGACATTATGTGGTATTGTGTGTAGGCCAGTGATTTATATTTTAAAAATTACTTTGTAATTTAAAAAAAATCTCATTTTAAATTCAGGTTGTGTAACAACAAAATATGGAAAAAGTCAAGGGATGTGAATACTTTCTGAAGGTGACCAATATGTTTGTTTTTTTAAATCAAGAAAAAGAAGTGGGAAAGTAGGGGTTCAATGTGAAATGCAAACTACTAGGCTACTCAAAACTACAAAAACAAATGGGCAGTAGTGATAGGCTATCACAACACAAAAGCAGCAGAAAACTACTTGCTTTAGGGATTTCCAAAAGGAGAAAAAGGCTACTTCACAAAGGCAGAAAGAAAAAACTCAACTAGATTCAAAATCGATGTCAACGTGGAGGTGGAAAAAAAAACAGGAGACCAACTTACGATTTGTCGCTGCTCAAAAAAGATGCCTCAAAAACTAAAAAAGGGGAAACAAAAAAATGTAAATTAGAAGAGAACACCTGTAATGTTGAACTGAACCCATAATCAGAGGCTACGAGCTATGCTAATGATAGAAGATTTAGAAACAAATCATTGTGATTGTGTTAGTGGCCATATACATGTATAGGCTAAGTCGTAACCATCTGTACATAATGTGGTGTGGGGTCAGGTGCACACCTGTTAAACTGTGTCAAGACCACAGTAGACACATATTCCTTTCCTTCAAGACTTCTGGCCCTGTATTCACAAAGCATCTCAGAGTAGCTGTGCTGATCTAGGATCAGTTTTAGATTACAATGACTGGATGGGAGGTGGGACCTGATCCTAGACCACCACTAGTGCGAGACGCTTTGTGAAATGAGGGCCCAGACCAGCAGGACTTGATTAAAACGATGAAAAAAAAAAGAAACTATTCAGTCCAACTAGTCTGTTTTCTGTTGTGAAGGGAAGGAAGCCATTTGAGAGAATTAGGACACAGCCAGTAGGTCTACTAGTTAGGGCTTGTAAATAATAAATAGGTCTGGGTAAGGCCTACAGAGAGGAGGTGATCAACAAACAATTAAAAAAATTAAAACTGTATCCATCCACTGGTGCAAAATCAACTCCCTGAAATTGTCATAGTAACAGAGCATCTTCACATCATCAATGCATACCAACACTGCCTTAAGCACAGGAGATTTCCTACATAAGAAGCTTTGTTCACTGATCAGCTCTAGTAGGCCTAATGGACGTTGATCACATAGAAGTCTGACCACAACTATTTCAACAGGCTACACATTTCAATAATGTTCAATAAAAGCACAAATTATGGATGCATGAAATCTCATTCTGCACAATATTTTAATTATTCATATCACAAAATGCAATGCCAGGGTAGTCTATTTCTCGATTTAACAAATGTCTTTGCTTACACAATACACCGTATTGTTTGTATTCCAGTGCAAACGAACGCCCACTTTCACTCTTCATAGTGAAAAAAGATAATGCCTCAGAAATTACGTCATTGTTTCGAGAAATAGGGCTAATGCACAGAGCACTGTTGCGAACCTCAAAAATAAGAAAGCCAAAAAGAAAACGTTGGAAATATTTCTGAGCAGTCAACTTCAACAACCGAAATTCATGTTACTGGGTCTTAAAATGAAAAGGTTGAACAGTATAAAAACCCTGTTAAAAACGTCATTCCTGGGTGGGGAAAAGACGACCATGATGTTGACCACATACTACTAGGCCTAATCATTTGTCCAGTCAGATTGGAAACAACCTTCGATCTTTCTTCACATAAAAATATTACCATAAAACACACAAAATGCTCTTATGGTAAACTTGGAAAAATGAAGGTTCAAAAGTCCTAATTCGAAAAGTAAAGGGAAAAAAATTACCGCTGTGTAGAGAGCTAACCAATACTAGTCACGCGCAGCCTGTTTTCCACCCGTCGCTGCAACAAAATGCACGCCTTTAAAAGCCAACACAAATTCAGAGAATGCAGTCAGAAAAATCCATTCAAAACAAAAAAATAAAAAGTCCGAAAGAGATCAGCTCAAAGTAAAAAAGAAAAAAAAAAGAAAAAAAAAATCTGAAAAATGTTCTCGATTCAAAATACTCACCAGGAGCTCAATTATTGAAAAATGAGTACAATTTCGACGTTGTGTTGGTTGGTGTCTTATATGATCCGTTTCCAATTCAGTAGGCAGATTGTACTGTACCTTGAACCAGTTAACACGAAATGGCGCTGTGGCTACGCATAGCAGTATGTTCACTCCTTATCCGGAATACTGGTATCTTATTGGATCTAGTCAGGAGAACGTGACTTTAATCTCTTCGGGAATTGGTTGATATATCACTAAACCCCGCCTAAGAGGCGCCTCCACATTCCATCTTTGAACAGAAGACTACCATCTGACTGAAACAATGCACACATGCATAGAAGTGCAACAATAGCCTCCACTACAAAATACAACATATACCGAACACAAATATAAACGCAACATACAACAGTTGAACTATTTTACTGAATTACAGCTCATATAAGGAAATCAGTCAATTGAAATGAATTAATTAGGCCCTAATCCATGGATTTCACAGCAGAGCAGAGGCACAGCCATGGGTAGGGCTGGGAAGGCATAGGCCCACCCACTGGAGAGCCAGGCCCACCCGCTGGGGAGCTAGGCCCAGCCAATCAGAATGAGTTTTTCCCCACAAAAGTGTTTTTTTACAAAAATAAATACTCATTTTCATCAGCTGTCCGGTTGACTGGTCTCAGATGATCCCGCTAGTGAAGAAGGCGGATGTAGATCCTGGGCTGGCGTGGTTACATGTGGTCTGCGGTTGTGAGGCCGGTTGGGCGTACTGCCAACTTCTCGAAAACGATGTTGGAGGGGGCTTATGGTAGATAAATGAACATTAAATTCTCTGGCAATTGCTCTGGTGGTCATTCCTGCAGTCAGCATGCCAGTTGCACGCTCCCTCAAGACTTGAGACATCTGTGGGATTGTGTTGTCTGACAAAACTGCACATTTTAGAGTGGCCTTTTTATTGTCCCCAGCGCAAGGTGCACCTGTGTAATGATCATGCCGTTTAATAAGGTTGTTGATATACCACACCTGTCAGGTGGATGGATTATCTTGGCAAAGGAGAAATGCTCACTAACAGGGATGTTAACAAATCTGTGCACAAAATTGGAGAGAAATAAGCTTTTTGTGCGTATGGAACATTTGTGAGATCTTTTATTTTACTTCATGAAACACGGGACCAATACCAATGTTGCATTTATATTTTTGTTTAGTGTGGATCAGTGGAGATTCCTCAGAGGAGGAAGGGGAGGACCATCCTCTTCAGTGAATTTCATGTGTTGGCAGAAAAATGTATGTTGAATGTCTTAAATGCATTTTCTGACAACAAAAACATAGTGACATTATTGATGTCATTAACACACAGAAAATCCATGTGTAAAAAGGAAATCCATGTTTGGCAAGTTTTTTTATGTTTCACATACATGTATAGAAATGTGAAGCATTTGTCAAAAATAGTTTTCATGTCTACACATATATTTACACGTGTTTATTTTCAATGCTGCTGTGTTAGTCTGACTGTGGATAAGATTGTGTTTGTGTATGAGAATAAGTAGGCCCATGTGCTTGTTGAAGTGCATGACAGAATATTTTATTGCATTGTAGCATACAACATGCAGGGACTATGGTGTGCTAAACAGTATGCATTTACAGTGACTATAGTCACCTGTGTAGCAATAACAATGCATGATTCTACAAACAGATGTAGACAGAAACGCAGGACAGACGACACACTTCACTTCACATGTCACCACTTTAGCTTCCGGGAGAGTCGACCTGAAACACCAAGAAATAGGTAAGGTGTGTGTGTGTGTGTGTGTGTGTGTGTGTGTGTGTGTGTGTGTGTGTGTGTGTGTGTGTGTGTGTGTGTGTGTGTGTGTGTGTGTGTGTGTGTGTGTGTGTGTGTGTGTGTGTGTGTGTGTGTGTGTGTGTGTGTGTGTGTGTGTGTGTGTGTGTGTGTGTGTGTGTGTGTACCTCTGATATCAGTCTTCTTACTGCGGTGGCGTGGAAGGGTGGAATCTAACTGAAAGTCAGATTCTGGGGTCTTCAATACCTCCTCTAGTTTGCACTGCTCCAAGCTCTCCTGACAAATTAACAACACACAGTTATGAAAATGAACAATTCATAACACACATATTATTCAGCTACTTATTATTGATACATGTGTAGTTCCATTTAAATCAGGAATCCACAGCAGTGAATCTGCCACATCCGTTTGCAATATAACTATGTCTAAGTAGCCTGTTTCTGTAGCATGAGGCATCTTGATGTACAAGTACCCTCTCTGGACAGGAGTGTAGTCTGTCACAAGGCATTATTCCCAATCTAACTCCTTAATGCTGAGCGCTAAACAGAGATGCATCAGCTCCCATTTTTCCATTCTTTGGTATAACTCAGCTGGGGATTGAACTCACGACCTTGCAATCTCTTAGTAACAACATCAGACAACAAACCCGTTTTTTCCCCCTTGGAGGTCACTGCATGTGCAATAGAACAGCAGAGTATGTACTAGGATGTTTTTTTCTACCACTTTGCTGGATGCTAATTTTGAAACAAAAACATGAACAATGTGCCTGGGGCGGTCAGTGGCTTTGTTTCGCCCTACCACGGATTAAGTTCAGGATAGTCCTCCCCCCGTTTCGGCTGTTTGCTTCTATTCCTATTGAATACACTCCTGTTTTTTTTGTGACACTGTCACTTCTCTCCCTCTCTCTCGCTCTCCCATCAGTCTCTACCTGAGAAGGTGTCTGGTGGTGGTGGTGGTGGTGGTGGGGATGGTAGTGGTGTTTGTGGTTAGGTGCAGGTGAGCTGGGACTCTCTCCTCCTTTCTCTCGCCCCCTCTCTCTCTCCCTTTGTTGCAGGATGGAGAGACGGGTGGCTCTGTATTCCAGGGAGAAGTCACTGACGGTCTTACAGAAGTCCTCCGCATTCGTCTCTCTCACCATCGTACGAGAGTAACCCAGAAACAAAAGGAATGAGTGAAACCTACAGATAGATAGAGCGAGAGAGAGAGAGTACAGAGAAAGAGAAAAAAGAGAGAGAGAGAAGAGAGGGAGAGAGAGGGAGATAGAGAGAGGAAGAGAGTGTGTGAGAGAGAAGAAGAGAGCGAGGAAGAGATATATAGAGAGAGAGATAGAGAGAGAGCGATAGATAGGGAAAGAGAGAGAGAAAAATAGAGGGAGAAAAGGTGTGAGATAGATAGGAAGAGAGAGAGAGGGAGGAAAAGAGAGAAACAACAATCACCCATTTCTAGTGTCATAGCTGTTTAGTCCAGATTTATGAATCTCTAAACTAATCAAATTAACTTTATAAACTACTTATAAGCCATTTATACATAATTTTAAGCGTACCTTAATGTAAAGTATTGTATTAGGTCATGTAAGTAAAGTTACACTCTTACACAAGTTACAATATTCAGACATCACCTGTTGATAACCCTCCGATGGACAGCTCTCAGTACCTTCAGCCTGTCCTCACATTCCTTCAGGAACGTAGGTAACCTCTGTCGCAGGGTGCCTTCCCGCTCCCCTCCTCTGTCCCGTCCTCCTCTCTTCTTCTCATCCTCCCGTTCTAGCAGACGCAGCTGGTCCCATGAGGATTTGCAAAGGGCCTCCAGCTGTGAGAGGCTGGACTGGACCTGGGTGTAGTCACACTGGGAGAGAGACATGGGAGGGTTGAGAGCAGAGTGGTCGCACACGTACGCACGCACGCAAACACACGCAGGCACGCACGCACACACACACACCTTGCTGGTGCGGGTGACAGAGGTGATATCAGAGTAGAGGTCTGAGGACTGTGGGTAGAGCTGCAGGAGCAGAACACACATGTGGTACAGGAGAGGCTGACGGGAGTGTGTATCTCTGACCTGAGACAACTTCCCCAGGTAACTCAACTCAAAACCACCGGCCTAAAGAGACAGAGAGAGAGAGAAAGGGAGAGCGAGAGGAAGGGAGGGAGAGAGAGAGACAGAGAGAGAGAGAGAGACAGGGAGGAGAGAGAGAAAGGGAGATCGAGAGGAAGGGAGGGAGAGAGAGAGACAGAGAGAGAGAGAGAGACAGGGACGAGAGAGAGAAAGAGAGAGTCGGGGAGGGGAGGGGGAGAGAGAGAGGGAGAGAGACAGAGAGATGGGGAGAGAGAGAGACAAAGAGAAAGCGGGGGAGAGAGAAAGAGAGAGACGGGGAGGGGAGGGGGAGAGAGAGAGGGAGAGAGACAGAGAGATGGGGAGAGAGACAAAGAGAAAGCGGGGGAGAGAGAGAGAGAGAGAGAGGCGAGAAAGAAAGTTAGATTGCTAGGATTTAGACCAGGGTTTCCCAAACTTGGTCCTGGGAACCTCAAGGGGTGCACGTTTTGTTGTTGTCCCTAGCACTACACAGCTGATTCAAATAATCAACTAATCATCAAGCTTTGATCATTTGAATCAGCTATGTATTGTAAAAAATCAAATAAAAAGACAAGTGCACTGAGTTTGGGAAGCGCAATAGATCAGTGCAACAACAACAGTGAAAAAAGAGGAACGAGACTAATGCAAAGGAGTTGATGATGGTATGTTGTTCACCTTGCATCCATTGAGGAAGTTACCAATGGCTAGCACAGTGGCCAAGATGCATCTAAAGGTCTGATTGGCTGCCAGCTGTTCCATGGCAAGCTTCAGGTGGAAGAGAGGCTCTGCAATTTCCTGGTTATATAAATAACATACAGCAATAGGTAAGCAACACATTCACAGTTATTGGATGCTTATTGGAAGTTCAAGTAGTCCCTCTGTGTTTCAATCCGTTTTCTTCAGTTTGTTGCCTAATGAATGCCACCCTGCATCACACTTCAAAGTTTAAAACCTCTACAACTTCTCCGCAATAAACCATAATGCCACAGGGTGACAGCCCCTTATCCATTCTCCATCCATCCTTCACCTCCTCTAATCACTCATTATGCCTTCCATTTTATGACACTCAGACACCACCTACTCTTTCCAGGGTGTCATAGTCCAGAGCGAAAGCCCAGAGCTGAAGCCTGGGGCTCAGGTAAGTGATCTGCCCCAGGGTTAGGAGACAGAGCTCAGCTGGGGCCAGAGGCGAGTGGGGGGACTCGGCCTGGGCCTTCCTGATCAGAGACAACTCCTCTTCACTGGGGACCAGGGACTGGAGACGCTGGATGGAGAGAGAAAGAGAGAAGGGATTTAGATGGGTGTGAATGTCTGTGGAGAAGGTATGCCTGTAGTAAGGTACAGGCTGATGTAGTGTGGTAGAGATGAGTTGGCAGTAAGTGGAGTATAAGTTAGTCCTCCTACTAGTATAAGATGCAGTGAGGAAGGTGACATGCAACATAATACTATTTGCCGCATTGTATTTTCAATGTTGGCTTTGCAGTGGTTTATGAGTTATCAGTGAATGGTCACTATATATGCAGTCAAAATATACAGTGAGTCGTGATAGTCGTCTGTAGTGGAGACTGTACCTGTACGTCCTCTCTGTCCAGAACACTACAGTCCATGGTATAAATGGCAGGAGGCAGCAGGCGGGGAGGAGGGAGGCTACTGAGGGCAATTGTGATGATGTTACTCCGTTTCACCCCCAGAACTGAGACAGACGGCAGCTTCTGGAAGAGAGGGGTGGGGGGGAGAGAAAGGGAGATGGTAGAGTCCAGTCATACACAGTGATCACCAACCCTGTCCTTGAGAGCTGAAGGGTTTGTAGTTGTCTGCACTAGTCCCAGTTGATTCCACTGTTAGTGCTGTACACTTTGTTCCTCTCAAAGTGCACCAACATTAGCCAGAATACCTTTGCAAAATTAGCCTTATATAATTAGCCAGAGCACCAAGAAATTGGATTGCAGAGCACACAAGAGAGCTCTGATTTCAACTCTTACCTGCCTTCCCGTCAGCACGCTGCAGATGGAGCCATTTCCCTTGGTCTCAAACAGGTACTCCAGCCGGTTGGTGTCCAGGTGCACCGGCTCCAACCCAGCCCAGATGGTCTGGGGCCCAAAGCGGCTAACCCTGGGCAGGGGGGGCAGGCTTTGGAGCTCCCTCCAGTGGAGCTTTAAGGTACGACAACCTGAGGGTTTCCCCATGGAAGAGGCATATCCTGTAGACAGGGGAGGGGGAGGAGCTGAGGGCGGCATGGGAGGAGGAGGAGGTGGTGTTTGGAGACATGCTGAGGTTTGGTTGATCAAGGTGCCTCCGTCTTCCTCGGCGCTGTCCAATCCCAGGTCCTCCTCATCCCACAGGTCGGAGAAGTCCAAGGTGTTGAGGCGGAGACGAGGTGCAGACTTTAGGAAGGAAACCCAGGATTTGTCGAGGCCTGAAGTTAAGGGCATGTCCTTGATTTGATAGGATTGTGTCATTGGTCCTTTCAGGATTGCCTTGGTTTTGTGCTATCCAGAATTGAGGTTTTCAGCTATAACCTAATGGTTTTGGTTTATTTGCAGTTTTTAAACATATTCTTCAGAAAATGTGTTTTTTGTTGTTGTTTTAGACATACTTTTTGAGAAAAAAAACAGCAGTTGAAAAAACACAGTTAATATGAGTGTTCTTCCTTTTCTGAATACGCAGGAAAAAGCAGTAAATAAACACCTCTTATCCTCTCTTTCCTTCTCACCCATTCATCCTGCAGGTCTTTGAGAAAAGAGATTCGATCACAACACTCAGATTTCCCTCTATAACAATATCTCCATACTAATCCTGTTATCTCCTCTCTTGTCACCCTGTGACCACTGAATGCAGGCCAAAACCACATGACTGCTCCATGATCCACAAACCACCTTTCCCAATATTATTCCCACAATCCAGAACTTGCTCTAGGTGTCATTTGCTTCCAAAAAAAAGAATGCTCTTCTGCTTCTACTTAGGAATGTAGAGCAAAATTGTCCCTTGAACGGATAGAATGCGCACCAATTGGATCGGATCAGAATCAGATGGGTCCAGATTCCTCTACGAATTCAGGGTTCAATTCTGATGTTCTGTTCAATTCTGATTTCCAAGGAATGGTTCTGTTGTTTCCAACTGTTTTCATGCAATGACCCGACCTGGTTTCACAGAAACTTCTCTCTCTCTCTCTCTCTCTCTCTCTCTCTCTCTCTCTCTCTGACTCTGTGAGTGGTCTCTTCTATCAGGGCTGAAATGTATCAGTCTCAGTTTATTTGAGTTGCACCCTTTTCCTTAATTTCCTTATCGAGCCAACATCTCCTGTTTAATTTGCTTCTTGTGTATACACAACCCTCTATCTGCTGCTGTTGATCTCCCCTCCCTCCCTCCCTCCCTCCCTCCCTCCCTCCCTCCCTCCCTCCCTCCCTCCCTCCCTCTCTTTGCTCCCCCAATCATGAACATAATGATCTCTTTCTGAAGACATACCGGTCTCTCCGCCTTTTCTAATAGTAAAGAACGAGCCTTTGAATGTGATTTGTGCACATAGCATTACTCATAATGAAAAAGAGTCTTTGTAACCTACATGATTTCCAGGCCTAGTCCTGCCCAAAGCACAATAGGGTCAGTTGTGTTTATGGTCCTTTGCATGCTTGGCAGCCATAATGACAGCACCCCTCCTATAGCTATTACAGATGTAGCACCTTAATTTGCAGGAAAACTTTCCTGCAATGCAGGATATGTAAAACTTTGAGTGTATTTGTTGTTTAAAAAAACATTGAGATTTCAGACTTCCTTTTCCCTTACGAACAATGTATCAACCCTTCCAAGATTGTCCATTAATTCTAAACCTCATAATAATTCACATTATCTGTTGCTGCAGGATTATTTTCCGGCTGTACCAAACGTGCTCAAATTAAGATCCTATATCTGTAGTCTTATAGGCTCCAAACAGTGACATATACACTGTCTGTACCATGCAAAGCTTAATGGTCTGAATGAAGGCCTGATTGTACTTAGGCCTGTAGAGTGTGTCAATTATTGTTTGCCCGTAGGTTAGATAGACATGTTCGTTATAGCATTTGTCATGTGTGAATGTTACTGCAATACATTCGCTTCTTTGTCTTATCAGACTTGCCACAACTGATGTAAAATAAAGTTGTTATTTTCTCAATCTGAATGGAGGTCAAATGAGGTCCAATTGGAGAATAAGTTTAGGCCGACACAAGAAAAAAAAGTAGAACATGTTTACAGACATGTCCTAGGGAAGTACAATTATACACTTTTAATTAACAAAACATGCAAAAACAGTTACGGACGAGGCATAAACTACGGTGCACTGCTCACTGACTACTCAGTGATACCCTTGTTCACAGGCGCAGCTTTCCTCGTGGGAAAATACATTTCCGGAAGGGGCTGCTTTGATGAATCTGTCCATGATCGCGTCAGAGGTAGGCGGCGACTCTGCTGTCTCTGGATATTGTAGACTGTCTCCACAACTGTTTGTGTTTGTTTGTAAGCCTCCGGGACTCCGGGGATATCGGACAGATCTGGGCAATAATTATGTTTAATCTTTCCCAATTAGGTCGGAGGAGATGGAGGAGACCCCAACAGCTCTTTGACTTCAGGGTCAAACAACATGCGGAGGTCGGGCTGGGGGAGAAGTCACTGTAAGACAATTAAATTAGGATTGTTCCAATAATCCATTCGATTTTTGTCATAAATATAAAGAAATAGAATACTAAGCTGTGTCTTGTGTAATATGTGTATGGGGGGAGACCCTTCCTTCTACAATTGTTTTGTTGTTGCCCTCCCCCTCATAGAATTAACTCCAAAATAATGTTTACAATCACAGATAACAATAACTGTGGCGACCCTGTGTTTATAAACATAGATATGGACTTTGTCACTTCAGCAAACATTTGTGGCACAGTCGATGCCACGCAGGGCTACGGGCCAGAGTATTGAGTGTTTGCCGAGCACCACGGTTGACGAGCTCACTCTCCCTGCCTGTTACATTACACCTACATTACGATCAGAGCCGGCTGCAGACAATGATCAGCGAAGGGGAAATCTGATTTTCAACATTTTGATGACGTACCTGTATTTATAATTGTATAAAATATATGCAAAAAAAAATCCACCGACAGGTTTCTGGAATTGTGATTCCGTGAATTATAAGTGAAATAATCTGTCTGTAAACAATTGTTGGGAAAATGACTTGTGTCATGCACAAAGTAGATGTCCTAACCAACTTGACAAAACTATAGTTTGTTAATAAGAAAGTTGTGGAGTGGTTGAAAAACAAGTTTTAATGACTCCAACCTAAGTGTATGTAAACATCCCACTGTATACAATTACAGAGATACAGACACATTACAGAGATACAGACACATTACAGAGATACAGACACATTACATAGATACAGACACATTACAGATATACAGACACATTACAGAGATACAGACACATTACATAGATACAGACACATTACAGATATACAGACACATTACAGAGATACAGACACATTACAGAGATACAGACACATTACAGAGATACAGACACATTACATAGATACAGACACATTACAGATATACAGACACATTACAGATATACAGACACATTACAGAGATACAGACACATTACAGAGATACAGACACATTACATAGATACAGACACATTACAGAGATACAGACACATTACAGAGATACAGACACATTACAGAGATACAGACACATTACATAGATACAGACACATTACAGAGATACAGACACATTACAGAGATACAGACACATTACATAGATACAGACACATTACATAGATACAGACACATTACATAGATACAGACACATTACATAGATACAGACACATTACAGAGATACAGACACATTACATAGATACAGACACATTACATAGATACAGACACATTACATAGATACAGACACATTACAGAGATACAGACACATTACAGAGATACAGACACATTACAGAGATACAGACACATTACAGAGATACAGACACATTACAGAGATACAGACACATTACATAGATACAGACACATTACAGAGATACAGACACATTACAGAGATACAGACACATTACAGAGATACAGACACATTACAGAGATACAGACACATTACAGAGATACAGACACAGACACATTACAGAGATACAGACACATTACAGAGATACAGACACATTACATAGATACAGACACATTACAGAGATACAGACACATTACAGAGATACAGACACATTACAGAGATACAGACACATTACAGAGATACAGACACATTACAGAGATACAGACACATTACAGAGATACAGGATAAGAGCGTCTGCTAAATGACTTAAATGTAAATGTAAATGTAATACAGACACATTACAGACACATTACAGAGATACAGACACATTACAGAGATACAGACACATTACATAGATACAGACACATTACAGAGATACAGACACATTACAGAGATACAGACACATTACAGAGATACAGACACATTACAGAGATACAGACACATTACAGAGATACAGACACATTACAGAGATACAGACACATTACAGAGATACAGACACATTACAGATATACAGACACATTACAGAGATACAGACAAATTACAGAGATACAGACACATTACAGAGATACAGACACATTACAGAGATACAGACACATTACAGAGATACAGACACATTACAGATATACAGACACATTACAGAGATACAGACACATTACAGAGATACAGACACATTACAGAGATACAGACACATTACAGATATACAGACACATTACAGAGATACAGACACATTACAGATATACAGACACATTACAGAGATACAGACACATTACAGATATACAGACACATTACAGAGATACAGACACATTACAGATATACAGACACATTACAGAGATACAGACACATTACAGAGATACAGACACATTACAGAGATACAGACACATTACAGAGATACAGACACATTACAGAGATACAGACACATTACAGAGATACAGACACATTACAGATATACAGACACATTACATAGATACAGACACATTACAGAGATACAGACACATTACAGAGATACAGACACATTACAGATATACATACACATTACAGAGATACAGACACATTACAGATATACAGACACATTACAGAGATACAGACACATTACAGAGATACAGACACATTACAGAGATACAGACACATTACAGAGATACAGACACATTACAGAGATACAGACACATTACAGAGATACAGACACATTATATAGATACAGACACATTACAGAGATACAGACACATTACAGAGATACAGACACATTACAGAGATACAGACACATTACAGAGATACAGACACATTACAGAGATACAGACACATTACATAGATACAGACACATTACAGAGATACAGACACATTACAGAGATACAGACACATTACAGAGATACAGACACATTACAGATATACAGACACATTACAGATATACAGAGATACAGACACATTATAGACACATTACAGACACATTACATAGATACAGACACATTACAGATATACAGACACATTACAGAGATACAGACACATTATATAGATACAGACACATTACAGAGATACAGACAAAAACAGGTTATACTGTTCACACGTTAGACAGCGTTTGATATTCTTTTAAAAAGTGGTTAGGGTTGGTATGGTTTTGAGTTGCTGTGGTAGTTTGTTCCACTCAACACTCCACTCAAATTGTTATTTTATTTCAAACAATGAATATTAGAGTCTCTGGCTCTGGTATTATGCTGCTGGACATCTCTAACAAATAAAACATTGTTGGTTAGGTACCTGGGGGCTGAGTCTGTGATAATTCTGTGGACCAGGCCAAGTTGAATTAACACTACTCTTTTTTTTCCACAGATAGCCAGCCTAGCTGCTTAAAATGTTTGACTGGTCTGTAGCTTTAACTTAGATGTTTGCCGCTGCTGGTAAACCATGATGTGCAGACATAATCAAAATGACACTGGACTAGAGCACTCGCCAGAAGTCTTTAGGGGGTTTATAATTAGGTTCCCATCACATTGATGACAGATTTTCATGTGAATATTCAAAAATCTGCATAAAAACCCATATGAACATTTTCCCATCAGATTTGTGTTTCCATCATATTGACTTGTCTGTGTGTAAATACAGCACAAAGAAATCTCTTCTTTTTTTGGGTTTTGTTTTTTGTTGTTGAATTCTTACCCCTTTTTCTCCCCAATTTCATGGTATCCAATTGTTTTTTTAGTAACTACTATCTTGTCTCATCGCTACAACTCCGGTACTCCCGTACGGGCTCGGGAGATAATCACACGGTGTTATTTATTGCTGAACAGCAGATGTCACTAATGTGAATTGTGAACCGATAATGAAGCTACCAGCAATAAACCATTCTTCAGCACAATTTGGTTAAAGCCTTGAGAAATCCTTAGTTCTCCATCACTAGTTTACAGGCCACATCATGCTGACTTGCAAAGTGACATGTAATCCTATTGGAATCCAGACCGAGTTAAGATATCAAACAGTATGTTTATTTACACACAAACTGCATTCAGAATGACTGTCAGGGTTAGAAACTTAATAAAGTAAAAAATATTTAAAGTGGAACAACCATTTCAATAATGGGAGCAATACATATATTTAACTGATTGGATTAGTATAGATTTGTATTTATTTATCTTTGTTTTGCATAATATTAATCAATCAATCAATGTACATGCAAAACTACAGATATTTAAAAAAAAATCTCACCAAAATATTCACCTGCAATAGAGCATGTTGGGAAATAGTTTTATTTAACCAGGAAAGATCCAATTATTATTTTACAATGACGGCCTACCCCGGCCAAACCCTTACGACACTGGGCCAATTGCACGCCGCCCTATGCGTCTCCCGATCACGGCAGGTTGTGATACAGCCCGGGATCAAACCAGGGTCTGTAGTGACACCTCTAGCACTGAGATGCCGTGCCTTAGACCACTGCACCACTCAGGAGATAATGATGGGTGTGGTTTTGATGGTACTGCTTTACTCTGCACAGTGTAAAACAATAAGTCTGGGTATTAACACAAACACTGGGGGTTATTTTACACCACGGAGTGTTAATTTCACATGTGCAGAGTGAATTTAATGCCTGAATCCCAAACTAGAAATGTTACACTGAAAAATCGGCATTGTCCAATTTGCTGTGTGCGAGGTAGCCAAAATGTTTTGGGTCAAACGTCAGTCAAGCATTGGTCATCATGTCACCAGAATAATACCCTCAACATGTATTGAAAGGAGCATCAAGCTTTCACTGCCCTGTGAAGTTCATCATAACTTATTTCATCTGTATCCTAATAAACTGCATGCTTTCCTGAGTCGTAGTGGGAAGACCACACAACATATCATCGCGTGACACCAAGTTTACTTCAAAATCTATGATGGTTATTATGTCAATATTTGTACTTTAAAAGCATTTCCCATAATTAATTTTACAGACACAAAATGATTTTCTGTGGTATTTAGTTTTATCAAACATTTGGAAAGTTTACTGACAAATCTGCTGATTTCATTGGGGGTGGCAGGTAGCCTAATGGTTAGAGTGTTGGGCCAGTAACCTGAAGGTTACTGAATAGAATCCCCAAGCTGACAAGGTAAAAACCTGTTGTCCTGCCCCTGAACAAGGCAGTTAACCCACTCTTCCCTGGTAGGATGTCATTGTAAATAAGAAATTAAGGTTAAATAAAAATCTGTCCTGATATTTTTTTTATCTGACATGCACTTTCCTCGTATTAAAAGGTTGGATGGAAACCTGGTTAATGTCAAGCCATTTTTAGGACCCTCCCCCCACTAAATGTTGAACTGTTTCCTGTCAAATTGAGTTATTTTATAGGCACTACTTTATAACATTTTGAAAGAAAAAGAATATCCGAACAGTGCTCACTTCCTTTGTTTATTCAAGTTTGTTAATGTAAGCTAACAGTTGAACTTAAACTGTATATATTTATACACTTTTTGGGAAAGGTTTTGCACAAAAGCCGCACACCAAATTTCATATAAGTTTCATATAAACCCCACCCCTCTCCGTGTTGAAATCAATGATTGGTAGGATTCTGCTTCGCGTCGTTCTTCTTCCCATATAGGAGTGGTAATACTAAGTGTCTATCTTCTATCTCCGCCCACCTTTTTGCACGCTCCCGTGCCTTGTTTTGGAGTTTTATTTATGGTCAGCGCACTCCCGATGCCCGAGCTCTCGTTTGCTTCACACTGACATCATAGCGGATTACAATGTCAAATATTTTGGAAGCAGCACTAGCCTCCGGTTTTACACCCCGCGATAGAGATTCGTCGTTTATATTCCAGTCATTTGAAATATAAAGTTGCAATATTTTTCGCATGAAACATTTTTGGGGGATGGAATGATACATTCAAGTTAAGGTATGGAGTTATGAAAGCAACCCAAGTTGATATGCGCATATCTGTAATAGGGGAACTCAATCGAAATATCATCGCATTCCCCATAGCTGTATTACATAATTTAGAATATGTGAAAAGTATGCTTATGTGTGGCCTACGTTTTTCTGCAGCATCACAACTTGAAATGGCATTGGTTGCATTTAAGTTACGGGGTTTCTAGACAGCGTGTTTATTATCAATTTCACTTGCTTTGGCAATGTAAACATAGGTTTCTCATGCCAATAAAGCCCCTTGAATTGAATTGATTCACAGCGAAGTCACAATGTTGTTTGTATGTATGATTGTTTAGTCTACTACAGCATATTATGGAAATGCATGGTGAAAAAACCGTCGGGTCATGCTTATGGCAAAAAAGTTGTTGCGCTACGAAAAGCTCCCTCCCGCATTACGTAATAACAGACCAGCTGTTTAGAGATGCTCCTGTGAAAGGTGAAATACCCCTCTGATGACGATAAACATTTCAATCCCTCTCAACTAGCAGCAGCATGCGAGCTTGTGGTGAAATGTATCACCTCGGATATACAAAAACTGTCGAGAGCATTTTCCAATGGAACTTTCCACCCACTGCTCCGTTCCTCCGACTGTGTTTATCCAAACTGTAGAAGGCTGTGTTGCTGTAATACTGTAGAGTGAATTCCCTATTGGGTATTATTTATAACGTTAAACATAATATATATTATACATTATAAACCGGTTGGCCCTGAATGCTGATTCACTAAAAGCGCGGTATATCAGACCATATACCACGGGTATGACAAAAACAATAGTTTTACTGTTCTAATGACATTGGTAATCAGTTTATGATTTCAAAATCAAATCAATAAGGCACCTCGGGGGGTTGTGGTATAATGGCCATATACAACACCTCCTCAGGCCTTATTGCTTAATTATAACACCTCCATTGTGATCATACTGTAATAGACCTACTTACTGTAATAATGTTTGTCCATGATGAGGCTTATTTCGGTTGAAAAAGAAAGTATGCCTACCACATACCCAACCATTTGCAGGTGCAGCCAGAGGTGAAAAAGTATAGTCATTGGATACTACTATAATATTAATAGGTTTCCCTAATGTAAAGAGCGTTGTGATTACTGTCCGTAAATGAAAAACTCCCTACAAATAAAATGTACTATTGTTATTATTTAATATATATTTTCATCCTGTCTTTTAAATGATGCCGCCATCCTATTTGATGTGTATATGTAGATATGCTGAATAACCCTGAGCCTAGGCTGCATTAAGCAGGACACAGCGTTGGCCAATGTTCAGATAGACATGTGTTATGTAGAACAAACATGCCTCTCTGACGTATAGAACAAGGAATCACATCTGCTCTATTCATGCCGTTTCTATCTGAAAGGTTCCACAAGGTTTGCATACTGAACCCGAGCCTGACCCCTGTGTCCCCTGTCTACGGGTCTATGTAACAGAGAGTGGGTCAGGTCAGGGATGCTGCAGCATTGGAGGGAATCTGACTCTCATGGCCTGTTTTCATCTGGAGAGACCTCCGACAATGACTGTGAGGTAACATCATGTGTGTGTGTGTGTGTGTGTGTGTGTGTGTGTGTGTGTGTGTGTGTGTGTGTGTGTGTGTGTGTGTGTGTGTGTGTGTGTGTGTGTGTGTGTGTGTGTGTGTGTGTGTGTGTGTGTGTGTGTGTGTGTGTGTGTGTGTGTGTGTGTGTGTGTGTGTGTGTGTGTGTCTTTGGCTGTTTGAGCAGTATAACCCACAACGACTCAACCCTAATCATGTGAGTGCATGAGGGCAAGGACATTTACCATCCCGTGTGTGGGTTTGTGTACGCATGTGTCTCAGTGTGTGTCTGTGTGTGTGAGACATTGGTAATTAGGGCCCCACTGTTAGGTTTGTACTCTACACAACATGAAGCATACTTTCTAACCTCTGCTGCTGTCCAATTAGTGATGGACTGATGGCTCCAGATAAATCATTACTACTTTCTGCTCTCTCTCTCTCTCTCTCTCTCTCTCTCTCTCTCTCTCTCTCTCTCTCTCTCTCTCTCTCTCTCTCTCTCTCTCTCTCTCTCTCGCTCTCCAATCTCTCCACTCTCTCTCTCTCTCGCTCTCCAATCTCTCTCTCTCACTCATTCTCTCACTCATTCTCTCATTCTCTCTTTCTCTCTTGCTCTTTCACTCTTTCTCTCATTCTATCTTTTGCTCTCTCTCTCATTCTATCTTTCTCTTATTCGCTCTCTCTCTCTTTCATTCGCTCTCTCTCTCATTCTCTCTCTCTCTCATTCCCCCTCTCTCTCTCTCTCTCTGTCGCTCTCTCTCTCTCTATATATATATATATCTACCTCCTCTGTTTCTCTCTCCGTTCCTCATTTATCATGCTTATCTCTCTGTTTCTTGCTCTGTCACACACACTATCTCTCTCTCATGTTGTTTCCCTCTCTCTTACTCTTTCTCTGTCTCTGTATCTCTCTCTTACTGTTTCTCTGTCTCTGTATCTCTCTCTTACTGTTTCTCTGTCTCTGTATCTCTCTCTTACTGTTTCTGTCTCTGTATCTCTCTCTTACTGTTTCTCTGTCTCTGTATCTCTCTCTTACTGTTTCTCTGTCTCTGTATCTCTCTCTTACTGTTTCTCTGTCTCTGTATCTCTCTCTTACTGTTTCTCTGTCTCTGTATCTCTCTCTTACTGTTTCTCTGTCTCTGTATCTCTCTCTTACTGTTTCTCTTTCTCTGTATCTCTCTCTTACTGTTTCTCTTTCTCTGTATCTCTCTCTTACTGTTTCTCTGTCTCTGTATCTCTCTCTTACTGTTTCTCTTTCTCTGTATCTCTCTCTTACTGTTTCTCTGTCTCTGTATCTCTCTCTTACTGTTTCTCTGTCTCTGTATCTCTCTCTTACTGTTTCTCTGTCTCTGTATCTCTCTCTTACTGTTTCTCTGTCTCTGTATCTCTCTCTTACTGTTTCTCTTTCTCTGTCTCTCTCTCTTACTGTTTCTCTGTCTCTGTATCTCTCTCTTACTGTTTCTCTTTCTCTGTATCTCTCTTACTGTTTCTCTTCTCTGTATCTCTCACTTACTGTTTCTCTGTCTCTGTATCTCTCTCTTACTGTTTCTCTGTCTCTGTATCTCTCTCTTACTGTTTCTCTTCTCTGTATCTCTCTCTTACTGTTTCTCTGTCTCTGTATCTCTCTCTTACTGTTTCTCTGTCTCTGTATCTCTCACTTACTGTTTCTCTGTCTCTGTATCTCTCTCTTACTGTTTCTCTGTCTCTGTATCTCTCTCTTACTGCTCTCTCTGTCTCTGTATCTCTCACTTACTGTTTCTCTGTCTCTGTATCTCTCACTTACTGTTTCTCTGTCTCTGTATCTCTCTCTTACTGTTTCTCTGTCTCTGTATCTCTCTCTTACTGTTTCTCTGTCTCTGTATCTCTCTTACTGTTTCTCTGTCTCTGTATCTCTCACTTACTGTTTCTCTGTCTCTGTATCTCTCTCTTACTGTTTCTCTGTCTCTGTATCTCTCTCTTACTGTTTCTCTGTCTCTGTATCTCTCTCTTACTGTTTCTCTGTCTCTGTATCTCTCTCTTACTGTTTCTCTGTCTCTGTATCTCTCTCTTACTGTTTCTCTGTCTCTGTATCTCTCTCTTACTGTTTCTCTGTCTCTGTATCTCTCTCTTACTGTTTCTCTGTCTCTGTATCTCTCTCTTACTGTTTCTCTGTCTCTGTATCTCTCTCTTACTGTTTCTCTTTCTCTGTATCTCTCTCTTACTGTTTCTCTGTCTCTGTATCTCTCTCTTACTGTTTCTCTGTCTCGGTATCTCTCTCTTACTGTTTCTCTGTCTCTGTATCTCTCTTACTGTGTCTCTGTCTCTGTATCTCTCTCTTACTGTTTCTCTGTCTCTGTATCTCTCTCTTACTGTTTCTCTGTCTCTGTATCTCTCTCTTACTGTTTCTCTTTCTCTGTATCTCTCTCTTACTGTTTCTCTTTCTCTGTATCTCTCACTTACTGTTTCTCTGTCTCTGTATCTCTCTCTTACTGTTTCTCTGTCTCTGTATCTCTCTCTTACTGTTTCTCTTTCTCTGTATCTCTCTTACTGTTTCTCTGTCTCTGTATCTCTCTTACTGTGTCTCTGTCTCTGTATCTCTCTTACTGTTTCTCTGTCTCTGTATCTCTCTCTTACTGTTTCTCTGTCTCTGTATCTCTCTCTTACTGTTTCTCTTCTCTGTATCTCTCTTACTGTTTCTCTGTCTCTGTATCTCTCTCTTACTGTTTCTCTTTCTCTGTATCTCTCTCTTACTGTTTCTCTGTCTCTGTATCTCTCTCTTACTGTTTCTCTGTCTCTGTATCTCTCTCTTACTGTTTCTCTGTCTCTGTATCTCTCTCTTACTGTTTCTCTGTATCTCTCTCTTACTGTTTCTCTGTCTCTGTATCTCTCTCTTACTGTTTCTCTGTCTCTGTATCTCTCTCTTACTGTTTCTCTGTCTCTGTATCTCTCTCTTACTGTTTCTCTGTCTCGGTATCTCTCTCTTACTGTTTCTCTGTCTCTGTATCTCTCTCTTACTGTTTCTCTGTCTCTGTATCTCTCTCTTACTGTTTCTCTGTCTCTGTATCTCTCTCTTACTGTTTCTCTGTCTCTGTATCTCTCTCTTACTGTTTCTCTGTCTCTGTATCTCTCACTTACTGTTTCTCTGTCTCTGTATCTCTCTCTTACTGTTTCTCTGTCTCTGTATCTCTCTCTTACTGTTTCTCTGTCTCTGTATCTCTCTCTTACTGTTTCTCTGTCTCTGTATCTCTCTCTTACTGTTTCTCTGTCTCTGTATCTCTCTCTTACTGTTTCTCTGTCTCTGTATCTCTCACTTACTGTTTCTCTGTCTCTGTATCTCTCTCTTACTGTTTCTCTGTCTCTGTATCTCTCTCTTACTGCTTCTCTTTCTCTGTATCTCTCACTTACTGTTTCTCTGTCTCTGTATCTCTCTCTTACTGTTTCTCTGTCTCTGTATCTCTCTCTTACTGCTTCTCTTTCTCTGTATCTCTCTCTTACTGTTTCTCTGTCTCTGTATCTCTCTCTTACTGCTTCTCTTTCTCTGTATCTCTCTCTTACTGTTTCTCTGTCTCTGTCTCTCTCTCTTACTGCTTCTCTTTCTCTGTATCTCTCTCTTACTGTTTCTCTGTCTCTGTATCTCTCTCTGTACTGCTTCTCTTTCTCTGTATCTCTCTTACTGTTTCTCTGTCTCTGTATCTCTCTGTCTACTGCTTCTCTTTCTCTGTATCTCTCACTTACTGTTTCTCTGTCTCTGTATCTCTCTCTTACTGTTTCTCTGTCTCTGTATCTGTCTCTTACTGCTTCTCTTTCTCTGTATCTCTCTCTTACTGTTTCTCTGTCTCTGTATCTCTCTTACTGCTTCTCTTTCTCTGTATCTCTCTCTTACTGTTTCTCTGTCTCTGTATCTCTCACTTACTGTTTCTCTGTCTCTGTATCTCTCTCTTCTCTGTTTCTCTGTCTCTGTATCTCTCTCTTACTGTTTCTCTGTCTCTGTATCTCTCTCTTACTGTTTCTCTGTCTCTGTATCTCTCTCTTACTGTTTCTCTGTCTCTGTATCTCTCTCTTACTGTTTCTCTGTCTCTGTATCTCTCTCTTACTGTTTCTCTCTTTCTGTATCTCTCACTTACTGTTTCTCTGTCTCTGTATCTCTCTCTTACTGTTTCTCTGTCTCTGTATCTCTCACTTACTGTTTCTCTGTATCTCTCTCTTACTGTTTCTCTTTCTCTGTATCTCTCTCTTACTGTTTCTCTGTCTCTGTATCTCTCTCTTACTGTTTCTCTGTCTCTGTATCTCTCACTTACTGCTTCTCTCCCTGCAGATGGGGGCAAGTTGTGGAGAAGTTGGCGTAGTGTGTTTGTGTGAGACTGGACCCTGCACACTATACTCTGAAGCACACACACAGACACCGGTGAGAAGTGGTGTTCTATAATATTATTTTCTACATCCAAGGGAAGATACAGAAGCATCAATTACCCTGGACAATATTTAAGCAGGATTCAATTCAAAACTGCACTATGACAGTGGGTTGTGGCTCTTCATTACAATGCTTCACTCCAACGCTTCGCATCAAATTTGCATACAGTGGAGCAGAGCTCAACTTTTCTACCAATCCGCTAGCAGGGCTCTCGCCGCTCACCTTCCCACAATCCCCCACACATTTCTCTGCGTGTGCCCTCGTTGAAAATGAATGGGGGCGGAACTTCTCCTGTTGAATTCGTTGTTAACGAAAACCGTACACTATAGTGAGCTTGACATTTAAGTGTAATAGTCAGTTGAGCCGACTTCTGCACCGTTTACTGCAAACATTGCCTTTAAAATCTGCATTGTCGACAATGCACAATCGGATTGAGTCCCGGCTTTAGTTTGTTGTGCCTCGCTGAAATGCATATTTATCTCTCCCTATGCATTTCACCTACATACGTATCTTTCTCTCTCTCTCTTTCTTTCTCTCAGGACACACTGAAATGTGAACACTGTGGGAAAAACAGGGTAGTGATAACCAGGTACTCAGAGGGATATGGCACAGAGGTAGGGTGTGTGTGTGTGTGTGTGTGTGTGTGTGTGTGTGTGTGTGTGTGTGTGTGTGTGTGTGTGTGTGTGTGTGTGTGTGTGTGTGTGTGTGTGTGTGTGTGTGTGTGTGTGTGTGTGTGTGTGTGTGTGTGTGTGTGTGTTCGTTCAATGACACAAATATTGATGTTACAAAACATCAGTACGGTTTCAACTCAGTATGGTTTATTGAAAGTAATGCATATGATGTTGAATGATGATGCACACAAACATACTGAAGTATTACCTTTGTCAAAAATGTAGGTGGCTGAAACCAATGAGTGATTGTACTGCACACGTGTACGTGTGTCTAATTCATGTGACTCATACTGTGCAGGAAGAGTGTGCCCTGTCCGATCCTCAGGGTGACAGCGATGCAGACGCTGACATCGAGGACACAGATTGCAGGTTCGACACACACCCACACCCACACACACACACACACACACACAAACACACTGCTTACTCAACAATCGGTCACTCATAAACAGTACCTATTGTCCTTTCATTTGGTTGCTGTTTCAATTGGTCCAGACTACAGGAGCCAGGTTCTCTCCAGCGAATCAGTTCGCGGAGACGGAAGCGACCACGAATAGCACGGCAGGACACCACGGAGAGTGAGGACGATGGGGGGAGGAGTCACAGGAGTCACCGCTGGAACCTCAGACTCAGTCCCCACCGGGCTCACAACAGAACCTTACTAGAGGTACCTCAACCACACAGAACCACATCACAAACCTAATACACAACCACAGTTAAACCTCATCGCAACCACATAATGAAACCTCTATATATTGAAAGTCTCTCTCTCTCTCTCTCTCTCTCTCTCTCTCTCTCTCTCTCTCTCTCTCTCTCTCTCTCTCTCTCTCTCTCTCTCTCTCTCTCTCTCTCAGGAGAGTGTATCACAGGTCAGACCGTTAGTGATCTGTCGGCCCAGTATCAGAGGAGACGGTCAGGGGCCTCCAGTCGAAGGGCCCAGAACTGGCCCAAAATGGCTCTGGTTCCTGTGGCCCTCGTCTCTCTCCCTGCCTGTCGTTCTCCTCCTCTCCATCCCTCTCTCTCTCTCCTTAGTCATCGTCATCATATCTTTCCTGATGCCTCGGGCCAGTACTTGACCTCACTTCTCTGTTTTATTTAATTCATTGTAATATTTTTCATGGAGTAATATAATTATGCTTTAATCACCTCGCGTCACCACATCATGTTGTTAATTAATGTGTGTATACTGTAAACAAATCATATTAGACCATAAGTCATAGCAGCATCAGACCATAAACCATAGCAGCATCAGACCATAAGCCATAGCAGCATCAGACCATAAACCATAGCAGCATCAGACCATAAGCCATAGCAGCATCAGACCATAAGCCATAACAGCATCAGACCATAAGCCATAGCAGCATCAGACCATAAGCCATAGCAGCATCAGACCATAAGCCATAGCAGCATCAGACCATAAGCCATAACAGCATCAGACCATAAGCCATAGCAGCATCAGACCATAAGCCATAGCAGCATCAGACCATAAGCCATAGCAGCATCAGACCATAAGCCATAACAGCATCAGACCATAAGCCATAGCAGCATCAGACCATAAGCCATAGCAGCATCAGACCATAAGCCATAGCAGCATCAGACCATAAGCCATAGCAGCATCAGACCATAAGCCATAGCAGCATCAGACCATAAACCATAACAGCATCAGACCATAAGCCATAGCAGCATCAGACCATAAGCCATAACAGCATCAGACCATAAGCCATAGCAGCATCAGACCATAAGCCATAACAGCATCAGACCATAAGCCATAGCAGCATCAGACCATAAGCCATAACAGCATCAGACCATAAGCCATAGCAGCATCAGACCATAAGCCATAACAGCATCAGACCATAAGCCATAACAGCATCAGACCATAAGCCATAGCAGCATCAGACCATAAGCCATAACAGCATCAGACCATAAGCCATAACAGCATCAGACCATAAGCCATAGCAGCATCAGACCATAAGCCATAGCAGCATCAGACCATAAGCCATAACAGCATCAGACCATAAACCATAGCAGCATCAGACCATAAGCCATAACAGCATCAGACCATAAGCCATAGCAGCATCAGACCATAAGCCATAACAGCATCAGACCATAAGCCATAGCAGCATCAGACCATAAGCCATAACAGCATCAGACCATAAATCATAGCAGCATCAGACCATAAGCCATAGCAGCATCAGACCATAAGCCATAGCAGCATCAGACCATAAGCCATAGCAGCATCAGACCATAAGCCATAACAGCATCAGACCATAAGCCATAGCAGCATCAGACCATAAGCCATAGCAGCATCAGACCATAAGCCATAGCAGCATCAGACCATAAGCCATAGCAGCATCAGACCATAAGCCATAACAGCATCAGACCATAAACCATAGCAGCATCAGACCATAAGCCATAGCAGCATCAGACCATAAGCCATAACAGCATCAGACCATAAACCATAACAGCATCAGACCATAAGCCATAGCAGCATCAGACCATAAGCCATAGCAGCATCAGACCATAAGCCATAGCAGCATCAGACCATAAGCCATAACAGCATCAGACCATAAATCATAGCAGCATCAGACCATAAGCCATAGCAGCATCATCGCCCTTTTCCACAACAATATTTCTGAACAGGCAGCTTGTGCTCTTCATATCTCTTTCTGTCTCTCTCCCTCTCCCACTCATTTGCAAAAATAGACCCCTTGGCTTGCTGGTTATGCTGAAGATGGTGTGATATGTGGGTGGCAAAGGGTTTTAGGGTTACACGTGTTTTGTAGGCTCAATAGAAATACATGTAAATTACCGACCTATGCAATCTACTGTTCCTGCTCTGTCTGTCTGTCTGTCTGTCTGTCTGTCTGTCTGTCTGTCTGTCTGTCTGTCTGTCTGTCTGTCTGTCTGTCTGTCTGTCTGTCTATTTGTCTGTCTATTTGTCTGTCTGTCTATTTGTCTGCCTCTGTCTGTCTGGTAACTGAATCCATGCTCTGTCCTTGGCACATGAGTGAGTGCCCCCCCTCCACACTCTCTCACCCTCTTGTCTCTGAGGTATTTAGCCTGTGAATCCAGGGACCCATAGATCTAAATGACAATTTGGCCTAATTGAATGGAAGCAGGATTGCATAGACAGCTACTCTGTGCAATGGCTACGTCTGAGACGGCACCCTATTT
Source organism: Oncorhynchus keta (assembly GCF_023373465.1). Classification (NCBI taxonomy): domain Eukaryota; kingdom Metazoa; phylum Chordata; class Actinopteri; order Salmoniformes; family Salmonidae; genus Oncorhynchus; species Oncorhynchus keta. Next base: position 68,905,625 of record NC_068455.1, on the reverse strand, counting down.
GCTATATGTAGGGAATAGGGTGCTATGTCATTCACAGGACTGTAACTAGGTAAGACAGATAATCCAGTACACGTAAACCTGTATTGTACTGTAAGTGTTTGGTTATGAGGGGACCACCTACTCCTGCTTGTCAACCAGGTTATTACACGTTTTATGTTTACTGTATGAAGGATGTATTCACCTCCGGCTTATAAAGTATGTCTGAAATCCACTGCTGTGATCCACTGTATCTGGGTCAGAGGAGGCTGGTGGAAGGAGCTATATAGGAGGACGGGCTCATGGTAATGGCTGGAGTGGAATAAACCACATGTTTGACTCCGTTCCATTGATTCCATTCCAGCCATTAGAATGAGCCCTTTCCATAGCTCCCCACCAGCCTCCAGTGATCTGGGTGTTAGTTAATTTACATTTATAACCCCCCAAAATTATCACAATGTATGTTCATCTTTATGCTTCATTGGGGCCACAGTAATCAAATAAAGCTATATTGTATTTTGACAATGTTTATTTTTTAAATTAATTTTATATTTACGTATATTTTTAAATATACTTTATGGGTTAAACTGGAACATGGGTGTTGATTATTGGGCGATTTGAATTGCAAATGTATATCTGATTTAAATAAGTATTTATTCAAATGCTTATGACCACTCTTATGTTCCAAGTGCAGAAGTGTTAGTCATCAACATGGAAAGACTGCTTCTCTACATCTCTCTCCTAATTTCTTCAGGAGAGCAGGAGATGATGGAGTGAGCGAGGGAGGGAGAGAAAGACAAAGGTGAGGAGTAGGAGGAGGAGAATAGAAAGAAAAATGAGGGCACCACTCATGACTATGAAACAGTGAGGACAGAATGGCATTCTGTGTTAAATGTGAGTGGCAGCTCTCTCTCTCTCACTCTCTCTCACACACACATGCACGTACGTACGCACACACGCACACACACACACACACACAAAAGGGCCTGGGGTGGGTGAGAGTCCCATAAGGAGGTTAGTTACTTAGCACCATACTCTCTCCCTCTTCCTCTTCCTTTAGGCTAGTCTCCATGGCAACCATCTGATTCATGCAGACTGAAAGACATACTTTTTCATAGCTGGATTGAAGCTTGCCAGATCAGAGCCGCCTACAGGGCGAGTATTGTGAATAAAACAACATGCACATCTGCTATTTTATCAGCTCATAAAACATGTTATTTACAATTAGTTAATAAATCTTATTTTAGCTACCTTTCGTAGTTAGGAGTGCTCCCAAAACATTTAAGGTTAGGTTTAAAATCAGCTATTCTGACTTTGTGGCTGTGACAGTTAGTGACCACTCTGCAGAGCTGCCTCCACTTCATGAGTCATCTCAGTAAATGTCAACCTAAGTGTGTGTGTGCCTGAGTGTGTGTGTCTGCGCTCTCTGTGTGTATACGTGTGTGTTGCGCTCTGCACTGTGTATGTGTGTGATCCTTCTCTTAAAGAATGTTCTCCCTTTCTCTTGCTCCAGAATGCATAATGGAGGAGAGGTGCCAAGGCTTTGTCTTGACATGAGAGAGGCCTTGGATTGAAGCAGCTCAAACAGTCCCCTTTTACAGTTTAAAAATGCAATTAATGCATGCATGGAGACATTCTTTGCACCTTGTGTGCCTTTACAGATGTGGGATCAGTTTGTTACAATAGTTTTTATTTAATTTAACTAGGCAAGTCAGTTAAGAACAACTTCTTATTTTCAACAACAGCCTAGGAACAGTGGGTTAACTGCCTGTTCAGGGGCAGAACGACAGATTTGTACCATGTCAGCTCGGGGGTTTGAACTTGCAACCTTGCTGTTATTAGTCCAACGCTCTAACCACTAGGCTACCCTGCCTCCTCTAACCACTAGGCTACCCTGCCTCCTCTAACCACTAGGCTACCCTGCCTCCTCTAACCACTAGGCTACCCTGCCTCCTCTAACCACTAGGCTACCTGCCTCCTCTAACCACTAGGCTACCCTGCCTCCTCTAACCACTAGGCTACCTGCCTCCTCTAACCACTAGGCTACCTGCCTCCTCTAACCACTAGGCTACCTGCCTCCTCTAACCACTAGGCTACCTGCCTCCTCTAACCACTAGGCTACCCTGCCTCCTCTAACCACTAGGCTATCCTGCCTCCTCTAACCACTAGGCTACCCTGCCTCCTCTAACCACTAGGCTACCTGCCTCCTCTAACCACTAGGCTACCCTGCCTCCTCTAACCACTAGGCTACCTGCCTCCTCTAACCACTAGGCTACCTGCCTCCTCTAACCACTAGGCTACCCTGCCTCCTCTAACCACTAGGCTACCTGCCTCCTCTAACCACTAGGCTACCTGCCTCCTCTAACCACTAGGCTACCCTGCCTCCTCTAACCACTAGGCTACCTGCCTCCTCTAACCACTAGGCTACCTGCCTCCTCTAACCACTAGGCTACCCTGCCTCCTCTAACCACTAGGCTACCTGCCTCCTCTAACCACTAGGCTACCCTGCCTCCTCTAACCACTAGGCTACCCTGCCTCCTCTAACCACTAGGCTACCCTGCCTCCTCTAACCACTAGGCTACCTGCCTCCTCTAACCACTAGGCTACCCTGCCTCCTCTAACCACTAGTCTACCCTGCTGCCCCAGTGTGTTGTTTAGTTTTGAAATGTTAGTCGAAAGAGAGATCAGGGTCCAGAGTAACGCCAAGGTCCTTCACAGTTATTTTTTTGACAACTGTACCACCATTGAGATGAATTGTCAGATCAAACAGCAGATCTCTTTGGTTTTTGTGACCTAGACCTGTTTTGTCTGAGTTAAAAAGTAAAACATTTGCGGCAATCCACTTCCTTATGTCTGAAAAACAGTCTTCCAGGGTAGGCAATTTTGGGGATTCACCATGTTTCATCGAAATGTACATCTGTTGACATGGACAGACAGACAGACAGCGATATCCATCAGTCTGGGTCCTGAGGTGGGGTGTGTGGGGCTGGCAGGGGTGCTGGAGTTTGCCTACACTGGGGCCTTAGCACCTCTGAACAGACACACACAGGCCCATATACAAACTGCAGCTACAACACTAGGGGGCCCCAGAGTTCTACAACTCTGCAGTGAAGAGGAGGAGAAGATGAAGAAGAAGAAGGGAGTAGAGAAGAGGGCTGGAGAGAAGATCTTTGCTGAAGAACAGATGAAGGCTAGTCTTCAGTCCATCAGAGAGCTGTGGGCAGAGAGAGAGGGCTGTGATGTGGAGGTGGAGGTTAGTGGGACAAATCAAATCAAATGTTATTTGTCACGTGCCGAATAAAACAAGTGTAGACCTTACCGTGAAATACTTACTGACAAGCCCTTAATCAACAATGTAGTTAAAAATAGGAATTAAGAAAATATTTACAAAATCAACGATACTAAAAAAAGTAACACAAAATAACAATAACGAGGCTATATACAGGGGGGACTGGTACCGAGTCAATCATGCCAACCAGTTGCCATACCATGCAGTGATGCAACCAATGAGGATGCTCTCGATAGTGCTGCCGTAGAACTTTTGAGGATCTGGGGATCCATGCCAAATCTTTTCAGTCTCCTGACAGGAAATAGGTGTTGTTGTGCCCTCTTCTCGACTGTCTTGGTGTGTTTGAACCATGATGGTTTGTTAGTGATATGGACATCAAGGAACTTGAAGCTCTCGAACTCGCTCCACTACGCAGTCATGGGTGAAGGAGTACAGGAGGGGACGGAGCACGCGTCCCTGAGGAGACCATGTGTTGAGGATCAGCATGGCAGATGTGTTGTTTACATCGGCTGATGTGAAAAGGGCTTTATAAATACATTTGATTAGTTTATTGATAATTGCAGACGGCTGGTTGAGTAATCTGAAGTACCTGAAAAGGCCAGTAGATGTCACACTATCATATTGGAATACAAATTCTACTGTCAATAGTACAATACATACAACAACAGCCATGTAAAAAGTGTGTTCATTTTTTCCCCACCTTTATTTAACCAGGTATGCGGGTTGAGAACAAGTTCTCATTTACAACTGCGACCTGGCCAAGATAAAGTATAATGAACCCACACTCAGAAAGAGAGCATTACAGCTGAGAAGCGGGAAAGAAAGAAAACACACATAGAAAACTATAAACATACAGAACCAGGAGACGTCTAGAAAACAACTAGATAAAAGGTTGAAGGGGAACTGCAACAGCTGATTTGGCCATGTTTTTTGGCACCTCAAGAAATGCTGGGGGCCATGACAGACTTGAGTTGGCATGGGGGTGTAGTTTGATGTGGGTGTAACTTGTTGGGGAAATATCGGGCCAATGGGGACATCATGAATACAGGACACTTATACGAAAAAATAAAAATAATAGCAAAAGAAATTGTCTAGGTAGAAAAAGCTATAAATAAAATAAAAAAATTGAGTGGCAGTGAGTTTATTCTAACTTTGGCAACAACACTTGTCCTACTTATTTCACATCAAGATGGATCCTGTGATGTAATTGCTGAACACATCGCATGTGACGTAGTAGAAACCCTGATGATACCTGTAATAGAGGAGGAGGACATGACAGAAAACACAATGAAATAGTTTCACATAGCAACTACATGCTGACTGAAGTCTTCTTCTAACCCAGTCTTACACACACACACACACACACTAACTGTTTGATTGTTGAAAGCAAAGCCAATGTTTGACAAAACGCTTTTGAACTGTTTAGCCATAGAATATCTACAGAAGCATGGATTAAGACCAATGTTTCCAAATTTCTTCAACACGGGACATACAATTCCACAGATGTATCACCTGGGGTTGTTGATGCCAGTGTTCTCCAGTGAGTTAGCGATGCGGATCTCAGCACCATCAAGTCTCTCAGGAACAACATCTCCTCTGTTGGTGATGCTGACAGCTGTCACTCTGTACAGATCCAGCAGGTCCACTCTCCACCAGGGGTTGGTCTCCTGTTCAGTGTGTGTGCAGGATATTTTGTGAGAGTTTGAGTCTCTGTTGCCATCAAAGGCATTGTTAGCCTGGCCATCCCCATACAGTGATGACTGGCTGGCCACTCCTTTCAACGCCACATTTACAACAGGCTCTTGGAGATAATCATTTTAAAGTGCATGAATATGACATGTTTATATGATGGGGGATAATAGTGTTGGGAAATTGAGTGGCGTGGTGAGAATATGGGTGGATAGTTGTGGTGGAAGGAGAACAGGATGTGAGAGGGGTGGTTAAGTCTGAAATAGAAATCAGGACTTCACAGTTATTATTTACATCTATACCCAGTATGCAAAACTGGTTGAAAATATGTTTACCTCGAATCTGTCTCTTTCAGCTCCTGCACTTCAGCTTTCAGCTCTTTCTTTGTGGCATTGAGCCTGGCCCCCAAAGTTTGTTGTCCATCCAGCTGTTGGTGCTCTAGAGAGCTCAGTTTAGCTTCCAAGCCGCTGAGTCCATCCACATATACTTCCACCTCACACAGAGTGATTCCGACCTGCCGGGGATGACAACAACGACGTAACGACCCTCCATCTCATTACACTGGAAGAAGTGGACCTCTCCCGCTGGGATGTGGGAGATGACAACACATCTGAGCTAGAGATATGTTGAGAGAGAGAGCAAGAGATAATGAAATAATGATAGCGAATGTGGACGCTGTACAATCTACCATGTAGAATCTGACTCTTAAATATGTAGCCACCATTGGAGGCATTTCAGAAGAGGAAGGGGAGGACCATCCTCAGTAAATTTAATAAAAATACAAATATCCTTTTTACGTAAAACTCTACTAAATATATTTACTTTACTAAATAATTTGTTAAAACACACTGTTTTGCAATGAAGTTCTACAGTAGCCTCATCATCACCATGGTGTAGCCAGAGGACAGGTAGTTTCTGTCCTCCTCTGGGTACATTGACTTTAATACAAAACCTAGGAGGCTCATAGTTCTCACTTCCTTCCATAGAATTACATAGTAATTATGACGACTTCCAGAGGACATCCTCCACCTATCAGAGCTCTTGCAGCATGAACAGACATGTTGTCCACCCAATCAAAGGATCAGTGAATGAATCTTGTACTGAAAGCAGCGGATTTACTAACGTGTTAGTTCTAGTAGCTATGTTGACTATTTAAATATGATTATATATTTTTTTATTTAACTATGCAAGTCAGTTAAGAACAAATTTGTATTTACGTTGATGGCCTACCCCCGCCAAACCCAGGCCAATTGTGCGCCGACCTATGGGAGTCCCAATCACAGCCGGATGTGATGCATCCTGGATTCGAACCAGGTACTACAGTGACGCCTCTTGCACTGCCTCAGACTTTGTTGGAAAAAAAATCTTAAACCGAAGCAAACGTAACAAAATGAGGATAAACATGCCTAAATTCGTCTAATAAAAACTGTAGTTTGCAACTGTTGGACTAATGATTACACCCTAGATCAGCTAGATGCAGGCACGATTGTGGTATTGAATGTGTCCCTGTCTGTCACCTTGATTACATACATTTCTCTCTCGACCTGTGCACCTACATTGTAAACGTTAATTCATAGGCTAGGTTGTAGCAACCCCATGATGGGTATAGGGGAAAATCGAGTATCATGTAGTAGCCGAAACCTATTGATGTTACATTGAGCAGGGTGAATGAAATATGAATGAGTCATCCAATATGCTGTAATATAAATAAGGCCATACTCATAACAAAATATATATATCGTTCTCCCTTAAATGTCAACGACCACCACTGGTAGCCACATGATCGCTACAGAAGCACGGATGAAGACCAATGTATCCAATTCCTTCAAGACAGGACATAAAAATGTACAGATGTCTATGTATCACCTGGGGTTGTTGATGCTGTTGTTCTCCAGTGAGTTATTGATGCGGATCTCAGCACCATAAAGTCTCAGGAACATCATCTCCTCTGTTGGTGATGCTGACAGCTGTCACTCTGAACAGATCCAGCAGGTCCACTCTCCGCCAGGGGTTGTTGATGGTGACAGCTGTCACTCTGAACAGATCCAGCAGGTCCACTCTCCGCCAGGGGTTGTTGATGGTGACAGCTGTCACTCTGAACAGATCCAGCAGGTCCACTCTCCGCCAGGGGTTGTTGATGGTGACAGCTGTCACTCTGAACAGATCCAGCAGGTCCACTCTCCGCCAGGGGTTGTTGATGGTGACAGCTGTCACTCTGAACAGATCCAGCAGGTCCACTCTCCGCCAGGGGTTGTTGATGGTGACAGCTGTCACTCTGAACAGATCCAGCAGGTCCACTCTCCGCCAGGGGTTGTTGATGGTGACAGCTGTCACTCTGAACAGATTCAGCAGGTCCACTCTCCACCAGGGGTTGTTGATGGTGACAGCTGTCACTCTGAACAGATCCAGCAGGTCCACTCTCCACCAGGGGTTGTTGATGGTGACAGCTGTCACTCTGAACAGATCCAGCAGGTCCACTCTCCGCCAGGGGTTGTTGATGGTGACAGCTGTCACTCTGAACAGATCCAGCAGGTCCACTCTCCACCAGGGGTTGGTGATGCTGACAGCTGTCACTCTGAACAGATCCAGCAGGTCCACTCTCCACCAGGGGTTGGTGATGCTGACAGCTTTCACTCTGAACAGATCCAGCAGGTCCACTCTCCACCAGGGGTTGGTGATGCTGACAGCTGTCACTCTGTACAGATCCAGCAGGTCCACTCTCCACCAGGGGTTGTTGATGGTGACAGCTGTCACTCTGAACAGATCCAGCAGGTCCACTCTCCGCCAGGGGTTGTTGATGGTGACAGCTGTCACTCTGAACAGATCCAGCAGGTCCACTCTCCACCAGGGGTTGTTGATGGTGACAGCTGTCACTCTGAACAGATCCAGCAGGTCCACTCTCCACCAGGGGTTGTTGATGGTGACAGCTGTCACTCTGAACAGATCCAGCAGGTCCACTCTCCACCAGGGGTTGTTGATGGTGACAGCTGTCACTCTGAACAGATCCAGCAGGTCCACTCTCCACCAGGGGTTGTTGATGGTGACAGCTTTCACTCTGAACAGATTCAGCAGGTCCACTCTCCGCCAGGGGTTGTTGATGGTGACAGCTTTCACTCTGAACAGATTCAGCAGGTCCACTCTCCGCCAGGGGTTGTTGATGGTGACAGCTTTCACTCTGAACAGATTCAGCAGGTCCACTCTCCACCAGGGGTTGGTGATGCTGACAGCTGTCACTCTGAACAGATCCAGCAGGTCCACTCTCCACCAGGGGTTGGTGTTAAACGAAGTGCAGCTGCAGGAGCCTTTGTGATAGTTTGATTCTCTGTTGCCATCAATGGCATTGTTAGCCTGGCCATCCCCATACAGTGATGACTGGGTGGCCACTCCTTTCAACGCCACGTTTCCTGCAGGGACATAGAAAATGTTTAAATACATAAATTAAAAGTTACTGTTAATCATCTGACAGTGTATGAATTTGAAATGTTAACAAGATGGGGGACTAATGGAAGGAGGGGTGGAGGGAGGAGAGGTGTTTGGGTCTGAAAAAGAGGTCAAGAGTTCACAGTTATTATTTACATGTGTCATCGAGCCCGGCCCCCCACACTCGCTGTCCATCCAGCTGTTGGTGCTCTAGAGAGTTCAGTTTGGCTTCCAAGCCGCTGAGTCCGTCCACATGTACTTCCACCTCACACAGATGGAGATACTCCTTCCTGACATAGATGACCACAACAACATACTGACCCTCCATCTCATTACACTGGAAGGTGTTGGTCTCCCCTGTTGGTATTTGGGAGATGACATCACATCTGAAAGAGATAGAGGTATAGAGAAAAGTAGTTAATGATGGTGAATGTGTATGCTCTAGAATGTATCAGAGAATACCATCAGTCTGTTAAATATATAGCCACAGAATAGCTACAGAAGCATGGATGAATACCAATGTATCCAAATATCTTCAAGACGAGACATAAGAATTTACAGATGTCAATATGTCACCTGGGGTTGTTGATGCCGTTGTTCTCCAGTGAGTTTCCGATGCGAATCTCAGCACCATTAAGCCTCTCAGCACAGCAGTGCATAGTGCTGATATTGATAGCTTTCACTCTGTACACACCCAGAAGGTCCACTCTCCACCAGGGGTTGGTGTCATCCTGAGTGTGGCTGCAGGATTGTTTGTCATATTCAGGTTCTCTGGTCCCATCAATGGCATTTGAAGCTACACCGATTCCATATAGAGATGACTGAGAGGCCACTCCTTTCAACGCCACATTTACTGCAGGGATTAAGAAAATTAAGTTTTAATACAGAAATGACAAGTTATTGTTAGTAATCTTACAGTGTATGAATTTGAAATGTTTAGAAGATGGGGAGAAAGTAGTGGTGGGAGGAGGAGTGGAGGGGTGGATGTTGGAGAAGAGATGAGGGATAGAAGTAGTGGGAGGAGAGAGGTGGATGTCGGAGAAGAGATGGTGGATAGAAGTAGTGGGAGGAGAAGTGGAGAGGAGTTTGTTGGAGAAGAGGGGAGATAGTAGTAGTGGGAGGAGAGAGGTGGATGTCGGAGAAGAGATGAGGGGATAGAAGTAGTGGGATGAGGTGTGGAGGGGGGAAGTGTAGTTTTGTATAAGAGGGGAGCGAGTATGGGCGGGTAGTATTATAGGCTCGGCCCTAATTTATGTGTATTCTGTCACCTGGAGCTGCATGGAATATTATCTTGGAACACAAGGAAAGCACAAAGGACACACCCAGAAGGTCCACTCTCCACCAGGGGTTGGTGTCATCCTGAGTGTGGCTGCAGGATTGTTTGTCATATTCAGGTCCCGAAGACTAGTCAGCCCTTCCACCTCTGAGGGGCCAAAATGTATCTCTCTGTTACAGTACCCAGAGACTATTGTGATAGAATAGTACTTTAGTATCCATGTTTGGTATGTATCATGTAATAGATCTTTAGATGGTTCTTAATATGTCTGTGAAGCAATGTTTTTTTTAAAGTAAATTTTATGTGAAAAAAAAATGAAAGGACTTTCTAGTTCATCTGCATAAACCCATTTGGACTTGGCACTATACGCTTCTATCTGTAATCCAGTCACAAGCCAGAACAAATACAGACGGCCCAATCAGAACATGTCTTTACCATCTCCCTGGTCTAGCTAGTCAAGCCAGCGATAATGTCACCCAAGCAACAACAAAAAACAGCACTGTAAGAAATCTAAAAGTAAATGATGTTGTCACAGTTTTTCAGTCATGACAATAAGTTGTCTGATTATCACAATACATTTCTTAATGTAGTTGATGATGTGTTCTCACTATCTTGGTAAAATAGCTACAGTCTTCTTAGAAACTGAACTTGTCTAATTCAGAAGTGTTAGACAGAACCTTGTGGCTGGACCCAGATTGACACTTCAGAGCACTACCCCTAATAAAACTGATTTACAAATGTCTCAGGGTCTTGATGCTCTGTACTTTATGTACCTTTAAAGTGAGTACCTTAATGAAAATTATTTACTTCAAAACAGGTATGAAATCTGGAGTGTGAAAACCCAAACCCATTGTACCACAATGCAAATCGCTGTCGGTGTGATCGAGGTGTGAACCAATGAGTGACAAAATGTTACAACGCCTGTCCAGATCATTTCAAGTCATCAGTCTCACGTCAAAGTTGAGTCCAGAGCCTTGAGGCTCGAGTCCACACCTCTGGTATTTATAATATCATACATGATAAATATTACTGTCCGCTACAGTATTGGTAGGAGGAGGAATGGAAGGAAGAGGGGTAGAAGTTGGGGAAGAGGGGAGAGAAGATGGGGGGGATAGTGGTAGTGGGAGGAGGAGCGGAGAGGGGTGGATTGATGAAAAAGATGTCAAGTGTTCACACTTATTATTGACATCTCTACCCAGTGAGCAAGACTGGTTGAAAATATGTCTTACCTCTGTTGTCTCTCTTCAGCTCCTGTACTTCAGCTTCGAGCTCTGTCTTTGTGGCATTGAGCCTGGCCACCAACAGTCTGTCCATCCAGCGCCTGTACTTCAGCTTCCAGCTCTGTCTTTGTGGCATTGAGCCTGGCCACCAACAGTCTGTCCATCCAGCTCCTGTACTTCAGCTTCCAGCTCTGTCTTCGTGGCATTGAGCCTGGCCACCAACAGTCTGTCCATCCAGCTCCTGTACTTCAGCTTCCAGCTCTGTCTTCGTGGCATTGAGCCTGGCCACCAACAGTCTGTCCATCCAGCTCCTGTACTTCAGCTTCCAGCTCTGTCTTTGTGGCATTGAGCCTGGCCACCAACAGTCTGTCCATCCAGCTCCTGTACTTCAGCTTCCAGCTCTGTCTTTGTGGCATTGAGCCTGGCCACCAACAGTCTGTCCATCCAGCTCCTGTACTTCAGCTTCCAGCTCTGTCTTCGTGGCATTGAGCCTGGCCACCAACAGTCTGTCCATCCAGCTCCTGTACTTCAGCTTCCAGCTCTGTCTTCGTGGCATTGAGCCTGGCCACCAACAGTCTGTCCATCCAGCTCCTGTACTTCAGCTTCCAGCTCTGTCTTCGTGGCATTGAGCCTGGCCACCAACAGTCTGTCCATCCAGCTCCTGTACTTCAGCTTCCAGCTCTGTCTTCGTGGCATTGAGCCTGGCCACCAACAGTCTGTCCATCCAGCTCCTGTACTTCAGCTTCCAGCTCTGTCTTCGTGGCATTGAGCCTGGCCACCAACAGTCTGTCCATCTCGCTCCTGTACTTCAGCTTCCAGCTCTGTCTTTGTGGCATTGAGCCTGGCCACCAACAGTCTGTCCATCCAGCTCCTGTACTTCAGCTTCCAGTTCTGTCTTCGTGGCATTGAGCCTGGCCACCAACAGTCTATCCATCCACAGTCTATCCATCCAGCTGCTGCTGCACTAGAGTTCAGGTTTTCTTCCAAGCCTCTCAGTCTACCCACTTCAACTTTCTGGGCCTCCAGGTCTTCCTCTGTAGCATTGAGCTTGGCCTCCAGAGCTGCTACCTTATTAGATGTACCTTCATTCTCTTGCCTCAGTGTGTCTACTCTTGCTACCTGCAACTTCAGTTTTGCGTTTGTTGCACTGAGGTCCTCCTCCGGGGTTACATTCTTGCCCAGCTGCTTTTCCATACAGTCCACTCTATCTTTCAGGAGATGAAATGGATTTATCGGCTCACCACAGATGGTGTATGGTAAGGCCATGGACAGGCAGGCCAGTAGGCAGGCCAGTAGGCAGGCCAGTAGGAGGAGAGTAGTCATCGTTCCCATCGTCAAGGGATGTTCAAAGGTAAGGTCTCTACACTGACTGGCTCGGTGCAGTCTTGGTGCTCCTTTGTAGTTAGTCGTCAAGTGACAGTGTCAAGACAGTGATGATTAACCTGTTTTTCCCAAGGGGAGGGTCATTTTTGTCTTGTGATGGCAAAGCAGTAAACTAGAAACAACTCACGTGTGCAGCTTAGACGGAACATTGCACTCACTGTTATCAAGATAGAGAGCTGGAGAAATTCTGGGAATGTCTACACAAGGAAATGTTCTGACATTTTCATATGCTACTAAGCCGTGTCGTGATCATTTCCTCGTTTGAAGACTGCTCGAGCAACATGATAACAGAAAAATGGGGGGAGGAACACATTTGGATGGAGTTCAGTCAACCTCATCATGTCAAGAAACCATCAATTGTTTAAGAGAGAGTGGAAAGCACCATCACGTGACAAATGAGAAGGTAACCAAGAACAAGGAAGACATTTTTAACATGCTGTGCCAGGCCCAGTGATGGTTCACACACTGTGGTAGCATTGCCACTGGATCTAATGTTCAAGAGAACATAATAATCAATGAAAAACATTTTATTAAGACAATACATCCATTAAGAGATTCTAAAGTGCAGTTTACAAAAATATGTCAGAAGAGCTTGAAAATCAAGTAAAAACTATCAAACTTCTCCTATAACAGTTCAAGTAATGTAATTTAACCCACATGTTTATAATATTTGAGAAAATATTAAGGGAGATCATAAATGTTCTCTAAAACATTACTGACAACACTATTGATAGGCATTGAATAACGTGCCCACTGGTCACACACTGGTTGAATCAACATTGTTTAATAGTACCCACAAAACACCAGTCTCAACGTCAACAGTGAAGATGAGACTCCGGGATGCTGGCCTTCCAGACAGTTGCAAAAAAACAAAAAAAAACATCTCAGACTGGCCAATAACATGCAAAGATTAAGATGAGCAAAAGGACAGACACTGGACAGAGATACTCTGCCTAGAAGGCCAGCATCCCAGAGGTGCCTCTTCACTGTTGATGTTGAGACAGGTGGTTTGCAGGTACTATTTAATGAAGTTGCCAGTTGAGGACTTGAGGCGGCTATTTCTCAAACTAGACACTAATGTACTTGTCCTCTTGCTCAGTTGTGCACCGGGGCCTCCCACTCCTCTTTCGATTAAGGTTAGAGCCAATTTGCGCTGTTCTGTGAAGGGAGTAGTACACAGCGTTGTACGAGATCCTCAATTTCTTGGCAATTTCTCACCTGGAATAGAATGACGAGTGTCAGAAGAAATGTCTTTGTTTCTGGCCATTTTGAGCCTGTAATCAAACCCACAAATTCTGATGCTCCAGATACTCAACTAGTCTAAAGAAAGCCAGTTTTATTGCTTCTTTAATCAGAACAATTTAGCACAGTTGAAGGATTACGCAAATGGAAAAACGCTGGCCTCCTGTGAACCTAACATTACACCAGATCGTTACCAGCATTAGCTCTTTCACACACCGCCAAAATATGCCAGTTACTGCTGGTATATTGTCATTTTTTAACTTAATTACTGACTAAAACAGTAAGAGACTTAATTCCTTCCAGCACTCAATGAAAAGTACCAAATAAACCAATTTTCACCAAGACTTATTTTGTTTGTGTCAAATATTAACCACATCATTATGCATTTGGGAATGCTGTATTCACTTCCAAATCATACACTAAACATAGTCTTGCAAAATGTGTGCACTTCTGTCCTTTAAGGTTAACATTCAACAATTTTTCTCAACTTTTGTAACAAATGCATGTAGAATATTTTTGCCAACAAAATAACCAAGGCTCATTAAGAAAAGGATTTGTGCATGACTTCTGTCATTTCAAGTTTAGCAATTCTAAGGGCAACAATGAAACACATTTATAAAAATGTAATAAAATAGACAATGGAAACGACAAAATATTTGTGGCCCGTAATAAAAACAAAGGTAACAAATAATCCAGCAAGATGTGCATGACTGCAACAAAATGAATTTTAACACTGTTTTAAACACTGAATTATTACATTCTACACATGCGCATTGCAAATAATGTACAAATAAATCAGAAGTAGTGAAAAATGACTGCAATGTTGCTTGCACATCATCTTTTTGCCATGTTGGTAAAAAATTTATTTTTTTTAAATACAAGTGCTACATTTTAAGGAGGCTATAACCATTAGACATATTTATTCTATTTAATTAACATGCTGTCACGCCCTGGTCAAAGTATTTTGTGTTTATCTTCATGTATTGGGTCAGGCCAGGGTGTGGCATGGGGTTTTTGTATTGTGGTGTGTTTTGTCTTGGGGTTTTGGTGTGTATGTATTGGGATTGTAGCTAGTGGGGTGATCTAGCAAAGTCTATGGCTGTCTGGAGTGGTTCTCAATCAGAGGCAGGTGTTTATCGTTGTCTCTGATTGGGAACCATATTTAGGCAGCCATATTCTTTGAGTTTGTCGTGGGTGATTGTCCTTAGTGTCCTTGTTCCTGTCTGTGTTAGTTTTCACTAGTATAGGCTGTTTCGGTTTTTGTTACGTTCTTTATTTTGTAGTGTTTGTATTTTAGATTTGTGTTACGTTTTTTGTTCATTAAACATGGATCGCAATCTACACGCTGCGTTTTGGTCCGACTCTCCTTCACCACACCTAGAAAACCGTTGCAGAATCACCCACCACAAATGGACCAAGCAACGTGTTAACAGGCAGGAGCCACAGGAGAGGCAACAGAGGCAGCAGCAGTGGCGCAATGAGGAATGGACATGGGACGATATATTGGATGGCAAGGGTTGCTACACATGGGAGGAGATCCTGGCGGGAAGGGATCGCCTTCCATGGGAACAGGTGGAGGCAGCGAGGAGAGCAGAGGCAGCCGGAGAGAGGAGCCGGCGATATGAGGGAACACGGTTGGCAAGGAAGCCTGGGAGTCAGCCCCCAAAATTTCTTGGGGGGGGCTCACAGGGAGTATGGCTATGCCAGGTAGGAGACCTGCGCAAATTCCCTATGCTAAAAGGGGGGCTAGAGAAACCGGGCAGGCACCGTGTTATGCAGTGGTGCGCACGGTGTCCCCAGTGCGGGTGCATAGCCCGGTGCGGTATTTGGTGCTCAAGAGCTCCAGTGCGCCTGCACGGTCCGGTCTATCCAGTACCACCTCCACACCCCAGCCCTCCGGTAGCAGCTCCCCGCACCAGGCTTCCTGTGCGTGTCCTTGGTTCAGTACCACCAGTGCCAGCACCACGCATCAGGCCTACAGTGCGCCTCGCCTCTCCTGCGCTGTCGGAGCCTTTCTTCTCTCCTGCGCTGCTGGAGTCTCCCGCCTGTCCGGCGCCGCTGCCGGAGTCTCCCGCTTGTCCGGCGCCGCTGCCGGAGTCTCCCGCCTGTCCGGCGCCAGAGCCCCTCAGCCCAGAGGCGCCAAAGCCCGTCAGCCAGGATCTGCCAGAAGTGCCCGTCGGCCAGGATCCGCCCGTCGGCCAGGATCCGCCCGTCGGCCAGGATCCGCCAGTCGGCCAGGATCCGCCAGTCGGCCAGGATCTGCCAGATCTGCTAGTCAGCCAGGATCCGCAAGTCAGCCAGGATCTGCCGGAACCACCAGCAAGCCAGGATCTGGTAAATCCATCAACCTGCCTGAGCTTTCTCTCACTCCCGAGCTTTCTCTCACTCCCGAGCTTTCTCTCACTCCCGAGCTTTCTCTCACTCCCGAGCTTTCTCTCACTCCCGAGCTTTCTCTCACTCCCGAGCTTTCTCTCACTCCCGAGCTTTCTCTCACTCCCGAGCTTTCTCTCACTCCCGAGCTTTCTCTCACTCCCGATCTGCTCCTCAGTCCAGTGGGGTTCTGGGTGAGGACTACTAGGCCATGGTTGGCGGCGAGGGTGGTCTATCCAGGGACGCGAGGAGAGGGGACTAAGACAATTGTCAAGTGGGGTCCACGTCCCCCGCCGGAGCCGCCACCATGGACAGACGCCCACCCGGACCCTCCCTATTGATTTGAGGTGCGTTCGGGAGTCCGCACCTTAGGGGGGGGGGGTTCTGTCACGCCCTGGTCGAAGTATTTTGTGTTTTTCTTTATGTATTTGGTCAGGCCAGGGTGTGACATGGGTTTTTGTATGTGGTGTGTAGCTTAGTGGGGTGTTCTAGGAGAGTCTATGGCTGTCTGAAGTGGTTCTCAATCAGAGGCAGGTGTTTATCGTTGTCTCTGATTGGGAGCCATATTTAGGCAGCCATATTCTTTGGTTGTATTGTGGGTGATTGTCCTGAGTGTCTTGACGTCCTTATTCTGTGTTAGTTTGCACCAGTTTAGGCTGTTTCGGTTTTCATTACGTTTATTGTTTTGTAGAGTTTGTGTTTTGGATTCGTGTTACGTTTGTTTTATTAAACATGGATCACAATATACACGCTGCAGTTTGGTCCGACTCTCCTTCACCTTATGAAAACCGTGACACCTAACATAAAGACAACTCATAGTATGCTATTCTTTTCTTCTGAAATTAACTACATTTCTGCATATCATGCATCTTTAGACCTGTCTAAAATATATAATGGATTATTGTGAAGGTGTAGGCTATATTACATGGCTTTATGTCATGCCCTGGCCATAGAGGCTTTTATTCTCTATTTTGTTTAGGTCAGGGTGTGACTAGGGTGGGCATTCTATGTTCCTTTTTCTATGTTCTTGTATTTCTCTGTTTTTGGCCAGGTATGGTTCTCAATCAGGGACAGCTGTCTATCGTTGTCTCTGATTGAGAACCATACTTAGGTAGCTCTTGCCCACATAGGTTTTGTGGGTAGTTATTTTCTGTTTAGTGTGTTTTGCACCTGACGGAGCTGTTGCACTTGTTTCTTGTTGTGTTCAGTTCTAAATAACACAAACACGCTGCACCTTGGACCTCACCTTCTTCCACCAATGGCCACTTTATTCAACCTTTTAAAATGTCTTGTAGACTATATGTAAGCCAGGAGATGTAAAATGTGTTTATGTTAATTAACAGTCAATTACCGTGAGACCGACAGTTCTTGTTTTTGACAATCACCGGCTGACAAAATGTTGTGACCGCAACGGCCCTAGTTATTACTGACTAAAGGTGTCTGACTTTAAAGTAAGCACACTGTCAAGCGATGTAGAGTCTTTATGGATGCGTTTTGAATGACCAAAGGGGTCACACTTCAGACAAAGTATTACAGGACACATAAAGTGTCAATAAATAGCATAGAACCTTCCGTTGATTTCTGGAGGTTGTCATGGTTCACAGGTTACTGTAGGGTGTGAGCGGTATTTAGATGGGTAGTTGGATCTGCCAAGCTTGTGTGTGTGTGTCAGAGCCAATATGGTTTGGAGGAGTCCAACCTGAGACTACCTAGCCACCAGGTATTCCTCTTCTGTTCCCAGGCTGGAGACCAGGGCTTGATTACAAACTGCTACGATGGCGGCAACATTATTTGGTCTGATCTTTCAGCGGGAAGAGGGTGAATGTGTCAAAGACCTGACTGGGTCCAGCACCACACGGTATGGCTTGTTATATTGTTGTGTGTGTTTGTGTACTGAGGAACATGTAACTTGGTTCTAGAAGAAAGCCAGGTTGACATGTATTGTCATGTGGCAGGTTGACATGTGTTGTCATGGATCTTGCCCTGGTAGTAGAATTGAGCGATTGCCACTGGATGGGCCAGATGCAAAGTCAAAATTGGCTTAATTGTAAAAATATCCTGAAAACGAAAATGTGCTTTTTGGTCTTAATCTAAGGTTAGGATTAAAACCGAATTTTGTGACTTTGTGGCTGTGCCATTTAGTGACCACTCTGATGAGCTGCCTCAAGTACATAAGTCATCCCAATAAATACCAACCTACGTGTGTTTGTGTGCGTGCGTGTGTGTTTGCGCTCTTTGTGTGTGTGTATGTGTTTGCACTCGGTGCTGTGTTTCTCTCTCTGTGTGTGTGTGTGTTTGCGCTCTACGCTGTGTGTGTGTGTGTGTGATCCTTCTGACTCATAAAGAATGTGTTGTCCCTTTCTCTTGCTCCAGAATGCATAATGGAGGAGAGGTGCCAAGGCTTTGGGATGTCTTGACATGAGAGAGGCCTTGGATTGAAGCAGCTCAAACAGGCTCCAAGTCAGGCACCAAGATGCCCAGAACAGTTCCCTTTTAGAGTTTAAGGACGCAACACTTTATTACATACACTACCTAAAACATGCAAGGAGACATGCATGGAGGCTGTCTTTGCAACATGTGTGCTGTTATCTCTGAGACAGACATAGTCTCATCTAGGGTGCAATTTATAAGCACTTAGTATTAACCATATACAGAATCCCACAGTTGGACCAACTTTGGACAAACAACATTCCATTCATTTCGGACATTAATTAATTCATGTTCATTCATCATTTATGAAGAAAATAAGTATGGTATGTAAAAAGAGATGGGTCATTAATGTAACCCAAGATAACCCCAGAACCACAGCAAGAGCCATCATCAGACCAAAGCAATATGAACCACATAGATGGTGGTAATGCAATAATAATAATATATATAGTAGTAATGTAATAATATATAGTGGTATTGTAATAATATATAGAGGTCATGTTATAATATATAGTGGTATTGTAATAATATATAGAGGTAATGTTATAATATATAGTGGTATTGTAATAATATATAGAGGTCATGTTATAATATATAGTGGTAATGTTATAATAGATAGTGGTATTGTAATAATATATAGTGGTAATGTCATAATATATAGTGGTATTGTAATAATATATAGTGGTATTGTAATAATATATAGTGGTAATGTTATAACATATAGTGGTATTGTAATAATATATAGAGGTCATGTTATAATATATAGTGGTATTGTAATAATATATAGTGGTATTGTAATAATATATAGTGGTAATGTCATAATATATAGTGGTATTGTAATAATATATAGAGGTCATGTTATAATATATAGTGGTAATGTTATAATAGATAGTGGTATTGTAATAATATATAGTGGTAATGTCATAATATATAGTGGTATTGTAATAATATATAGTGGTATTGTAATAATATATAGTGGTAATGTTATAATATATAGTGGTATTGTAATAATATATAGAGGTCATGTTATAATATATAGTGGTAATGTTATAATAGATAGTGGTATTGTAATAATATATAGTGGTAATGTCATAATATATAGTGGTATTGTAATAATATATAGTGGTATTGTAATAATATATAGTGGTAATGTTATAACATATAGTGGTATTGTAATAATATATAGAGGTCATGTTATAATATATAGTGGTATTGTAATAATATATAGTGGTATTGTAATAATATATAGTGGTAATGTCATAATAGATAGTGGTATTGTAATAATATATAGTGGTAATGTCATAATAGATAGTGGTAATGTCATAATATATAGTGGTAATGTCATAATAGATAGTAGTATTGTAATAATATATAGTGGTAATGTCATAATAGATAGTGGTATTGTAATAATATATAGTGGTAATGTCATAATAGATAGTGGTAATGTCATAATAGATAGTGGTATTGTAATAATATATATAGTAGTAATGTAATAATATATAGTGGTATTGTAATAATATATAGAGGTCATGTTATAATATATAGTGGTATTGTAATAATATATAGAGGTCATGTTATAATATATAGTGCTATTGTAATAATATATAGTGGTAATGTCATAATATATAGTGGTATTGTAATAATATATAGAGGTCATGTTATAATATATAGTGCTATTGTAATAATATATAGTGGTAATGTCATAATATATAGTGGTATTGTAATAATATATAGAGGTCATGTTATAATATATAGTGCTATTGTAATAATATATAGTGGTAATGTCATAATATATAGTGGTATTGTAATAATATATAGTGGTATTGTAATAATATATAGTGGTAATGTTATAACATATAGTGGTATTGTAATAATATATAGAGGTCATGTTATAATATATAGTGGTATTGTAATAATATATAGTAGTATTGTAATAATATATAGTGGTAATGTCATAATAGATAGTGGTATTGTAATAATATATAGTGGTAATGTCATAATAGATAGTGGTAATGTCATAATATATAGTGGTAATGTCATAATAGATAGTAGTATTGTAATAATATATAGTGGTAATGTCATAATAGATAGTGGTATTGTAATAATATATAGTGGTAATGTCATAATAGATAGTGGTAATGTCATAATAGATAGTGGTATTGTAATAATATATAGTGGTAATGTCATAATAGATAGTGGTAATGTCATAATATATAGTGGTAATGTCATAATAGATAGTAGTATTGTAATAATATATAGTGGTAATGTCATAATAGATAGTAGTATTGTAATAATATATAGTGGTAATGTCATAATAGATAGTGGTAATGTCATAATATATAGTGGTAATGTCATAATATATAGTGGTAATGTCATAATAGATAGTGGTAATGTCATAATAGATAGTGGTAATGTCATAATATATAGTGGTAATGTAATGTCATAATAGATAGTGGTAATGTCATAATATATAGTGGTAATGTCATAATAGATAGTGGTAATGTCATAATATATAGTGGTAATGTCATAATAGATAGTGGTATTGTCATAATATATAGTGGTAATGTCATAATATATAGTGGTAATGTCATAATATATAGTGGTAATGTCATAATAGATAGTGGTAATGTCATAATAGATAGTAGTATTGTAATAATATATAGTGGTAATGTCATAATATATAGTGGTAATGTCATAATAGATAGTAGTATTGTAATAATATATAGTGGTAATGTCATAATATATAGTGGTAATGTCATAATAGATAGTGGTATTGTAATAATATATAGTAGTATTGTAATAATATATAGTGGTAATGTCATAATAGATAGTGGTATTGTAATAATATATAGTGGTAATGTCATAATAGATAGTGGTAATGTCATAATAGATAGTGGTATTGTAATAATATATAGTGGTAATGTCATAATATATAGTGGTAATGTCACAATATAGTGACGTTGCCATTCTGCCCTTGAGCAGTTAATCCCCCAACAAAAAACCTCCTCCTCGGGAAGCGATGACATGGACGTTGATTAAGGCAGCCCCCTGCACCTCTCTGATTCAGAGGGGTTGGGTTAAATATGGAAAACACATTTCAGGTGAATCCGTTCAGTTGTGCAGCTGACTAGGTCTCCCCCTTTCCTCTCCCAGATTCCCCAGCGTTTGGCTGTGGAGGAGCAACACAATCCCTCTGACGCTCTAAGCATGCCATAACCCAACTGATCCCCTAGTCACATGCACTGGGAGGTGGCATCCAATGTCTTGGAGAAAGAAGCCTTGGGATTTGAGGAGCTCGAACAGGCTCCAAGCTTAGAACATTCCCCTTTTTACGGTTCCAGGTTCTTGACCTTCTCTGCTTCAAGTGTAATACACAGTACAAACTACAGAGAAATGAATACAAACACAGAGCAATTATTTGAGAAAACAAGTCAGGAAATAATGAATGATGAGAAAATGTTATGGGCAAACAAAGAGAATATGGGAGAATGACAAGATGCAGTCAGTGTAGGTCATTGTAAGACACATCACCATCAACTAACATAACCAGAAAGGTATTGCATGGTGAAATTGGGGACATACTGTTTGCAACTCTGAATCGAAAAATGAAATGAAAATTGTTATTATTAGTCCCTACCGTGGGACAACTTTGAGGGATGAGAACATGGACCAGAAACAGAGACAATTACTTATGGTTTACTGTGAGGTCTGATCTGTATGACTTCAGGGGTTTATATATAGCAGCGTGTCTGGTTGAGTGGGGGTTTATAAATGGTTCTGTCAAACAGGAGTTAGAACACACAAGAAGGGGGAAGGGAAGGAGGAGACAACGTAGATACCTGACCCTGTAGACAGTGGGGAAGAGAAAACTGCACTAAGATCACACACAGTCAGTCAGATAGCGAAGGCTGAGAGCTTTTTTTAGTGTGGCTACACATTTGTGTAGTGTTTTTTTTATAAAAATAAAAATAAATGATATAATAGTAAGCTGTATGTGTAGGGAGGCAGTGTTGGACATTTGTTGAGATAAAGACTGTTGCTGTTGGAAACGATGGCTTTATCTGGACCATGCTTCCAGAGGGGTTTGGAGGCTCTATGGAGGCAAGATGAAGAATTTAGGGGGGATAAGCACAATATAGATCGAGATGGAGAAGAGTGTGCAGGAGAAGTGAAAGAAAAGGATTGTGGGGATCAGGTGAACACAGAAGAAGAAGATAAAGATGATGAAGCATTTAGAAGGGAGGAAAACAGTCAAATACATCTAAAGAGGGAGACAACTGAAGAAGAGGAGGATGAGCTTCAAGAAGTGAAAAAAGAGTGGACAGCTGTTGGGGGGCAGAAAGGTGGAATAGAGGATGTGGATTCAATAAGGGTATATAGCAGAGACTCCTATACAAGAGAAATGTTCCAAACCCTGCAGCAGCTCAGGGACTCCTCTCTCCTCACTGACCTGACTCTGAGCACTGAGGATGGGCAGCGTCTTCACGCACACTCCCCTGTCCTGGCTGCTGTGAGCACCCTTGTCCACCAGAGACTGCAAGAGAGGGATGAGGAGAACGAGAGGAGAGATGTTGACATGTATATACAGACAGAGATATCCATCAGTCTGGGTCCTGAGGTGGGGCTTGTGGGGCTGGCAGGGGTGCTGGAGTTTGCATACACTGGGGCCTTAGCAGTTCTGAACAGACACACGCTGGCCCAGATACAGGCTGCAGCTACAACACTAGGGGTCCCCAGAGTTCTACAACTCTGCAGTGAAGAGGAGGAGAAGATGAAGAAGGGAGTAGAGACGAGGGCAGAAGAGAAGAAGATCTCTGCTGAAAAACAGATGAAGGTCAGTCTTCAGTCCATCAGACAATTGTGGACAAAGAGAGTGGGCTGTGATGTAGAGCTGGAGGTTGGTGGGGCATCATTTCATGGTGAGTAGACTGAAGTCAAAATACATCACGACTATGTACTGTAGAATGATACAGGAGACTATTTATTTATGGGGGCTCATCCTGGATCGAACTAAATAACCCCTAATGATGGTAATCATGTTGTTTTTGAGCATATGATGTTAAATATGATGTTAAAGGCCCAATGCAGCCCGTTTAAAATAAATGCTCAATATCAAATTGTTTCTGGTAACAATTAAGATCCTAACTGTAATTGATTTAAATTGTGAACAAGAAACAAAAGTATCTTCTTAGCAAAGAGCAATATCTCAAACAAGAATTTAGCTAGTCTGAGTAGGATGGGGAAGACAGAAAATGAGCTGTTATTGACAGAGAGGTTTGAACTCACTTTCATATTGGTGTATTATCTTATTTGCCACCTGGTGATGTCACCAGGCAGGTCAAAACCCCAACACACCAAAACAGACAGAAATGTCAGGCAGTCTTTTCAAACCGCTCCTACACTAAAATTGCATTATCATATTTTCACAATTTCACAGTATAAATCCAACCTCATAGTGTGGAATTATACACTGAGCGTACAAAACGTTAGGAACTCTTTCCATGACATAGACTGACCAGGGGAATCCAGGTGAAAGCTAGGATCCCTTATTGATGTCACATAAATTCACTTCAATCAGTGTCGATGAAGGGGAGGAGACATGTTAAATAAGGATTTTTAAGCCTTGAGATAATTGAGACATGGATTGTCTATGCGGCAGGGTAGCCTAGTGGTAAGAGCATTGGACTAGTAACTGGAAGGTTGCAAGTTCAAACCCCCGAGCTGACAAGGTACAAAGCTGTTGTTCTGCCCCTGAACAGGCAGTTAACCCACTGTTCCTAGGCTGTCATTGAAAATAAGAATTTGTTCTTGACTGACTTGCCTAGTTAAATAAAGGTAAAAAACATTTTTTGCCAATCAGAGGGTGAATGGGAAAGACAAAATATTTAAGTGCCTTTAAATGGGGTATGGTAGTAGGCAGAGGTGTTGACTTGAGCCACATGACTTGGACTCGAGTCAGAAATATGATGACTGCAAATTGACATTGACTTTAACACCAATGACTCGTGACTTGACTTGGACTTGAGCCTCTTGACTCGACCTGACTTGACACCCTCCCCAAGCCCAAATATAAAACATTATGCTATTAAAAAAGTGTGCAGCGCATCAACTCTTCATTTAACCGATTACATTTTGAATCGGACAGCAGCCAATCAAATTGTGCCAACTGAGAAAAAGTTGTGCGTGGCAGTGCAGAGGAACGTCGGCAGGTGAATTCAGATGGAGCCCATGGAAAGATGACACCCCAAATTATTATTTTTGGATATAAAGACACAATACATTTTAGCAAAGGTGTCAGCTAGAGATGACGTGCAGGAGCATGCCGGGATTTGTAATCTTGCATGATGTCTACTTTTATGCTAATTATAATTTTTGAATCTGAGAGTAAATCGAGCTGAATATATTGATAAAAGTCACCTTGTACGAGGAAGATTTACAAGCCAGGGTAAGCCTACACAAAACACAGCCCTTATTTTTAAGAGTTTCTAAAATCCACTATGAGAAAAATGAACGGCAAAAGTAAGGATTGGAAACATTTCCCTGTTTGACCGCTAGGTTTTATGGGTAAATAATAATAATAATAAATTATGACACCTCCACTCTTGGGCTCTATTCTCCCGCTAGAATGTAAGATAGGCTATGTATCTTCTAGTGATCTATTCAGGGCACAACTTTCACTGGGGACTGGGGGTATATGCCCCCCCCACATTCTGAAATTGCATTTTTGTCTCACCCAGTTTTACCATTGGAATGTGATACAAATGAGGCAACGGTGTGCTTTAGGACCATGCGGACACATTCAAGAGGTTGAGTAGGCTGTTTGGAGTTTTTATCCGATTGGATAAATAAAATAATAATCATGTCCCCCCCCCCACTTCTAATTCCAAAGTTGCGCCCCTGGATCTATCTAAGTGAGCGACAGGGAAATCCTGCTGCTTTGTCGGTCTGCTGTCTGTCCCGCCTCTCTGTACCTGTATTATTTTTGGGCTCTGTGGTTGGCTGTGCGTTGTGGTTGGCTGCTGTCACATTTATTATGTAATGTAAGTGGTAATGATGATTTGAAATCTACTCATGTGTTGTTTTGTGGAACATTCATTTATTTGATTTTGCGTGTTTCATAGGCCTATATAGCCAGCCACGGAGTCGGGCACATAGGTAATTTACTGTACTTCGATTGACGACCAAACAGCTTGTGTTGATTAGTTTATAAAAGGTGTCGACCTGACTAAATAAATGGTATACAACAAAAAAATATATATATATATTTTTTTACCTTTAACCAGGTAAGCTAGTGGAGAACAAGTTCTCATTTACAACTGCGACCTGGCCAAGATAAAGCAAAGCAGTGCGACACAAACAACAACACAAAGTTACACATGGAATAAACAAGTCTACCGTCAATAACACAATAGAAAAAAAGAAAGTCTATATACAGTGTGTGCAAATGGTATGAGGAGGTAAGGCAATAAATAGGCCATAGTAGCAAGTAATCACTGGAGTGATAGATGAGCAGATGATGATGAGCAGATGATGGTGTGTAAGTAGTGATACTGGTGTGCAAAAGAGCAGCAAAGTAAATAAAAACAATATGGGGATGAGGTAGGTAGATTGGGTGGGCTATTTACAGATGAACTGTGTACAGCTGCAGTGATCGGTTAGCTGCTCAGATAGCTGATCTATGATCCGATCTGATAGCTGATCTATGATGTTTAAAGTTATTGAGGGAAATGTCAGTCTCCAGCTTCAGCAATTTTTGCAATTTGTTCCAGTCACTGGCAGCAGAGAACTGGAAGGAAAGGCGGCCAAAGGAGGTGTTGGCTTTGGGGATGACCAGTGAGATATACCTGCTGGAGCGCGTGTTATCGTGACCAGTAAGCAGAGATACGATGGAGCTTTAACTAACATAGACTTATAGATGACCTGGAACCAGTGGGTCTGGCGACAAATATGTAGCGCGGGCCAGCCGACGAGAGAGCATACAGGTCGCAGTGGGAGGTGGTATAATGCACTTTGGCAACAAAACGGATGCCACTGTGATAGACTACATCCAATTTGCTGAGTAGAGTATTAGAAGCTATTTTGTAGATGACATCGCCGAAGTCAAGGATCGGTAGGATAGTCAGTTTTACTAGGGTATGTTTGGCGGCGTGAGTGAAGGAGGCTTTGTTGCAAAATAGAAAGCCGCTTCTAGATTTGATTATGGATTGGAGATGTTTGATATGAGTCTGGAAGGAGAATTTACAGTCTAGCCAGTCACCTCGGTATTTGTAGTTGTCCACATTTTCTAGGTCATACTGCCGAAGGCTGCCTTGTCTCGGGCCACATTACGTCAGCGGAGTCTGACTCTCTGCCTGAATCGGCCCAGTACCACTGTGCTAGCTGGGAAATGATGATAAAACATTTGCAGAAGATGTCAAATCATTACTACAGGAACAATAGGTAGCGGAGAGAGAGCCTCGTTCTGTTCCAAAATAGGATAAAAGAAAACAGATTGAAGGTTATAAAAGCTAATGTCATGACACTTATATGGTATTATTAAAGGTATTGATATATGCCTACTGGTTTGATTAAAGTGTCGACAATGGAGTGAGTAGTCAACTGCTGCTTTCTGTGTAGCAAAGTCCATGCTTAACACCTGCTTCATTATTCAATCACACCTGTAGGTCTAGTCATGTTCACCTAACTTTGTATTAAAGTGTGGGTGCACAATCTCAACAGGGAATCCATGTTTAACCTTTAAAACATTTTTTAAACCTAAATAAACTACATTGAAAAAGTAGACTAGATTTAGTTTACGCCACAATAAATGTAATTAAAAAGGGCTGACTAGACTCGTTTTTCTGACTAGATTACTAATCTACCGCTTTACCTCAAACTCCCACCCACAGTGATTGATTGACAGGTTTGAAACCCTACCAACTCTGTGAGCCAAAGTCATCCTGCCCCCTCGCCTGACAATCCCTCCCACAGTGATTGATTGACAGGTTTGAAACCCTACCAACTCTGTGAGCCAAAGTCATCCTGCCCCCTCGCCTGACAATCCCTCCCACAGTGATTGATTGACAGGTTTGAAACCCTACCAACTCTGTGAGCCAAAGTCATCCTGCCCCCTCGCCTGACAATCCCTCCCACAGTGATTGATTGATAGGGCAAACTATTAATTAAAAATAAAAGTGGTAATTCATATCTTACAGTAAATATGACTTACATCTCAAGAGAAGAAAGGTTTCATGTACTTAGAAAGTATTCCTGATCATATAGGTCAAGGCTTAGACGTTATCCAAAACAAGTAACAACCCACTGAATTCATACATTTTCAGGATTTTTTATTGCAAAGTCATTTTATTGCAGTCATTGTAAAGTTATTAAAGTATTCAAAATGTAGCTGTGTATTTTGGATGGAATCAAGGCATTAGAATGTACCAGAGGCCACCAAAATAGAGCTCGTGCTGCAAAACTATTAGGGACTATCACCCGTACTTTTCTATTTGGCTGGCTACTCCATATACTTACGGAAAACACTGTCAATAAGAATAATAGGCTGATATATGAATATTATTAGTATATTAATATATAACAACATAATAATAATCTGATTTTATAATGAGAACAATTTAAATGAAATGTTAATTGCATATTTGTTTTGTTTATTGTTGGGGACTCGTTTGGGATCAAAACAAATGGTAAGATTCTGCCTTTTGTCTTATATCTGAATTCATAAGAGTCATCATTAACCAGATGTGGAAGTAGTCTATATGAGCTACCTGATGGTAACAACAATATTCAATTTCCTCTTCTTTCCCCTGACTCAAGTCCACAGAGTGCTCTTGTCTGCCAGTAGTGACTACTTCAGGGGAATGTTCACCAGCGGGATGAAGGAATCCCAGCAGGCCTGTGTGGCTCTTCCCTTCCTGGAGGCCTCAGAGCTGGAGGCCCTGATTGGCTACTCCTACAGCGGGTCCCTCCCCCTCAGCTGGGGGTGTGTCTTTGAGATCACCTGCATTGCCTTCCAGCTCCAGTTCCAGCCCGCCCTCTTGCTGTGCCTCGACTTCCTGAAACAAGAAATGGACGCCCACTCCTGCCTGGATGTGGCGTCTTTCGCTGAGGCTTATGGCATAACGGAACTCCTTGAAGAGGCCAACGACTTTGTCCTGAGACACTTCCAAAATGTGGCAGCCACGCCTAAATTCCAGGACCTGCCAGTCAAGAAGCTTAGAAAATACCTGAAAAGCAACTCCCTCTTTGTGCCCTCTGAGCTTGTGGTCTTCAAGGCAGTGGTGGTCTGGATCGAGGCCTGTCCCAGCAAAAGGCTTAAACTCACCAAAGAGCTGATGAAGAACGTCCACTTTCCTCTCATGACATTCAAGGAGTTCGGTGAAGTTAAAACCGCAAAACTGTGGACTGAATGCAACATAAAAAGTCTCTATCAGACTATGCTGGAGGACTTTCGCTCTCATCACGTTGCATCTGAGACCCTGTGCAGGGTCTACCTACCAAAGGACAGCCTAGTCTTGGTGGGTGGAGACCAGATCTCTGCCGACTTTATCCGGCGAACCCCTAGTCGAGAACTGTGGTTTGGGAACTCTCTGAGGAACTACACAGGCGTTGTGAAGACAGTTGAGTGGAGGTTGCTGGGAGAGATGCCAAATCCACCAAGGTTAAGTCACGAGTTGGCTGTTGTCGCAGGGAAGTTGTACGTGCTCGGGGGACAGAGTTATAAAGGCATGCTTGGCGTTCTAAACTCGGTCTACAGGTGAGATAAGAACTTTTGGGTTTGTATCTGCTAAGTAATGAGTCCTTTAGGTATGAATATTTTTGACATATTTATGTTTTTACATGATTTTCTTCCTTCACATCTCATTCTTTGTGTTCTTTCAGATATGATCCGCTTCAGAACCGCTGGGAGAGATTGGCCAACTTGCAGGAGAAAAGGTGTCATTTTTCTGTGGTTGTTCTGGATGAGATGATATATGCCATTGGAGGGTACATTGATCCAGAAACGAACCTGGATAGTGTGGAGTGCTACTGTCCAAATACAGATTCCTGGAGGTAAGGTTTTTCTTTGGGAGGAATGGTAACACAGAATCACTTGCAGTAATTACTGGTTCCATTGGAAATGGTATGTAACTTAAGTAAAACTTTGTTGCTTTGTTGCTATCTTTATCAAATGTGGCCTTCCCTGTTAGCTTTGCCAAACCCTTGGATATGACCTTGAGTTGCCATGCTTCCACACTGTTGGATGGAGAGGTCTTCATCTCAGGGGGGTTCGACTGCAAGTACCACTGTCTGGTGTCCATGTTCCTGTACCACCCTGAGAGAGGAACTACATACCTGGCAGAGATGAGCCAACCTCGAGCCCATCACTGCATGGAGACTTTAAACAACCATCTTTATGTGGCCGGAGGAGTCACTGTTGATGAAAACATGATGTCTATTGACCAGCTGGCCTGTGAGGTCTACGACCCTGTTAGTGACTCCTGGAGCACCCTCACGCCCCTGGCCGTCTCCCATGTTGGAGCAGCCTCTGTGGTTCTGGAGGGGATGCTCTATGTGCTGGGAGGATACTGCCAAGAGGACTACAGGGAGACCAGACTGGTGCATCGCTATGATCCCACCATCCAACTATGGGAGAATATCGGCGAGATACCCGGACCTAACACTGACATAAGAGCCTGTTTGCTCCACCTGCCCAAACACTTGAGACAATGAAACATCACTATACATCCCATAACACCACACTAAATATTATTCCATTACATGACCCACACCTTACTCCACCAGTATTCTTAACTTCAGTAACTTAAACATGTTTATTTCTCTCCATATGCAGGCTATAAGTGAATTACTAACAAAACAGGGAGGGTATTACAATTTCAGGGTCGCTTCATGTCTTCCTGGGAAATGAGAAACTGGGAAGTCATACCTCTGACATGAATGTGTTCACTTGACTTTGAAAGGGGACAAATTTTTCTACCAATAAGATTTTAGCTAGCTTGATAAACTAGCTAAAATTGCTAATAATAAAGTTAGCTAACTTGCTTAACATTGACATATATCAAACTAGCTACATTTGCCAACATTTGTCCAAAATCGTTTGACATAAAACATAACTTTTCTGTCCTTGCATTTATAGCAGTGTAAATTGTTATTATATCATATATTAAGCATTAAACAGTTAAATTAGACATTTAACTTGAACCCTGTAAAAATCCTAGATCTAGCAGTCAGACAGTTTTTGTGTTAAGATATCAGAAACGCGGGGTACCTATGTAACATTTCGTGTCTCCTTATGTTACAGGGTGGAAACAGTTTTCATGGGCACACAAATCCAAAATGATGTATGCGATTCCATAATTGAATGCTTCTAACGAAAGAGTCAACTTAACTTGATACTTAAAACCTAAATTGATACTGTCATTAACATGGTTCTTCAATAATTAAGCATTATACTTAGTGGATGCTCATTTGGTGTCCGGTTGATTAGTTACGTTGTAATCTCAATCTGATCCAGGAAAGAATTTTCCGAATGACAGTCAAGTGACGAGCAGCTGTTGTGATAGCGCAGGCGATACAACAACTGCTGGAAGAAAGGTGTTTGCGAGAAAAGTATTTTGGTGTCTCATTCGTTATGCAAGTGAAAACATTTGTGCCTGGATCCACAGTGAATGTAATATCTCTAGCGAATTGATGTTGATCATCTGTTGTTGTCTGATTGGTCTCATTCGATTTAACAAACAAAGCATCAAGGTAATGAATTCATGTTTTTGTGCCTCAGATTGGAAACCTAGTGTGCGCAATTGTATAGGATAGACTATTGCTCAACACCTACGCTCTTCCTGATCAAGGCTGCAGTATGTAACTGTATGGGGCAACCAGATTAAATTCACATAGAAATGGGAGTTATAGATCTGTCATTGTCATTGAAAACAAGTCCAAGAAAAAAGTACAAAAAAATGTATGAACTCATTACTGTAAATCCCTCTGGATAAGAGCTTCTGCTAAATTACTAACATGTAAATAGGTAGATCTGTTGTATGTGTTTAATTTGGATTTAGCCTATTTTACGTTCAGTATTGTACACCAGCTTCGAACAGCTGAACCCCCCTCCCATGGAGCCGATGTTCTGGATGCAATCATCAGAAGAACGAAAGATTACATGCAGTTTTCATACACCACCGCACAACAGGTCAAGAGGGGTTTCTTTGCCAACAATGGGTTCCCAGATACAAACGAGGCAATGATAGGTTATGTGATGCGCAAAATATGCGTCTGGCTGTGGTGGCAAGGTAGCCAGGTGGAATGCACAACTCGTTCATTCTGCAGAACAGCATTGTTAGCCTATACGTTAGCCTACACGCCTACGGGAGTGAGCTGTTGAGGATGGATGGCTTATTGGTGAGTGTTGCCTACTCATTTGAACTATATTTGCCATTGCTAAAGCAAATTGAATTGTCTTATTGGTCCTCTCTTTGTCCCTATGTTTTAATTTTTACTGGTCAAGCCACAACTGAGCGTGCCAAATAAATGCTGTACTCAATCTCCGACACTATTACCTCTGTCTCGTCCACCTTTTTGTTGTTGCGCCATTGTATTTCATGGTGCTGCTTTGTATATTCCCATGGGCTTTTACGGGATGATTTTGATACATGGTTACTTAAAGGCGTTTCGAAATGCAAATAGCCAAAGTTGTGCAGAAGCACTGAGGCTAAAAACAATTGGTATTTATCAATGGTTATCTATTACAGGTGTGAGTATGATACTTGTAGGATTGTTTGATAAATAACACTTTTTCTTTGCATACAAACATTCTAAATTCAGTTTGTAAGTAGTATTTCAGAATAGTTTCTATGCAATATTGATAAATGAGGCCCCTGGTGTGGTTATCTGAAGTACCCACGAAGGCCACTAAATGTTATACAATCAGATAGGAATACAAATACTAGATAGTACTATACATATAGATGTATTTCTAATAGAACTAAAGCCATGTCAAAAAGGGAAAAACTATTGAAAAATGAAGTGTTAGTATAAGGAACCCACAGTCAGAAAGAGAGCATTTACAACGGGGAAGAAAGAAGACACACATAGAAAACTATAAACAAACAGAACCAGGAGACGTCTAGAAAACAACTAGATAAAAGGTTAAAGGGGAACTGCAACAGCTGATTCAGCCTTGTTTTTTGGCACCTCAAGAAATGCTGGGGGCCATCACAGGTGCCAAATGTGAGTTGGCTTGGGGGTCAGTAGCCTACAGAGTAATATGAGCAGAATGCAATTGCTGAACTTATGTAGATATTCTAAACAAATTGTTTTAATGCCTTTCAAATGTAGTAGCAGGTTAATTAGGAATGAACAATCCTTTACATAATACCACAGAATCAGTGTTCTGCTAATATAACAGTGTGAACCTTTCATTGTCATTCCCAGCCGATACAGACACTGAGCCTATGGGGATTTTGTCTGGTGGTAATGGGGCTACCTTGGTGAACATGTCAGAGTGGTCATACCTTCCTGTTTGGTGTCATGTATACAACAGGAGTTCCCTGATCCTGGTGCAGAACACACAGGGTTTTCCCTCCCCATAATGAAGGATACCATTCAATTCAATAACAAAAAAAGACAATCCAAGTAAAAGTTGTCTAGTAAAACGTTTATGTTGAGTGCCAGGTCTGTCTGTCAGTCAGGACTCCATCACATCATCATGCAAGTCTCCAAGTGCTGGCTCCATAGATGCATCTGTCAACACACACACAGTCACGGTTCTATGACCAATGGCACTTAGAATAGGTGATATCTGACAAACAAACATATACTATATTGACGTTTTAACAGGTCAGACTAAACCTACCTAATTGTGGTTTCCCCATCAACGACCATTGGGGAACAGACTGGAGGCAGGGTCTTTGCCACCGCCCCATTGATGGGCATGGCAACGTATCATCAAAGATACTGGTTGGTCACACACAAACAGTGCACTGATTGCATTATTAATGGTGGTGATGATTAGCCTGCTGGAACCAACCTGATTGCTGCGTTCGCCTTTCTACTTTCTACTTCACTTCAGATATCGTTATTGGTGAAGGGACATAGAATGCCAAAAGCAGTAATCAGGTTGGTTCCACCAAGCTAAACTGTTTTGACCTTTGACCAGGTAAAACGTGACCAACCTGATTCACGTGTCCTCCCTGTTCCATTCGTAGGAATGCTCACAGCGAGGGCATGTCTGCGTGATGGCTCAGCCACACATGTCCCGTGTGGTTCAGTTGGTAGAGCATGGCGCTTGCAACGCCAGGGTTGTGGGCTTGATTCCCACGGGGGACCAGTATGAAGATGTATGCGCTCACTAGTGTAAGTCGCTCTGGATAAGCGCGTCTGCTAAATGACTTCAATTTCAAATGTAAATGTGATGTTCCCTTTGCTGGTGTTCTCTATGTTGCATGTTTGGCTGCAAACTGGACATCTCTCAAACAACTGCAGCAGGCAATCCTCATAAACAATGTTCCTCATCTTATGAGTTGGTGTTGAGTGGGAGGGTCTGTGACAGGCCAATCCAATAGATAGTCAAGTGCTGATTTGCATTTTGTTATAAAAAAATAACAAAGATTTTTGATAATACACCAAAATCACTCGACTACTTGTATCTGCTTGGCTGGGAAATGAACCTACTAGTTTATCCCCATATGGAAAATGATCATAATCAAATAAGAACCTTGTATGGCAGAAGAAGATAATTTGTACAAAAATCAAATACGAATCTGATAAGATGTTGCATGTTTTTCCTTACTGTACTGTATGTTAGTGGTGTATTGGCATACTGTATGTTAGTGGTGTATTGGCATACTGTATGTTAGTGGTGTATTGGCATACTGTTAGTGGTGTATTGGCATACTGTTAGTGGTGTATTGGCATACTGTTAGTGGTGTATTGGCATACTGTTAGTGGTGTATTGGCATACTGTATGTTAGTGGTGTATTGGCATACTGTATGTTAGTGGTGTATTGGCATACTGTTAGTGGTGTATTGGCATACTGTATGTTAGTGGTGTATTGGCATACTGTTAGTGGTGTATTGGCATACTGTTAGTGGTGTATTGGCATACTGTTAGTGGTGTATTGGCATACTGTTAGTGGTGTATTGGCATACTGTTAGTGGTGTATTGGCATACTGTATGTTAGTGGTGTATTGGCATACTGTATGTTAGTGGTGTATTGGCATACTGTTAGTGGTGTATTGGAATACTGTTAGTGGTGTATTGGCATACTGTATGTTAGTGGTGTATTGGCATACTGTTAGTGGTGTATTGGCATACTGTATGTTAGTGGTGTATTGGCATACTGTATGTTAGTGGTGTATTGGCATACTGTATGTTAGTGGTGTATTGGCATACTGTTAGTGGTGTATTGGCATACTGTTAGTGGTGTATTGGCATACTGTATGTTAGTGGTGTATTGGCATACTGTATGTTAGTGGTGTATTGGCATACTGTATGTTAGTGGTGTATTGGCATACTGTATGTTAGTGGTGTATTGGCATACTGTATGTTAGTGGTGTATTGGCATACTGTATGTTAGTGGTGTATTGGCATACTGTATGTTAGTGGTGTATTGGCATACTGTATGTTAGTGGTGTATTGGCATAATGTATGTTAGTGGTGTATTGGCATACTGTTAGTGGTGTATTGGCATACTGTATGTTAGTGGTGTATTGGCATACTGTATGTTAGTAGTGTATTGGCATACTGTATGTTAGTGGTGTATTGGCATACTGTATGTTAGTGGTGTATTGGCATACTGTATGTTAGTGGTGTATTGGCATACTGTATGTTAGTGGTGTATTGGCATACTGTACGTTAGTGGTGTATTGGCATACTGTATGTTAGTGGTGTATTGGCATACTGTATGTTAGTGGTGTATTGGCATACTGTATGTTAGTGGTGTATTGGCATACTGTATGTTAGTGGTGTATTGGCATACTGTATGTTAGTGGTGTATTGGCATACTGTATGTTAGTGGTGTATTGGCATACTGTATGTTAGTGGTGTATTGGCATACTGTATGTTAGTGGTGTATTGGCATACTGTATGTTAGTGGTGTATTGGCATACTGTATGTTAGTGGTGTATTGGCATACTGTATGTTAGTGGTGTATTGGCATACTGTATGTTAGTGGTGTATTGGCATACTGTTAGTGGTGTATTGGCATACTGTATGTTAGTGGTGTATTGGCATACTGTATGTTAGTGGTGTATTGGCATACTGTATGTTAGTGGTGTATTGGCATACTGTATGTTAGTGGTGTATTGGCATACTGTATGTTAGTGGTGTATTGGCATACTGTATGTTAGTGGTGTATTGGCATACTGTATGTTAGTGGTGTATTGGCATACTGTATGTTAGTGGTGTATTGGCATACTGTATGTTAGTGGTGTATTGGCATACTGTATGTTAGTGGTGTATTGGCATACTGTATGTTAGTGGTGTATTGGCATACTGTATGTTAGTGGTGTATTGGCATACTGTATGTTAGTGGTTAGTATTGGCATACTGTTAGTGGTGTATTGGCATACTGTATGTTAGTGGTGTATTGGCATACTGTATGTTAGTAGTGTATTGGCATACTGTATGTTAGTGGTGTATTGGCATACTGTATGTTAGTGGTGTATTGGCATACTGTATGTTAGTGGTGTATTGGCATACTGTATGTTAGTGGTGTATTGGCATACTGTATGTTAGTGGTGTATTGGCATACTGTATGTTAGTGGTGTATTGGCATACTGTATGTTAGTGGTGTATTGGCATACTGTATGTTAGTGGTGTATTGGCATACTGTATGTTAGTGGTGTATTGGCATACTGTATGTTAGTGGTGTATTGGCATACTGTATGTTAGTGGTGTATTGGCATACTGTATGTTAGTGGTGTATTGGCATACGGTATGTTAGTGGTGTATTGGCATACTGTATGTTAGTGGTGTATTGGCATACTGTATGTTAGTGGTGTATTGGCATACTGTATGTTAGTGGTGTATTGGCATACTGTATGTTAGTGGTGTATTGGCATACTGTATGTTAGTGGTGTATTGGCATACTGTATGTTAGTGGTGTATTGGCATACTGTATGTTAGTGGTGTATTGGCATACTGTATGTTAGTGGTGTATTGGCATACTGTATGTTAGTGGTGTATTGGCATACTGTATGTTAGTGGTGTATTGGCATACTGTATGTTAGTGGTGTATTGGCATACTGTATGTTAGTGGTGTATTGGCATACTGTATGTTAGTGGTGTATTGGCATACTGTATGTTAGTGGTGTATTGGCATACTGTATGTTAGTGGTGTATTGGCATACTGTATGTTAGTGGTGTATTGGCATACTGTATGTTAGTGGTGTATTGGCATACTGTATGTTAGTGGTGTATTGGCATACTGTATGTGTTAACGTATATGGCTTATGTGGAAAGTACAACTGGATACATGATTGTGGTGATTGTCTTACATAGATGTGGTATGACAGATGTGAGACAAAATATATGAATCATATAGTCCCTCTATGACTATTATCAGTAAAGTGTATGTTCTGATAATGTAAACTCTACAACATTTGGTTGTCCTAATAGGTTTCATATTGTTTTTATACCTCAACATACACTGAGTGTATAAAACATTAAGAACACCTTATTTAATGATGAGCTGCACCCCAGTTATGAGTTTTGTATATCATTTGTATATAAATGATATACAAAATGATATTCAGATTTGTATATAATGTGTATGTACATTTTCATTTTCAGGTATGAATTTCCACGGTTAGAAAACACATTTTATAATAAGTTTGCAATAGTTTGTATTTGTTCCTATATAAATGCTGCATGTTACAATGTAGGAATCAAATAACACCTTAACCAGTCCATTATAAGGGAAATAATGATGAACATTCAGCAAACTGTTAAGTATAACATGTTTATTAACAAATGAAGAGGCCCTGATGATGCCGAACCGTCACTTATACAGTGCTGGAAATGTTTTATCTCAAAAAACACATCTGTACCAAACAAGGAGTAAATAGCCCTTAATAAATATTTCCCTGAAATATTTCAGCAAGTGTAGTACAGTGCATAAAAAAATACATCTAGATTGTGAAAAAGGTCTACTGTATGGATTCCATGTTTAAAGTAACTGTCCATTGTTTATAGATTTATATGAAATATGATCTATTATTAATTATAATCTGAGTGAAATCATTTTAGTTCCAAAAATGTATTAAGTAGAGTATGTTAAAAAGCAGCTTTTCTGTGTTGGAATGATTGCAGCATACCCCAACAACAATGACGAGGGTGTATAGCGGTCATAACAAATATTCATGCAAGTAAACCACTTATTGGCCAGCTCATCCTCTTCGAAGAAATAGCAAGCATTTTTTGTATCTGTTTAAAATACAAGTTTGAGGTGGCTTTAAAAAGACAATTCTCCAATGTACAGTATTGTGACGCCACACTTTCTGCACTGTTGTTAAAATCATTTGTTTTATTTAGTATAGTATACATTTCTGTGTTAAGCATCCTAAATAATGCCATGGATTCCGTCTCTGAAAAATAGGACAGAAAAAAGGGAAGCATGATGTAAGATGGGAACCTGGTATGCCAACTGATTATAGGCTACTGAAGACTTACCGCTCCACCGGTTTTCCTGAAAATAGTAGAGGAAAAATAAAGAATTCAGCACAATTTGGTGAAAGCCCTGAAACCTAAAGAAAGCCCCCTTTTTACCATCACTAGTGTTGTGTTAAATAATTACATTTGAATGATAACATATTCGCTTAGGATCTCTTGGTGAAGAAACTGGATGAATGGACTCTCCTGTGGACTGAAACTGGATGAATGGAACAACAATGTCCAGTGTCACTAACAAATACAGTCACAGTCCTTCACTCGAAAGGCAAGGCACACTGGGAAATATGCAAATAAGTCTTTACACTAAGCAGTGTGTTAATTTTACACTGAAAAGTGTGAACCCAGGTAGATACTGGAATCTGAGGTGCAGTTAACTTTAACTCTAATGAACGTACCCTTTGCAGCAGAGGTAACTCCTTTCCTTTGGCGGTCCTGATGAGAGCCAGTTTTATCATTGTGCTTGATGGTTTTTGCGACTGCACTTGAAGAAACTTTCAAAGTTCTTGAAATGTTCCGCATTGACTGACCTTCATGTCATAAAGTAATGATGTGCTGTCGTTTCTCTTTGCTTGTTTGAGCTGTTCTTGCCATAATATGGACTTGGTCTTTTACCAAATAGAGCTGTCTTCTGTATACCACCCCTACCTTGATACAACACAACCGATTGGCTCAAACAATTAAGAAGGAAAGAAATTCCACAAATTAACTTTAACAAGGCACACCTGTTAATTGAAATGCATTCCATGTGACTACCTCATGAAGCTGGTTAAGAGAATGCCAAGAGTGTGCAAAGCTATCATCAAGACAAAGGGTGGCTACTTTGAAGAATCTCAAATATAAGATTTGTTTAACATTTTTTGGTTACTATATGATTCCATATGTGTTATTTCATAGTTTTGATGTCTTCACTATTATTCTACAATGTAGAAAATAGCAAAAATAAAGAAAAACCCTTGAATAAGTAGGTGTGTCCAAACTTTAGACTGGTACTGAATATCATTTCATGAAACAAATAACACTCTTTGTAAGGAGGTCATAAGTTATGTAATACTGTCAACACACATACATTCATTTTTCTTTTGTTTTCTACAAACAGTAAAAAAACAGCACCTGACAAACAACACTTTGCAAAACAAAATGCCCACTACCCAACACATCCCCAAAGTGATCAACATATGGTTACCAAATTTCGTCAAACACTTTCGTTTTTTTAATTTAATTGAATAATATATCAAATCCAATGGTACAGTATGTAGCTAGATAGTTCAGTCCTCCAGTTTGCTATTAATGGTGAATATGAGGCTTTTCAATTGATGGCTATGCAGACCTTGACAACAAAGCTTTCTCTGAGATGAATCCCAACTATTGACATATCCCAACAGACAGAACCGTGGAGATGGAGGGAAAAACATTCCCAGTGACAAGGAAATAGGACATACAGTACATGACCCCAAAATGGTGTCAGTTTGTCACAGGACCACAGCATATGTAATAGTATTCTTCTGTGCATCTCCAACAGAGATGTGACATTTCTGGGTGTATTATACTGTATGTGTTATGGCAGGAGTGTAAAACGTCCTATGAATGATCTTAAATGGCAGTAATTTATGTCTTAGGTTGTAGGAGCAGGTATGAACATTTTTGAATCCAAATATTTCTTGTAATTGACTGAATGACAGTAGATATCCATCATAGAATGTTAAAAATGCATGATGGCACTTTGGAACCAGGACTTTAAGGTGCTGTCATTAAACACCCGAGGTAAGGTAGGGTTATTCCAAATACGAATGGAATTGGCTGTTGTTCAATGAAAACAATATATCAATGACATAAAGAATTAGGCTATGATTTCTGGCAGACAATATGTTTTTTTTTCACAAATGCCAGCATAGCTCTTTCTCTGTGTTTTAGTCAGATTTTTTTTATTTTATATATGGCAACCCCAGCCCTCTTTCTCACCATGTGACCCTCCCTCTCTCATTGTTTTATTTTCTCTAGTGGGCAAGCAGGTGGAGCATTAAAGTAGTCCTGCCTCTTTCTAAGTGTTTTTCAGTTCATAAAAAACAACTTCAATGTAATGTGGAACTTTATCACCCTCGAAAGTTCCCTCTCTCATTGTCTCAAGTGTTTGGGCAGGTGGAGCAAACAGGCTCTTATGTCAGTGTTAGGTCCGGGCATCTTGCCTATATTCTCCCAACGTTGGGTAATGGGTTCATATCGGTGAACCAGTCTGGTCTCCCTGTAGTCCTCTTGGCAGTATCCTCCCAGCACATAGATCTTCCCCTCCAGAACCACAGAGGCTGCTCCAACATGGGGGATGGTCAGGGGCGTGAGGGTGCTCCTGGAGTCACTAACAGGGTCGTAGACCTCACAGGCCAGCTGGTCGGTGTAGAACGTACGTAGGTTACACACCCCTCCAACCACGCAGAGACCACCACCACCATGATGCAGGACCTCCATACAGTGCTGGGCCCGATCCTGGCTCATCTCTGCCAGGTAGGTAGTTCCTCTCTCAGGGTGGTACAGGAACATGGATGTCAGACACTGGTACCTGCAGTCGAACCCCCCTGAGATGAAGATTTCTCCATCCAACAATGTGGCAGCGTGGCAACTCAGGGCCTGGTCCAGAGGCTTGGCAAAGCTGGAGATTGGCAATGGTTGGTATGAGGTTGGAAATAGTACTGATTCAGAACAATCACAGATGGTTCAAATTGAGAGTGCTATTGTTGAATTGAGTCAAAATTATATGCTGCTCTTACATTATTCTGCATGTGTCCGAAATGTAAAACATTCATCCTGTACACTGTAAACCAACTCAAGCACAACTCCTTATTCTTAAATACCACTAGATGTCACCGTGATGATATTTGTTCGGTTCAGACGCCAGAGAGTCACACTACATTCTTCTTCTAACTCCACAGGTTCTTTGTTTACCTCACAAATCATTTGATCCTTACAAATAAAAACCCTGCAGGAGTTGAGCAAACGATGCTGAATAGTCTTGACAGGGACTTTTGTTTTGACATTTTGGGTAAAATCAGTTATGAGCTGAGGAAAACACTTGCAACAGATCCAAGTTTTGAAAAGTCTGTTTAATATACTTTCCTGTTCAATAATATTCTGTCTTCCATGAGATTCTATCTTACCTCCAGGTGTCAGATACGGGGCTGTAGTCCTCCACACTGTCCAGGTTGGTATTCATGTCCATGTCTCCTCCGATGGCGTAGAGACGATCACCCCACACCACCACCGAGAAGTTACTCCTGTACTCCTGCATGTCAGCCAACCTCTGCCAGCTGTCCTGCATGGGGTCATACCTGTATGTGTGTGCGTGTGTGTATGTGTGTGCGTGTGTGTGTGTGTGTGTGAGATAAAGATAAAGAGAACATTTTCCTCAATGATAATAAACATACATTTTCTACATCAGAAAAAAGCCATATGTATTGTTAAAACAACTGATCTTTGACCCCTTTATACCTGTACACTGATTTCAGCGTATCAGTCTTTGTGTAGAACTCACACCCTCCGATCACGTACAGCTGCCCCTCCATCACCCCCACCCCGTGTCTAAACCTGGGCTTCTCTGGTATCTCTCCCAGAATCCTCCAGTCCATGGCCTTCACCAGGCCTGTTCCGGTGCGGAGGGAGTTAGCGAACCACAGCTGCCTGCTGGGAAGCCGTTTACCCAAGTCAGGATCCAGCTGGTCGCCTCCGACCAGAACCAGGGCGTCTTTGGGCCGTCGGATCCGGCACTGGTCCAGGGTCTCGGGAAGACTGAAGCCAAACTCTTTGAGGGCTGAGCCGTACAGATCCACCTGTAGTAATAATAACAATTATACATTTTATTTATAATCAGCTTTTTATAAAACCAAATTGCTGTCTGTATGATGTGTATTATACACTATCTGTTATGTCTTAATATACAGCAGAATTCTTAAAGACTATTTCCCAATACAATTATAGTTGATCTTGTTATATTGTATTGAGATACAGTTGTATCATATCGTATTGTACCTCTGTGTCGCTGCTGCATTCCATGCGCAGGTTGATTGCCCTGACCTCTCTGAACTCCTTAAAGGTCATGAGCTGGAAGCGGACTCCTGTCATCAGCTCCTGGGCCTGGGCTAGCCTCTCTGCCGGGTTGGCCTCTACCCAGACCACCACAGCCCTGAACACGGCCAGCTCTGAGGGCGCACAGAGGCCGTCAGAGTGGAGAAAATCCAGCAGTTTATCAGCCGGAAGGTCCAGGAATTTCAGGCTGGTAGACACTTCTTGGAAGTTCCTCAGAACAAAGTCCTCGGCCTCCTCGAGGAGTCCCGGCATCTCATAAGCCAGGGCAAAGGAGGCCACATCCAGACATGAGTGGGCATCCATTTCCCGTTCCAGGAAATCAAGGCATAGCAAGAGGGTGGGCTGGAACTGGAGCTGCAGGGCGGTGCAGGTGATCTCAAAGACACACCCCCAGCTGAGGGAGAGGGACCCGCTATAGGAACAGCCAATCAGAGCCTCAAGCTCAGATGCCTCCAGGAAGGGAAGGGCTACACAGGGCTGATGTGATTCCCTCATCCCGCTGGTGAACATTCCCCTGAAGTAGTCACTACTGGCAGCCAGGAGCACTCTGTGGACTTGAGTCAGGAGAGGGAGGAAAATTCAGCATCTGATTTCAGCATCAGCTGTATCATCAAAACTTCTTTAGAATCATTATTATTACCATCATCACCATTGTTATCATCAAGTTACTCCTAAACATAATACTGGGTCTACTCCAGCTTGATCCCCGGCAAACCCCCATAAAACCACAAACATTCTCTCCTCTATCGTTGCTTCAGTACATAGTCATGACAGGTTTCATTTCAGTCTACTCACCATGGAATGATGTTCCTCCAACCTGCAGCTCCACATCACAGCCCACTCTCTCTGCCCACAGCTCTCTGATGGACTGAAGACTGACCTTCATCTGTTCTTCAGTAGAGATATTCTTCTCTTCTGCCCTCTTCTCTACTCCCTTCTTCATTTTCTCCTCCTCTTCACTGCAGAGTTCTAGTACTCTGGGGGCCCCTAGTGTTGTAGCTGCAGTCTGTATCTGGGCCAGTGTGTGTCTGTTCAGAGCTGCTAAGCCCCCAGTGTAGGCAAACTCCACTACCCCTGCCAGCCCCACAAGCCCCACTTCAGGACCCAGACTGATGAATATCTCTGTCTTTATGTCCATGTCAACATCTCTCCTCCCCCTCCTCTTCTCCATCTCTTCATCCCTCTCTTGCAATCTCTGGTGGACAAGGGTGCTCACAGCAGCCAGGACAGGGGAGTGTGCATAAAGATGCTGCCCAGCCTCAGTGCTCAGAGTCAGGTCAGTGAGGAGAGAGGAGTCCCTGAGCTGCTCCAGACCCTGGAATACCTCTTTAGGATAGGTATGTCTGTAGAATGTACGAACCTTCTCTTCATCTCCCAGTCCTTCCCTCCTCTCCTCTGACACTTCCTCTTCTTCTTCCTCTTCTACCTGGCTTGCCGTGCTGTCGTTCCTCTTCTTGACCCTTGCTCGCTCTTTCTCCTTTCTCCTCGTCACGCCCATCCGGTTGTTGTTGTAGGCCACAATCCACCTCAGCTTTCGATCGTCCGCTTCCACCTCTTCTCCTCCTTCCTCAATCACCCTTCTCCTCCTTTCCTTCTCTTTCCTCCACCGTTCCTCCCATTCCATGGGCAGGTAACGTCTGGTAAACTCCATGGCTGTTTATGGCTCGAACTTTAGGACTCAGTTAGAGATTGATCCAACTGCTCTTTAGACAACCTCTGTCTCACAGATTATGTAGGCTATGTATATGTTATGCTAACTATCTACTGCTATACACATAGCCGAGATCTAAACGTTCTCCCCTTCTCTCTCAACCACACTATCTCTTTCTTTATCCACTCAGACACTTTATGTGCACCTCTCTCTCATTTTTCCTCTCTCCGTCTCTTTCTCTTTGTATCTCTTTCTCTCTCTCACCTTTTCTGCCTCTCTTTTTCTCTCTCTCGTTCTCTCTCACTCTGTCTCTCTATTTTGCTCTCTCTATCGCTCTCTCTCCTCTCTATCATTCTCTGTCTCTCACTCACT
The DNA here is from genome assembly GCF_023373465.1 of Oncorhynchus keta. Classification (NCBI taxonomy): domain Eukaryota; kingdom Metazoa; phylum Chordata; class Actinopteri; order Salmoniformes; family Salmonidae; genus Oncorhynchus; species Oncorhynchus keta. Next base: position 68,861,570 of record NC_068455.1, on the reverse strand, counting down.
CTCTTTCTCTCTCTCTCTCTCTTTTTTTCTCTCTCTCTCTTTCTCTTTCTCTCTCTGTCTATTTCTCTCTCTGTCTCTGTTTCTCTCTCTGTCTCCTTTTCTCTCTCTCTCTTTCTCTCTCTCTCTGTCTCAGACTCCTATACTCTCTCTGATTTTGATCTCACACACGTTCACAGGCGAGGGCTTCAGACGTAAACAAGAATTCTATTCATAGCTACTAGGTCAAAAGGGGATTCTGTTTTAATAAACACTGGGTCTGCTTACAGGATCATATGAAGTGTAGTCAGGCTGTTGGAAAGTATGGTGGGTCAAGAGAAAGTCACCAAAAGAGACAAGAAAGTGACCAAATTGTGTGTTAGGTCACGTAAAAGTGTAGTGGATCACATGAAAGTTGGTCACAAAAGGTGTAGAAGGCCTAAGTGACATGAAAGTGTTGTTGGTCACAATATACTTTTGTAAGGCCTTAGCTGGGTTACAATGAGAATGCATCCCAGATTTATCAGGCTTGGTCAATGGCTCCTACCTGTAAATGCAGTATAAAATATACTATCAATGAAGCACTTTGAGGTTAATGCCCTGGCCAAGGAGGTACTGTGTAGACATGACTTATTGTTATGTAGAACTTCCTTAAACAACCAGTACTTCATGGGACATACTGTTCATTGTTAATCATTGTTAGGCCCATATGCAAACACAATATTGGTGAGTGTTGTATATATTGTTAGTAAGTGCAAGTCAAATTCTCTGAATATGTAAGACATTAGAGATGTCACTGAAACGCAGCCTGTTACAGGTGAGGTTTTCAGACTTCCATTCAGTTCACTGATTATACAGACAAAATCACAAACACACATCCCTCTCTCTAAGTGATTCAGACTCTGAACACTCTTTCTATTTGACTTTGGGCACACACATTTACGGGCGAGGGGTTCAGGCGTAAACAAGAATCTATTCATAGCTACTAGGTCAAGGGGATTATGTTTGGATAGACTCGTGGTCTGGACCAGCATACAGTATCGTTACCATCTAAGACTAGAGACGAAAACATTAGGACTTATGAAGTGTGGGCCAGCCAGTGGGCCAGGAGAAATGATTGTAGGTCACAAGAACATTCTCTAACAGAAATGTGTGATAGGTCACAAGAACATTCTCTAACAGAAATGTGTGATAGGTCACAAGAACATTCTCTAACAGAAATGTGTGATAGGTCACAAGAACATTCTCTACCAGAAATGTGTGATAGGTCACAAGAACATTCTCTAACAGAAATGTGTGATAGGTCACAAGAAATGTTGTGGGTCAAAAAAAAAAGGGTGCTGTACGCCTGGTCACCATTGTCTCGTGTCAGAGTGTCGGCCGTCTACACTGTTCTATCTGATAACTCGTGAACGCCCATGGGATAGCTACAAATAAGTTCAGCTGCAATGTGCTGTCCTAACTTTCGAAAATGTTACCAAGGTGACATCATCCTCAAAAGAGTCACAGTTAATCTTACCAAAAACAATAAACCTGTAGCTAATATTGACATTTTTTTATCCAGTTCTACATCTTGCTAAGGTGTTTTGTGGTTCTAGAATAAGTATTTATGAAATTGAAAATGTGCATTAAAATTATTAAACATTTTTAGGGGTCTGAAATGTGAATGAAATTGTCTTTGCTTGCTGTCCGCTTGCTGGCTGAACCAATCTCAAATCAATCCATATGAAATGAAAGGCAGGGAAGCTAACATCGCTTGTTCAAACATTCACCGCTGAGTACTCCCTCTTGCTAGCTAGTTAGCGTGATGAAGTTCTAACTAATGTGCAAATGCGTTTCCATGATATCTGTTCTGCTGTGATTAGTGTGACGAGTTGTACAGCACATCTGACTGCTCTCTGTGATGTCTTCACGGTGGACAAAGTAACGTGACAGCTGGCAAATTCAAGTTACATGCTGATTTCTGAGAACAGTCCTAGAACTTTGGTTCCTTACAACTTCACCAACAAGCTGGCAATCTCGCTTTCGTATGGCGATTCAAAGAAGCTTGCATTAAGTCGTTAACTGGAGCATGGTTTGCCGTTGTACTTGCCAGTGCGTCATAGCTTAGGAGAGCAGAGTAATTTTCACAATTATGAACTAGTTTTAGGGGGATGTGCCAAATCTCAAATGTTAGAGATGAGTTCCACATCCCAAAAGAAAGATTGGTTGATGGACGAGTGTAGTGTAGGAGGGACGCGATCTGACATGAGACAAAAACATATAGTTGGTCACAATACATTTTTGAGAGGTCTAAGCTGGGTCACAATGTGTGTGCCAATGATGTGGCAGCATCGTCTCTGAATGCATTCTATTGTCCTTAGAGAGACACTTTGGATGGCCGACCCACTCTGGCGAGGCATACTCCATGATTGGGCAGATTAAGGTCATGTATACCTGTAGTAGGACTTCAGTTGGGAGGCCAGCTCACCTTGCTACACTTATGTAGTTCCTTGTAGGTTGAACCTTTTTTAAGATATACCTGTCATGTTCGACCCAGGACAGGTCAGCTGACATCATTACACCCAGCAGTCGGAAGGACTCCACAAGCCTTGTCAGCAGCCCTTCTGAAGCTGATGACCGTATCCTTGCTTTTCTTTTCATTCACATGCAGGTTGTTGCTTTTTCACACTCAGCCACTGCATTGAAGGCGGCTTGTGTTTGGCAAGGTAGCTTGCCTGGGGACAACTCTGTGAGTGTGAGGTCACAACTTTGGGGAATGTATGATTGTGTCCCATGAAAGATAAAGCGATTTATCAGGCCTGATCAATGGCTCCTTCCTGTAAATCAGTGAAGCAGTTGAAGGTTAATGCCAAGGAGATATTGAGGAGATAAGGCTTATTTTTCTGCATAACTTCCTTGAGAATATTGTCTGCACGTGTAATCATAAAATTGTGAATTCAGAAATGATAAGATAGTCTGACAATGCCATCTATTTTTCTCTGGCTTACTTAAATACACCTTTGGACTGCAGTGGACAAAGTACAATCTTTATTCACAAGCTACAGAAATACAATCTTTATTCACAAGATAGAGTCTCACACTAAAAACAAAGGGCTGGGTGGGGCAGGTGCTTAAAAGCTAATGTGTTCAAATGTATTGGTATATACAGTACCAGTCAAACGTTTGGACACACCATATATATATATATACTGTATATATTTATGAGGGTACTTATATGAGGGAAAAATACCCTAGACATTGTCTGTGCTCATGGCAGGAATGACCTAATATTTAACTATGGGTTGTGTACAGTATATACAGTGGTCATGCTCTGCAAGTCAACACAGAATGAACTTTCAAGTATCTAGGCCTGCTCTTAAAGTTTACCTGTCTGTAGAATGGGGGGACTGACGCTGATCCTGCTGCTGCTGTGTCTGTCTGGGACTCTGGAAACCAATGACTTCGTTGCTATCCTCACAAGTTTGCTGAGCACCAACCTTTGTTTGTCTACAGAGACACCAGGTGGTCTTCTCAGCTGCACTGTGAATAAATGGTGGACATATAGTGCCATATAACCCTGGCACCACTTTAGAAAGATATATTCACCAATGTTGAAAATGCCTACAACCTCAAACACAGGTAGCCATGGTCAAGCCATCTAATGCAATGCATGTCATTTTAACAAATTGACAATTGACAAAAACTTTCATTGATTCATTTGTTTTTCAGGCATCTTTTTGACGCCTGGGAGAGGAGTCTATGTCTTCGTATTCTCTGCTTTCAATCATGCCAGTGCACACACCACTGCTGTGAGTTTATATCATAACGGGCAAACAATAGTCTCTATCCATGACCAGAAGTCACGGACCACAGATGACACTTCATTCAACAGTGCCTCCATTCTGAGGGAAGAGAGAGACCAGGTCAACATGCGTCTGTGGGCAAACATGAGGGTCTTTGATGACCACCTCATTTACAATACCTTCAGTGGTCACCTCCTTTATCTTATGTAAAACCAATGTACTTAAAGATAATAGTAATATTCAACATGTAACACTATATCTTATTGTCAGAATTATATGTACACTGTATAATTTTAATTTACTGTAATTGATTTAGAATGTATCTATAGTCTTAACAATGTATTAGCTTTAATTCCATAAAAATAGTATGAATAAATGCTAAATGTAAACTAAACTGTATAACCAACCAAATAAAAAGATAATTTCTACCAACTCTCTGGCCACGTGAGTCAAGCTTCCCTTGTGCACACAAACGCAATTATTGTTTTGTTTATACCTCTCCCCATCAATGTCTTTGGATAATATTTAACCCAGACATGCTTATAAACAAGAGGTAGGCTACACGCAGACACATCACAACACAGACCTGCAGGTCATATAGTCATAGATATATCTACTACTGAAGTACACGTTTAAGTACTGATCTGTAGAATGGGGGGAATGACTCTGACCCTGCTGCTGCTGTGTCTGTCTGGGACTCTCAGTGAAGATGCTGGAGAAGACAACCTCAATGACATCATGGTACAGATTCAGCCTGAACAGGGACAGGACATAGAACATGAATACAAGGCTCATAACCAACAGGTAGAGACTGCAGCCACTACAACAACCCAATCAGGATGTGAGCCTACCATCCACACTGTGATGAGAGAACTGGGGGCAATGGAGGAGCGACTGGGAGCAACAATTAGGTCATTGGAAGGCATGAGAAACAGGCTGGAAGCCAGTGAGAGCCAAGTTAGGTCATTAAACGCCACAGTGAATGAACTGAAGAGATTCAATGAAGGTAAAGAGTATGATGTATGGTTCACTGAGAGACATTAGTGCATAGTCATTGAGTAACTTAATACAAGTATTCCAATTGTTCATTGTTTTAGTGTGTTATAAGTGTACTTAAAACCTCTTTGCGCACCGATCCCTTTAGTGGGATCATTTTCGTCAACATCCGCTAAATTGCAGAGCGCCAAATTAAATTAATAAAAATATTTAATTTTCATGAAATCACAAGTGCAATTTACCAAAACACAGTTTAGCTTGTTGTTAATCCACCTGGCGTGTCAGATTTCAAAAAAGCTTTACAGCGAAAGCAAACCAAGTGTTTATGTTCGGACAGCTCTCTCAGCAGACAAAAAATTACAAACAGCTAGCAGCAAAGTAGATTGGTCACAAAAGTCAGAAAAGCAATTAAATTAATCACTTACCTTTAATTATCTTCGGATGTTTGCACTTACGAGACTCCCAGTTACACAATAAATGTTTGTTTTGTTCGATAAAGATAATTTTTTATATCCAAAAACCTCCATTTGGTTGGCGCATTTTGTTGAGTAATCCACAGGTTCGTGCAGGTCACGACGGGCAGAAGAAAATTCCAAATAGTATCCGTAAAGTTCGTAGAAACATGTCAAACGTTTTTTATAACCAATCCTCAGGTTGTTTTTACAATAAATCATCGATAATATTTCAACTAGACGGTAGACTTTTCAATAGGAGAGAGAGAGAAAAGGTCTCGCTCCAGTGGCTCGTGCATGCACAAGTCTGGGGACACCTAGCTATCCACTGACACGATGTGATCATTCTCGCTCATTTTTCAGAATAAAAGCCTGAAACTATGTCTAAAGACTGTTCACACCTTGTGGAAGCCATAGGGAAAGGATATCTGGTTGATATCCCTTTAAATGGAGAGTAGGCATGCAATGGAACAGAGAGGTTTCAAAATAACAGCACTTCCTGATTGGATTTTCCTCATGTTTTCACCTGCAATATCAGTTATGTTATACTCACAGACAATATTTTGACAGTTTTGGAAACTTTTGTGTTTTCTATCCTAATCTGCCAATTATATGCAAATTCTAGCTTCTGGGCCTGAAGAATAGGCAGTTTCATTTGGGCAAGTTTTTCATCCAAACACCAAAATACTGCCCCCTAGTCTCAAGAAGTTAAAGTAATTTTGATCCAATTTTTGTTATGCTGTTGTGCCAATCAAGTTGTGTTAACGTAAACTGAACAGTAATTATTGTCAATTATCAAAACGTAACAGTAAAACTAATGTTGTCATGTCATGTTAAATCCTAGACAGGCCCCAGGTGACATTCTCAGCTACTTGAGGAATTTCTGGAACCATTGGACCTGTCAGCAATGAAATCACTCTGGTCTTCCAGCGTGTTCTATCAAACGTTGGAAATGCCTACAATCCAACCACAGGTATTTCCCTCAATGTCAAAAAAAAAAAAAAAGGGATTCACATTTTTACACACAATGCTCATGCTTACGTTAGTTAGTATGCTGTGTGTAGCTATTACTTTACGTTACATGTTCTTACTTCGTATCCACTAAATTAACAATAATGCTGAATAATTTATATTTTTCCTCTGATTGGAGGCATCTTTACAGCACCAGTGAGAGGACTCTACCATTTCACCTTCACAGCTTTTGACTGGGGATGGACTAAAATGACAGGGGCAAGCTTACGTCGTAATGGACAGGTAATGGTCTCTGTGTATGATGAGAAAGAAGGGGGTTCCTCTGAGTCGTCATCCAATAGCACCACCTTCCTGCTACAAGTGGGAGAGCAGGTGTATGTTGCTCTCTGGGGACATGGACATCAGATATCTGACAATGAAAATCACTACTCCTCATTTAACGGTTTCCTGCTCTTTCCCATATGATGAAATATGTTCAATATGTTTTTCTGATCAATCACATACATCTTAAAATTTTGACATAGAATATAGTAAGTGTGTGCTTGTAGAAATGCAAGAGGGACATCCTGTATTTGTTCTCATTAGATATAATAATTGAGATTTTTTATAAAAAAATAATGCATTTTATTGAAAAAAATAGTCAGGATTTCTGTACAAGTAACTGCGTGCCACGAACCGGCTCAAAGCCCGTAACAAAAGGGAGACAACGTGGAGATAAGGAGTAACAAAACATATATTTATTAAATAAAGTAAAGTACAATATACAATGGTGTCTGTAATCAGTAATCAGTAGTGTAAGTGAGTGTTTTGCATGAATGTGATAATGCAGGGTGTTGAAAGATCCCAAAGCAAACAACCAAAAACCACCAAGATACACAACCAAATCTATAAAGGTGTCTGCATGGAGAGAGTCTCCCCTATGAATGGGGAAGTGGTGTATTTATCCTGGGAGACACCTGGCCCAGGTGTTTCACATGTAGCTGACGACCCTCCCAACTCCGCCCACCGGCATCCTAATAAGGAAACAAGAACAAATAGAGAATACGGCAGAAACAGTAGGAGGGTCGTCACCCCCCCCATAAAACCGGGGACCAACAAGGACCCCGAATCATACCGGCCCCTGCGTCCCCAAATTGCTTTTTATTGAGATGACTCATGTACTGAAGGCAGCTCTGCAGAGTGGTCACTAGCTAGCTCAGCCAAAAAGTTATAAAATCAAATGTAAACCTTATCCTAATCTTAATCATAACCTTAACCACACTGCTAAACCTAATGCTTAACCCAAACCTTCAAATTTTGACTTTGCAGCTGAACCATCTAGCGAAACCGCTCACTGTCGCCCAGTTCTGCCTCCAGGGAAAGACTCATGACAATAAACGTCAACGGCTAACACCACAAAAACACAATACTATATTCTCATTCACAGTACACAGTATTCACAGTGCCAAATCAAAAAGACACAAATAAATCTCACTTAAATATCTTCAAACATTTTTTTTTACCATTTTAGTGATTAACCTCTGCAGATTGTGTACTACTTTAGGTCCTGCAGCAGAACGCATGCAATGTGACAATCATTATGATACATAGATATAGTGATGAGAATGATTATGACAGCTGATTATAATGATAGAAGTGAGAATCATACTCAAAAACAATAAAGGCATTTAAATGCCTTCATGCATGTAAAACAAAACTGCGTATAAATGATTACGAATGCTTTCCAATTCATTATGTAGGCCCACTATCATATGAAGGTGATGAGGTACTCTGGGTACGCTTGGTCGTCGTGGAAGATGACAAACATGCTGGGTCTCTGCAGGTTGTCCACTAGACTGTCATAGCAGTCAGCGGAATCTGTGGGGGAGCGACGAAGGGTGAACTTCATGGAGGGGTCACCCAGGGTATAGCGCCCGGTCAGGACACGTGCAACGTACATACGCCTGTGCCCAGAACCATCAGGAGGGCTATATCTGGGATTGGCTGAATAGCTGGCGTTCACAGCAAAATACACACCCACTCCATATGCTGTAACTAAAAGAAGAAGACAAGTGGAGGAAATGGATGAAGCGGAGAGAATTCATTAATAAAAATGAAAGTACGTAAAAGTAAAAGACGACATTGGAATAGCATTGTAATAGCATTGTAATAGCATGTAATAGCATTGTAATAGCATTGTAATAGCATTGTAATAGCATTGTAATAGCCCTTACTATTAGCATAGCTCCTGTCGAATCCATTACTTTCAATGGCGTCACAGGTTTTTGCTGCCGTCCCGTGGTAGAGTTTCCTTACCCCTACCGCCGCTGCTCCGTTCTTGGCCCGGATGCGCTGCTCACACAATGCGTACGCCTGCCACAGAAATACATTCTGCACACGCTCAATCTGGGAAAGAGACAACGTTCAAGAACCAACCAACACCTTAAAACACAACTACAGTATTGTTATTTACACTGAACAAAAATATAAAACAACAATTTCAAAGATTAAAGTTCACACGACAAAATCAGTCAATTGAAATAAATTCATTTGGCCCTAATCTATGGATTTCACATGACTGGGAATACAGATGGTCACAGATACCTTAAAAAAAAAAAGTAGGGGCGTGGATCAGAAAACCAGTTTCTGGGATCTTTTATTTCAGCTCATGAACCATGGGACCAACACTTTACATGTTGCATTTATATTTTTGTATTTTAATTTTAATTTTCTATACTACCAGATACAGTATAATCATAATAAGCAGCTGGTTGTGTGTCAGGTTGTGGCGTGTCAGGTTGTTGGTCTGTTACTTTGTGGATGGCGACTTGTGTTGCCGTGGTGCTTTGGAATGCCTGTGCCACCGCCTGGTACTCTGACGAGGTAGGCAAGAGCAGCACTCTCTTCAGCGTTTCACCAGCGGCCATATCATCCCAGTACGATGGCAATTCTAAAAACACAGGACTATAAGTGGAGTTTACGGCATGAACAGGGCTATTATCAGAGGATGTTTAAAATGTTAAACGGGTTTTAAAGATAACAGTGAAATCAATAGTGGCTATGGGTCATCAGGCTGATGACATAATGGATTGAAGGGTTAGTGTTAACTACAAATCAACGTCTGACTGTAAAGTCGCTCTGGATAAAAGCATCCGCTATCTGACCAAAATATAACATATAATAAAACTGTCAGATATTCTAAAACGGAAAATAAAACAATTCAATCCATACTTTCACTCTCCTCTCGCTTCATCTTATAGGTGCAACCCGTTTTCCAGTCAGTGGCCATGTTGTTCTTCAGGTTCACCCTGACTTTGCTCCCATCTGGGACATCCAGCTCTGCTGAGACATCTCCTCTTAGCTGTGCCTGCTCCAGATGGTAGTTGTCATGCATCCCCAGCTCCTCCCAAACGTCACCATGCCTGCACATAGACCACTGGACACTGAGGGCCATTAGTGCCTCATTTCTGTCTTGCAGCTCCCTGCGGAGGGCGCCACTGAGCGCACTATCCAGCACCTCGCGCACGCTCAGAACGTCCTCCTTCAGGCCTCGGAGAACATAAAACCCCTCTCCAGTCGCAGCTCCACCTCCAGCTCCAGCCTCCACCCCTCCTGCCTTCTGAACTCTACCCAGCTCCAGGCTCACTCCCAGGACCTTGGCATTCTTCTGCACGGCCTGCAGCTCCACCTCTCCCAGCATGCACAGGTCCTCTCCCTTCACATCTCTCTGAGTCAGCTGGTTCTGCAAGATGGCCTCCAGCTCCCGCCTGGCCCCCCTGATGGCGTCCGCCCCGCGCCCCACCACGCTCAGCACCACCGGGGGCGGTCTCCAGGGGGTGATGGTGAGGCCTGGAAGGGCATGAGGAGGGGGAAGGGAGCCATGCGAGGGGGAGGAAAAGCCGATCCTCAGTTTCTTTGTCAGTATCTGTTGGGCTCTCTCTGAGGAGACAAAGAGAGGAGAGTTGAGACAGAGTGTAAAGTCACATTTTATAACTCGGATCCAAAGTTTTCCCTGTCATCAAAGCATCACCAGGTAAAACCAGGCCCAAGTTATATCTGCATACCCAAGAATATAGAGATCATTTGTACATACACAAGTATACACACAAACACACAAACCTTTCGGTGTTGGGTTTGGAGCGACAGCTCCCAGTCGGCTCTCCAGCTCTGACCTGCAAACAAACAAAAACATAAATAAAATGTCCTGTCCAAAGCTTAACATCCAGACATCACAACTAAAACTCGTAAAATAACAAAACTCATTCTATAAGTGAAGCAAACTACAAACAAACTTACCATACCATTTAAACCAGGGTTGCCCAACCCTGTTTCTGGAGAGCTATCTCTGTAAGTTTTTCACTCCAACCCCAGTTGTAACTAACCTGATTCAGCTTATCAACCAGCTAATTATTAGAATCAGGTGTGCTACATAAGGGTTCCACTCTAAACCTACAGCATGGTAGGGCTTGCAGTCCAAACGCAAAGTAGAGAGCCCTCGGGCCTTGAATGACGTTTTACATCATCACATCCGAGTGTACCTTCAATGTCCCTTGCCCAAGCGAGGGAGAGTGATGATCGGAGGTGCGACGTCCCTGGTAGAAATCTTGAAGTTCAGCTTAAAAACGACCAACCTAAAGCTATTAATGTACCTAGCAAGTTAACGTAGCTAACTAGCAGTTTTATCAGGTAGCTAGCTAGCTACAGTTACCCATAGCTGTCTAGCTAGTTTTATAGTTTGGTAATTTATTTCAAGAAATTCCCCAAAATATGTTTATGAAGCTAGCTATGTTTTATATGCTCCTCACTACGAGACTCAGCCAATTTGATCGTAATTCCCATTTGCCAACGCCAAAATCAATGTAATCTATAAATTATTTTTGCAAGATAGCATCATAATTTTGTCTCACATACCGAAAATGCAGCCGTGTTGATAAAATTGGACACTTTGCAACCACTGAAGTTTGACACGTCTCATTTTGAATTGAATTGTGGGTCGTATCAACCAGACAAGTGATCCAGGTTCTTCACTCGGTCCCTCCAGCTAAACCGAGGGCTGTTTGTCAACTGGACCTCCACTTAAGATGACAATCAAACTGCATCCGGTTTCGACGAGGGGTAGTGGCTAGCGCGAGGGCTAATGGGGGTCAAATGAACGTGTTTGAACTGTAGCCAAGCTCTTCAGGAACAGGGTTGGGAAGCCCGTGATTCAAACCAAGACACATCAGAGACCCCACCATTTCTGACAATTAAAATGGAGACTGACCTGAATGCCTGGAAGACGGGTCTCTGCAGCATGACAATGCGGATGACAGAGAGGATGTTGGGGGACAAATCCCTCACACTTGACGCCATGCCATCCAACATGGCCTTACACACAGAGCTAGAGTCTGCTCGAGCAGCTCCTGGATGAAAAAAACAAGTTTTTTTTATGTCTAGAATATCATCTAACCAGTATATTACAGAATATAGATGCTCCTGTCACTAATGAACATGTTCATCAGTATTTGTTTTGACATTAACTGAATTGTGTCCTACGAAATTTAAGACTAACAACTGCGCACAATAAAAATATTGAACACAAATTGGTATGGCAGAGGGTTGATACAAGAGCAAATCAAGGGAGTCGGTATTGCATTTCACACAAAATAAGACACACTGTACATACCAGTGTTGACTGCAGGGAAGGCTGCAGAGCGGTAGCCCTTTCTCTCACACTGTTTCAGTATCTTCCCACAGACCTTGCTGATCCTCTGTGTGTCGCATTTAAAGCTGACGTGAACGATCTCCTTGCAGCCCAGTGCACCGGGCCCTGTGGTGCACATCAAGCCTCCTGGCACACCCACTGATGGAGAGAAAAAGAAAGATATGGAGGCTTCTGAGGGGAGGACAGCTCATAATAATGGCTGGAATGGAGTCAATGGAATGGTATCAACCACATGGAAACCACGTCTTTGATGTGTTTGATGCCATTCCATTGACTCCATTCCAGAAATGATTATGCGCCATCCTCCCCTCAGCAGCATCCACTGGTAGGCACTTAGTGTTCAAATATAGACATATGAGTGACAGTGGAGGCTGGTAGGAGGGGCTACAGGAGGAAGGGCTCATTGTAATGGCTGGAATTGAATCAAGGGAACGGAGTCGAACATGTGGTTTCCATACGTTTGATGTGTTTGAATGGGTTCCATTTATTCCATTCCAGCCATTACAATGAGCCCGTCCTCCTATAGCTCCTCCCACCTGCCTCCATCAATAAGTGAAGAATAAGCTAGTAAAGCGATCTGTGAAGTAATTATTCAATGTCTCTATATCTTAGTGGAAAAAGATTTTCCTTCGTCAAATGATTACTTTCTGACTTGTGTGAACGGATTGCTCAGAGATTTTGTGATTGTGTTAATAGGATTGTGTATGGAAATACTGTAAAACCAACCTTGTGCTAACGCTGCTTGGACTGTGGAACCTGCAGCAGTCAGAATAGCTTTGGAGACACCTAGAGGAAGATAAGGGGACGTGAGGGGACACAGAGAACAGAACAAACAAGCAAACACACACATACACACACAGTGATGACTAATCAAAAGCACATTGGAGGACAATGGTAACTAGTGCTACCTGAATGGTTGGCTGAGAAGTCTGTGGTGTTGACGATGACATCAGTGGTCTCACGGGTGATGTCGCCAAAGACCAGTTGTAGCTTGACACTGCCCAGTGTGGCAGAGACCTCGTCCTGAGTGGTTGAGACGTGGCGATAGAAGGAGGCTAAGCGAGAGAGAGAGATTGACAAACAATTGACAAAAAAACAAACCAAAACAAAGGCAGAGAGAGAGAGACAGAGACAAAGAGACAGAGAAATTAACAAATAGTTGACAAACAAACAAACAAACCTAAACAAAGTTTTCTCATGCATTGTTGATTTCAATTTGGCATGAGGGTCTGCTATACAAATTGATGGAAAGAGGTGTTGGGGGAAAAACATCCAACATTATAAAATCCATGTACACAAAGAACAACTGTGCGGTTAAAATTGGCAAAAAACACACATTTCTTTCCACAGGGCCGTTGGGTGAGACAGGGATGCAACTTAAGCCCCATCATCTTCAACATATATATCAACGAATTGGCGAGGGCACAAGAACAGTCTGCAGCACCCGGCCTCACCCTACAGTACTAGAATCTGAAGTCAATTGTCTACTGTTTGCTGATGATCTGGTGCTTCTGTCCCCAACCAAGGAGGGCCTACAAGAGCACCTAGATATTCTGCACAGATTCCGTCAGACCTAGGCCCTGACAGACCTGGGCACTGACAGTAAATCTCAGTAAGACAAAAATAATGGTGTTCCAAAAAAGGCCAGGACCACAAATACAAATTCCATCTAGACACCGTTGCCCTAGAGCACACAAAAAACAATACATATCTTGGCCTAAACACCTGCGCCACAGGTAACCTCCACAAAGCTGTGAATGAGCTGAGAGACAAGACAAGAAGGGCCTTCTATGCCTTCAAAAGGAACATAAAAGCCGACATACCAATTAGGATCTGGCTAAAAAATACTTACTTATCAGTTATAGAACCCATTGCCCTTTATGGTTGTGAGGTCTGGGGCCCGCTCACCAACCAATAATTCACAAAATGAGACAAATACTAAATTGAGACTCTGCATGCAGAATTCTGCAAAAATATCATCCATGTACAGTGGTTCCTCCATTAAAAGTTGTGTCATACTGCGGCACACCCTGTGTGCTGTGCATTCTGTGGCACATCATTTCATTCTCAGCCATTTCTTCTGTTACTGCAAGTTATTGCATTAGCATTTGATAGTATTCCGTATAGTATTCCGTATTGGCATTACCAGAGAATTTAAAAGCTTTTTTGTAATAACATAGTATATGGGATTGATTTGAAGAAATCTGGCTTAATTAATTTGATTCATATTATGGTGTTTAAATTCAGAGAAAAATTGTCTGTTTGTAAATTCAGACCGTTTCGCTCTCGGAGTGCACACAGGACGTTCGGACCGAGGAGTAGGGTTGATTTGAGCATTCTGGCCTTACAACAACAGTCAAGCCCCCACGCTAACGTTGGCTAGCTACTTCCAGACACAAATGAGACCACTGACCATTTTACTAACCCTAGCAGAGCTGGTAAGGCAGTTTTCGTGTTAACTAGAGTGTTGGTGACTGTGAATGTGCTGCTGGAAACAATTTAATTGCGCTTATCTTCTGACGTTTACTGACCACGTCCATATTCAACAGGTGTTGAGCGCTAATAAAGTAATTATTCTGCGATCTGGTACACTCAGACTTAGAGTGCTCTGAAATCGTAGTTAGCTGGACACATTACATTTTTAACAACGTTATTTTCGGATAAAAACTAGTTCATTGCATCCGCCGTGGAGCCCAGTTTCATAATATGACCATATTTCTCAGCTGCTTGCCGTCGTTTTGAAGTATTCACAAAAAAACAGGCCTTATTTTAGTGCATTTAGTGCATCAAAGCGGACACCTACGAAGACGGCATCTCAGGTAAGCAGCACTGGGCTGTATTTACGTATCCTAAAAATGACACCTGCTGCTTTAGATTGAATGATCATATCTCAGTTATTGTTTTCAGATCTATAAAAATAAGCTGTTTTCTTTACTTTCAGAGAGCGAGCTGATCAAGGGGTTGAAAATGTAGATATTGCCAGATGTTCACTGTCTGAGGAACAGGCCGTGGGAAGCTTTATTGCTGCCAAAAGTGTCCATAACCAGAGGTAATTAAACTGTTCTGTGTTCTTTTTCTCCATCTCTGCCTGTCTTGTTGTACATGGAACCTGTCTCACATGCATTCATTTAAAAACCCTTAAGATGTCAGCTGCTAAATTTCAGATTTACACCACATAAACACAGCCATTTTCACTGGACTATCTGTTGCTGCCAAGTCATGATTTCCCTGGTGGTTAGACTTAATAACCAAGTGGTGAGACACATAGCCCTCTATATTTAAATGTTTCAGGTACAGTCCGATAGGTGTCTGGGTCACATACAGTATCTTCTATTGACATTATCTTCTATTGTTTGTCCTCATGTGTCTGTTTTTCATCATAAAGTACTCTGTAGCCACTTAGTGTGGACACCAGGTGAGACCACACACACACAAAATAAGAGTCTCTCTCTTATTCACTTCATCCATCTCCCCCTTCTCTCTAAATCCTCTACGGTTATATAAGCTGGTTTGGTGACCCCCTCCCCATTCTGAACTGGCTGACACAGAGGGCACAGGATGATCATAGGTGAGATGTCACTTGGTCGGGTCAACAGGAAGTATTATTAAAGAGATGCTTTAAAATGTAAATAAGACAGAGATGTAGTAGTCCCAGAGTTCATGATGCAAGGTCAGTTTTGCATTTCACCTCCTGATGATTATGATGACTGACCGTGTTAGAATAAAGAAAACAAGTCTTAATCATGTTCTCTCTCCATCCATCTGTCTCTCGTCTGCAAGTATGTTTTGATGTGAGAGAGGAAGCCAGTCCCGTCATCGCCACCTCACCCGCTCTTAAGATAACCTTCGGGCCAACTGGGGGCCCAAGGCTGGTTAGGAGACACCGCAATTGTGATGAACTGAGAGAATATTAGGGTAGCACTGTAATTCATGAGTCATTTGCTGTCTGCCTCTGTTCTTACCTCTTTCCCTTTCTGTCTTCTACACCTCT
Organism: Oncorhynchus keta; assembly: GCF_023373465.1. Lineage (NCBI taxonomy): Eukaryota > Metazoa > Chordata > Actinopteri > Salmoniformes > Salmonidae > Oncorhynchus > Oncorhynchus keta. Next base: position 68,845,715 of record NC_068455.1, on the reverse strand, counting down.
CTCACCACCTCGTCTTTCTTCCTTGTTTTATAATGCACAACATACGTGCATTGAAGTTCACATTGAACTTGTATTTATGATATAATATTAAAAATGATCATAATTATAATGCATTTATGTAGTTATAACACCTGGATAATTCACTTCTTTCAAGAAAACGTTTCAAATTCTCCACAGGTTGAAATTAAGTATTTCATTGAAATACTATCCTGTGTCCTCAGACTAATGCAGATGAAGGGAGTTAGATATGCATAGTTATTTTCTGTATGTATGAATTACAAATCAATCATGTTTCTAGTTTATTTCATAGTTACAGTGTGTTAATCATTGATGTCCCAGGAGTAGGAGTGGTAAACACTGTTGAAGTGTATAATTGTAATACATACAGTTTGACATGACTGAAAAATAATGTCTCAGAGATTCATACCTGAACCGCACCTTTATTTGCCAAGGAAGAGTACATTATCAGTGAATATATTCAATGTACAGGCTACAATGTGGGAATGTCATGCATAGTAATAACTACAGGACATGTACAGTTGAAGTTGGAAGTTTACATACACTTATGTTGGAGTCATTAAAATCGTTTTTCAACCACTCCACAAATGTCTTGTTAACAAACTATAGTTTTGGCAAGTAGGTTAGGACATCTACTTTTGCATGACACTTAGGGTTAGGCAGGTGAAAAGCATGGCTAGCCGTAGAAAAATGCTTATTGAAATTCTCGATTATTGTGGATTTATTAGTGGTGACAGTGTTTCCTAGCCTCAGTGAAGTGGGCAGCTGGGAGGCGGTGCTCTTATTCTCCATGGACTTTACAGTGTCCCAAAACGTTTTGGAATTAGTGCTACAGGATGCAAATTTCTGTTGAAAAAGCTAGCCTTTGCTTTCCTAACTGACTGTGTATATTGGTTCCTCACTTCCCTGAAAAGATGCATATCACGGGGGCTATTTGATGCTAATGCAGTGCGCCACAGGATGTTTTTGTGCTGGTCAAGGGCAATCAAGTCAGGTGGGAACCAGGGGCTATATCTGTTCTTAGTTCTACATTTTTTGAATGGGGCATGCTTATTTAAGATGGTGAGGAAAGCACTTTTAAAGAGCAACCAGGCATCCTCTACTGACGGGATGAGGTCAATATCCTTCCAGGATACCCGGGCCAGGTCGATTAGAAAGGCCTGCTCGCACAAGTGTTTTAGGGAGCGTTTGACAGTGATGAGGGGTGGTCGTTTGACCGCAGACCCATTACGGACGCAGGCAATAAGGCAATGATCGCTGAGATCCTGGTTGAAGACAGCAGAGGTGTATTTGTAAATATGACAGGAATAGTTTCCTTAACTCACTCTGATCTGGAGAAGCATCCATTACAAACCCTCTGACATGCAAAGCACACTGGGAAGTCTGGAAAGCCTGGTAGTAAAACAGAATACAACCACAAGTCAAGGGCAACCAGTGATGAACTGTGTTAAACAGTAACTTAAGTTTTGATTTTGCATGAAACATCCATGGAAGTCAAGAGAAGTGCCCTTCTTTAAAAGTCTCTTCTCACCTTGGTAGAATCTCTGTCATTGGGATGGATAACAATGCGGACAAGGAAGGGGGTTCTGCTCGCTCGATTCTGTTCATACCTACGGATCTCTTCTAGCAGAACCTGTGTTACCACATTGTGAGGGAACTGGAGAACCACACCAGTTCCAAGTACAGGGAAGGCAACAGAACAGAATCCCTGGATCTCACAAGAGGCTAGAACTTTCCTCACACCCTGCCTCAGAGCCTGAGAGAGGACCAGAGATCAAGGGTTAATGGTGGTTCAAAGGTCACAACTGCCAAGTGAAGACACACTCACACATGCACACACACACACGGACACATACCAGGGGACAAACCTGTACTGCTGGTCCGTGGAGGTTGTTGTCCCATTGTAGACAGCTGAGGAAGAAGACGCTGCCAGAGCTGAGACCAGACAGTCCCTCCACCAGGACGTTGTCACCAGGTGCAGTCCGTCCCCCTGATTTCCTCGCAAACGCTTTCATCAGCCCTGGTCCAGCTGCCTCCGACAAGACATGACCCACTCGGGAGGAAAGAGGCTTACTACCAACCATGGGGGACACCAGGGCATCCACCTTCAGAGAGAGAGAGAGAGACAGACAGACAGACAGACAGACAGACAGACAGACAGACAGACAGACAGACAGACAGACAGACAGACAGACAGACAGACAGAGGGACAGAGAGACAGGCAGAGAGACAGACAGAGAGACAGACAGAGAGACAGACAGAGAGAGTTAAGTTTGAGGTTATTTTTTATTTTTACAGGGACAGTGCACATTAATCAACGTTTCAGTAAAAGTGCCGGTTTTAGCCAGCCGGCTAATTTTCAACCGCAGTCCCTGGGCAGGTTATTAAAAACAATTACAATATAGACAATAGCAACATAGAACAAGCAAGACATAGCAACATAGGACAAGCAAGACATAGCATACAGACAGAGCAACATAGGGCAAGCAAGACGTAGCATACAGACAGAGCAACATAGAACAAAAAGCAGCAAGACAAAATTCATAAAAGAAACAAAGTGTTTCCACACCTCACAAGCTACAGACAACAGACAACATGGAAAGCGGCAACACACAGCTAGGGACCATGTTCACAAATCTGATTGACCTTTAGCCATGTCTTCAAGCATTTTGTGAAAGTGTGATATGTGGTGCAGTTATGTGTGTCTGATGGCAGTGTATTCCAGACATGGGAAGCTCTCACAGAGAATGCAGATTTACTAAAGGTGCTTTTCCTTAGGGGAACTATACAGTCACCTCTCATGGCAGACCTTGTGGATCTGCTGCCATATGTCTGGGTTTTCTGTTTAACAAAAATATTGAGTGGAGGGGGAGCCAGGCCATTAAGGATCTTGAATACAAGACATGCATCGGTGTATTGCACAAGATTTTCCCAACTCAAGAGCTCATGCTTTCTAAGGATGTGACAATGATGATGGCTATTGGGCTTCCTATCAAGCACTTTGAGAGCCTGTTTGTAGACAGACTGAATAGGTTTTAATGTTGTACAGCAAGCTTGGGCCCAACTAGTCAAGCAGTATGTTAATATAATAATATATGCCATTTAGCAGACGCTTTTATCCAAAGCGACTTACAGTCATGTGTGCATACATTCTACGTATGGGTGGTCCCGGGAATCGAACCCACTACCCTGGCGTTACAAGCGCCATGCTCTACCAACTGAGCCACAGAAGGACCACGTTAAGTGGGGGAGTAGCATAGATTTGAAGTACAGTTTTGCTACCTCTGTAGTCAAACAGTTTCGTATAAATCGGAAATTAGCTAGGTTGAATTTGGTTATTTGAATTACCTTTTTCACATGCTTTTTAAAAGAGAGGTTGGAATCAAGTATGATGCCAAGGTACTTAAAATCGGATACCACCTGGAGCTTCTCCCCTGACACATAGACATCTGGCTCAGTAGCATCTGTTGCCCTCTTTGTGAAGAACATGCAAACAGTTTTTTTCACATTGAGATGCAAACACGAGTCACTGAGCCACTTTGTAACCTGGACCATTACAGTAGTGAGTTCTTGTGCAGCTTGTTGTTTGCTCTTTGCATGCACATATATCACTGTATCATCTGCATACATTTGAACTTCAGACCCAGTACAGACAGAAGGCAGATCATTAATGTACAGGCTGAACAGGAGGGGCCCCAGTATTGACCCTTGGGGCACGCCCACATCATAGCCTGAGCACCTGTAGCATACTCCTGGGCTACAATACCCGGGCCCAGGACCGGTCTATCGATGTCACCACATGAAGGGGAATAAACAGACTCACCCCATCGCGACGTCCCCCAAAGGCTAACTCTCTAGCCCTCGCTATCTCCCTGCTTGCTAATTCGGCCTGCTAACTGCTAGCTTGTCTAGCTCCGGTCCGCTAACTGCTACCTTGTCTAGCCCGGGCCTACGAACTGTTAGCTTGTTAGCACAGGCCTGCTAACCGTCTGAATCACCGCGTCCCAAACACTCTCTGGACCCATATTTACTTTCTATCTCTTTTTGATTTTTAATTTGTTTATACCTTCCGGAAACCTGCCTCACCCAATGTGATACGGAATCGCTATTATTTTAAATTTTTTAGAACACACTCAAGAACCTCCAGACGCTAACCAGCTAACTAGCTACAAGCTATTTAGTCATTGTTAGTTTTTTTAACCTGGATAACACCCGCCAGTCCAGATTCCCTGCCCATCCACCGCTGCCCCCTGGACACTGATCTCTTGGCTACATAGCTGACGCATGCTGGACTGTCCATTAATCACGGTACTCCAGTCTGCTTATTTGTTTTATCTGTCGGCCCCGTTGCCTAGTCAACACCATTTTACCTGCTGTTTGTTGTGCTAGCTGATTAGCCTCGCCTACTGTTTTCGCTAGCTTTCCCAACTCAATACCTGTGATTACTGTATGCCTCGCTGTATGTCTCTCTCAAATGTCAATATGCCTTGTATACTGTTGTTCAGGTTAGTTATCATTGTTTTAGTTCACAATGGAGCCCCTAGTTCCACTCTTCATACCCCTGTTACCTCCTTTGTCCCACCTCCCACACATGCGGTGACCTCACTCATTACAACCAGCACGTCCAGAGATACAACCTCTCTCATCATCACCCAGTGCCTGGGCTTACCTCCGCTGTACCCGCACCCCACCATACCCCTGTCTGCGCATTATGCCCTGAATATATTCTACCATGCCCAGAAACCTGCTCCTCTTATTCTCTGTCCCCAACGCTCTAGGCGATCAGTTTTGATAGCCTTTAGCCGCACCCTCATACTACTCCTTCTCTGTTCCGCGGGGGTGATGTGGAGGTAAACCCAGGCCCTGCATGTCCCCAGGCACCCTCATTTGTTGACTTCTGTGATCGAAAAAGCCTTGGTTTCATGCATGTCAACATCAGAAGCCTCCTCCCTAAGTTTGTTTTACTCACTGCTTTAGCACACTCTGCTAACCCTGATGTCCTTGCCGTGTCTGAATCCTGGCTCAGGAAGGCCACCAAAAATTCAGAGATTTCCATACCCAACTATAACATCTTCCGTCAAGATAGAACTGCCAAAGGGGGAGGAGTTGCAGTCTACTGCAGAGATAGCCTGCAAAGTAATGTCATACTTTCCAGGTCCATACCCAAACAGTTTGAACTACTAATTTAGAAAATTACTCTCTCCAGAAATAAGTCTCTCACTGTTGCCGCCTGCTACCGACCACCCTCAGCTCCCAGCTGTGCCCTGGACACCATTTGTGAATTGATCGCCCCCCCATCTAGCTTCAGAGTTTGTTCTGTTAGGTGACCTAAACTGGGATATGCTTAACACCCCGGCAGTCCTACAATCTAAGCTAGATGCCCTCAATCTCACTCAAATCATCAAGGAACCCACCAGGTACAACCCTAACTCTGTAAACAAGGGCACCCTCATAGACGTCATCCTGACCAACTGGCCCTCCAAATACACCTCCGCTGTCTTCAACCAGGATCTCAGCGACCACTGCCTCATTGCCTGTATCCGCCACGGAGCCGCAGTCAAACGACCACCCTCATCACTGTCAAACGCTCCCTAAAACACTTCTGTGAGCAGGCCTTTCTAATCGACCTGGCCCGGGTGTCCTGGAAGGACATTGACCTCATCCCGTCAGTTGAGGATGCCTGGTCATTCTTTAAAAGTAACTTCCTCACCATTTTAGATAAGCATGCTCCGTTCAAAAAATGCAGAACCAAGAACAGATACAGCCCTTGGTTCACTCCAGACCTGACTGCCCTCGACCAGCACAAAAACATCCTGTGGCGGACTGCAATAGCATCGAATAGTCCCCGTGATATGCAACTGTTCAGGGAAGTCAGGAACCAATACACGCAGTCAGTCAGGAAAGCTAAGGCCAGCTTCTTCAGGCAGAAGTTTGCATCCTGTAGCTCCAACTCCAAAAAGTTCTGGGACACTGTGAAGTCCATGGAGAACAAGAGCACCTCCTCCCAGCTGCCCACTGCACTGAGGCTAGGTAACACGGTCTCCACCGATAAATTCATGATTATCGAAAACTTCAATAAGCATTTCTCAACGGCTGGCCATGCCTTCCGCCTGGCTACTCCAACCTCGGCCAACAGCTCCGCCCCCCCGCAGCTCCTCGCCCAAGCCTCTCCAGGTTCTCCTTTACCCAAATCCAGATAGCAGATGTTCTGAAAGAGCTGCAAAACCTGGACCCGTACAAATCAGCTGGGCTTGACAATCTGGACCCTCTATTCCTGAAACTATCCGCCGCCATTGTCGCAACCCCTATTACCAGCCTGTTCAACCTCTCTTTCGTATCATCCGAGATCCCTAAAGATTGGAAAGCTGCCACGGTCATCCCCCTCTTCAAAGGGGGTGACACCCTAGACCCAAACTGTGACAGACCTGTTTCCATCCTGCCCTGCCTATCTAAAGTCTTCGAAAGCAAAGTTAATAAACAGATCACTGAACATTTCAAATCCCACCGTACCTTCTCCGCTGTGCAATCTGGTTTCCGAGCCGGTCATGGGTGCACCTCAGCCACGCTAAAGATACTAAACGATATCATAACCACCAGCGATAAAAAACAGTACTGTCCAGCCGTCTTCATCGAGCTTGCCAAGGCTTTCGACTCTGTCAATCACCTTATTCTTATCGGCAGACTCAGTAGCCTCGGTTTTTCAGATGACTGCCTTGCCTGGTTCACCAATTACTTTGCAGACAGAGTTCAGTGTGTCAAATCAGAGGGCATGCTGTCCGGTCCTCTGGCAGTCTCTATGGGGGTGCCACACGGTTCAATTTTCGGGCCGACTCTTTTCTCTGTATATATCAATGATGTTGCTCTTGCTGCGGGCGATTCCCTGATCCACCTCTACGCAGACGACACCATTCTATATACTTTCGGCCCGTCATTGGACACTGTGCTATCTAACCTCCAAACGAGCTTCAATGCCATACAGCACTCCTTCCGTGGCCTCCAACTGCTCTTAAACGCTAGTAAAACCAAATGCATGCTTTTCAACCGATCGCTGCCTGCACCCGCATGCCCGACTAGCATCACCACCCTGGATGGTTCCGACCTTGAATATGTGGACATTTATAAGTACCTAGGTGTCTGGCTAGACTGCAAACTCTCCTTCCAGACTCATATCAAACATCTCCAATCGAAAATCAAATCAAGAGTCGGCTTTCTATTCCGCAACAAAGCCTCCTTCACTCACGCCGCCAAGCTTACCCTAGTAAAACTGACTATCCTACCGATCCTCGACTTCGGCGATGTCATCTACAAAATGGCTTCCAACACTCTACTCAGCAAACTGGATGCAGTCTATCACAGTGCCATCCGTTTTGTCACTAAAGCACCTTATACCACCCACCACTGCGACTTGGATGCTCTAGTCGGCTGGCCCTCGCTACATATTCGTCGCCAGACCCACTGGCTCCAGGTCATCTACAAGTCCATGCTAGGTAAAGCTCCGCCTTATCTCAGTTCACTGGTCACGATGGCAACACCCATCCGTAGCACGCACTCCAGCAGGTGTATCTCACTGATCATCCCTAAAGCCAACACCTCATTTGGCCGCCTTTCGTTCCAGTACTCTGCTGCCTGTGACTGGAACGAACTGCAAAAAGTTGGAGACTTTTATCTCCCTCACCAACTTCAAACATCAGCTATCCGAGCAGCTAACCGATCGCTGCAGCTGTACATAGTCTATTGGTAAATAGCCCACCCATTTTCACCTACCTCATTCCCATATTGTTTTTATACTGTTTTTTTATTTACTTTTCTGCTCTTTTGCACACCAATATCTCTACCTGTACATGACCATCTGATCATTTATCACTCCAGTGTTAATCTGCAAAATTGTAATTATTCGCCTACCTCCTCATGCCTTTTGCACACATTGTATATAGACTCCCCCTTTTTTTTCTCTACTGTGTTATTGACTTGCTAATTGTTTACTCCATGTGTAACTCTGTGTTGTCTGTTCACACTGCTGTGCTTTATCTTGGCCAGGTCGCAGTTGCAAATGAGAACTTGTTCTCAACTAGCCTACCTGGTTAAATAAAGGTGAAATAAAATAAAAAATAAAATAAATAAATAGCTACGAGTGGGCGACAGCTCATTGCTCACTCTGACACACTGAGTTTTGCCTTCAAGGTATGATTTCATCCATCTCAAGGCATCAGGGGAAAAGTTGAACTTGGACAATTTTGTGATGAGAATCTCATGGTTAACAGTATCAAAAGCCTTCCCTAGGTCCAGAAACACAGCCCCAACAGCACCCCCTTTGTCCATCTTGGACTTCACATTTTCCAGAAGAAAGCAGTTGGCCGTTTCTGTGGAGTGTTTCGCTCTGAAGCCAAACTGCATGGAGTGTAATGTGAAGGGGCTGTTGTTGAGGTGGGCAATCAGTTGTTCTGCTACACACTTTTCAACAACCTTTGACACCACAGGTAGTATACTAATGGGCCTGTAGTTACTCACGTCAGCAGGGTCGCCTGATTTAAAGATGGCCGTTATTATGGCCGACTTCCATACCCTTGGAAACACACCGAGACCAATAGATGTGTTGGTGACCTTAGTAATGGGGCCAATGAGTGACTCTTTGTAGTTTTTAAGAAAGGTAGAGTCCATCCCAAACACATCTTTGGCTTTAGAGTTCTTTAGTGAGCTAATCACCTTGTTCACCTTTGACTCAGAAACCACCCTTATGATGAAGACAGGTTGAGTGTCATTCACTAGCACTGAGCCCAAGAAACCAGTGGAGGGGTTCTGTGTCAGTACCCTGACAGAGTCAATAAAGTAGGAATTGAAGGCTATTGCTAATTCGACTGCATCCTGTGTTAGATTGTTATTCACCATGAGTTCTAGTCTTTTTGCAGTGTTACTATGGTCTTTCCCTGTTAACTTTTTTAGATTCTCCCATATCAATTTAGAATTTCCCTTTTCTTCACCAATTATGTAAATAAAAAAGTTTCCCTTGGCCTGTCTGATTTCTCAACATGGTAAACCTACGTCTGTCATGCTCTAATTTAGATTTTAGGGCTATTTTTAGAGCATAATCTCGTTCTTTCATCAATTTCCAGATTTCTCCAGAGAGGGGGGAGAGATAAAGAAATTAAGTAAAAGGGTAAGAAAAAAAGGAAGACGAAGTGTAAAAGAGAAAGGGAACATTGAGGCTCTCTCACCTCCTGTTTCTCTATGGTTCCCTGGATGATCTCCACCTGGACACAGACCTCTGGAGCAGCTGGTCCCCTGGTGGAGGCAGCAGTGGTGTCTCTCTGAGGAGCATGTGTAGTGGTCGTGGTGGTGCTCGACATTCTCTCCCACTCAGGAATCTCCCTCTTACCCTGTAACAGCCTATCACAGGCCTCCTGCATGGCTCTCACTGCCTCTCCACTCACATCAATCAGAGTGACCTTGGTAAGGATGTGCTGTTCCCTCCCAAAGTCCCTCACTGCAGAGACTATGGCCTCAGAACACACCTTCAGAGGAACGCCGAATAACCCTGAGCTGATGCAGGGCATGGCCAAGGTCTGGAGCTCCCGGGTCTCTGCCAGATCCAGGACTGCCTTTACTGTCTTCTCCAGCAGAGGGCGCTCATTCCCACCTACGCTGCCCCCTACTGGTCCCACTGCATGCAGCAGCATCTTACAAGGCAACTTCCCTCCTGTAGTCCCTACCACTGTACCTGTGGGCACTCTACCTATCTGCCTAACCAGATCTATGCTGGCCTGCTGTACCTCAGGCCCCCCCGCACGGCTTAGAGCTGCAGCCACGCCACCAGCGTGATCCAGGTCCTCATTGGCTGGGTTCACCAGCGCATCCGCCTGTTCCTTGGTGATGTCACCTTGACGTACCACAACCTGCAGCCCCCGCTGGAGGCGATAGCTGGTGGCTGTGACCATCTCCTCCAGTATTGGTCCGGCGCGAGCTTCGCCGGCAACACCACCGTGGTTGTGCAGCTGGATGAGGCAGTGTTGAGAGCGACCCACCACTCCCAGGTACTCCCTTCCCAGGCCCTGGAAGTAGCGTAGCGCCCCCGGCTGGTCTATGGTCACAGTCTGGTGGACCAAGGAGGCCAGAGCGGGACCCAACCTGTCCCTAACCTGGGCCACCCGGACAGAGGGTCCACAGAGCACCACAGTGGGGTGGATGGCTGAGGCTGAGGGGTAGAGGGTCACCCCAGTGTGTTCCACACCGATCCTCTCCAGCAGTTCTGGTAGGTGGTCAGCAATCTCTGGGTAAGGGAGACACACTGTCTCCTCCACACTGGACTGGTCTATCAGAAAGGCCCCGATCTCCTCCCTCAGCTCCTGAACCTCCTTCACGTGGCCCAGCAACTGCACTCTACACCCAGGACCATACCTTGCCACCACCCTGCATCTGCTCTGGTTCATCTCCTTCACCTTCTTCTCAAGCTTGGATTTCAGTTCAGATGGCAGGGTGCCACAGTTGGGCACATCAATCTTCTCCTCCCCAAACTTTCCCAGCAGATTCTTCTCAGCCTGCTCCAGTTTCCCAGAGGATAGGGAGAACAGACGAAGCTCTGTATCCCCCAGCTCTACCTCCACATGGAGTCCCAACCCCAGCAGACTGCTCAGGTTCCCAGACCTCCCATACTCATCCCTCAGGAAGGACAGGAGGTGGGGGGACACCGCAGGCACCACCCGCTCCAGCACCAGAGAGATTTTATCTGTAACTAACTGTCTGGCTGTCCGGACATCACTTGCTGAACCATCCAGCACCAGCTGAGATGAGTCACTGCGCGTCACCCTCACCCCTGGAACAGCCTCACCCAAATCCTTCTCTATAACTTCCTCTAGAAGCCGGAGTTTGGACTGTCCCAGACGACAGGTGGTGCTGATCTTCTCCTGCGTCCAGGAGCTCAGACCCTGACCCTGGAAGGCCTCCAGCTCCTTCAGCTTGGCCTGGACCTCGGGCCCCTCCCCAACCACCACCGCAAACCCTTCCGCTGCTTCGCAGTAAACCCTCACATCCTCCGAACCCAGGGTACTGCTCTGAAGCAGAGTCTGGCGCTTACGTGGGTCTACCTCATAGTGGCATGTGTACCGCTCCTGGAGCTGTTTGAACAGTCTCCCGACCTGTGTCTTCCATGGTCCCGCCCCAACCCCATCTCCACATGACCCAGCTTGGCCTGAGCCTCTGACCACTGCCCTCTTGTCCTCTGGATGGAGGTGGACAGAGCAGCCCAGAGAGGACAGCTGCTGCTGCAGGTCTCTTCCAGCCCCAGGGCTCTCCTTCAGGTATCTCAGGAGGTAGGAGTCTAGATGCAGTTCATGCTCTAGGAAACCAGGTGGCGATGTCTGGACAGGGAGGGAGGGATGGAATGGGAGGGACTGGTGACTCTAGAGTCAGAGATAAAAGGTGTAAATCCTGGAGAATTCCACTATTAATGATTATTATGTCTGTCTTTATCTATGTTTATTATTCATTTATTATTGTAGGTCAACCGTACAGCTGCGTCTGGATTATATTAGAAATCTAGCAACTGGTTTGGCATTTGTCCATTTTGTTAGTTTAATACAGATTGCTTTCAGTTGGAATTTATTTTAATGTCATTCCTCATATTGTAAATTCATGTTTTACTTATTATAACAATAAGTAAAGCCAAACATGCAATGTAATCAGACTATTTGGACATCATTTGAAGGGATAATAAAGTCATAACCTGACAGACAGATCCATGATATATGACTAAACGTTATGTTTACTGGGATGTAAATACAACAACAGTGCATTGACGTCTGTGTGTTTTGACCTCATGTTATGGAACATAAATGTCTTATCAAGCAGGTTATGTGACTCTGCATGTACTGTATAGGTGTGTCTGTTAAGTCTGGCCTCACCTGACTGCTGAATGTTGTGGGTGGAGGCTCCTGGCTGCCTCTCAGAGTGAGGAAGAGAGGTCCTCCAGGCATCTCCAACACATGATTAGGTTTCTGAAGTACCCTCTCCTGGACTGAAAGAGTTACAGAGGCATGAGTTGATGTTGCCGTTGTAGTCGTTGTTATAGTAGTGGTGGTAATAAAAATAACAACTAAAAGCACCAACATATTTGTATCTTTCGTTCCAGTACTCTGCTGCCTGTGACTGGAACGAATTGCAAAAATCGCTGAAGTTGGAGACTTTTATCTCCCTCACCAACTTCAAACATCAGCTATCCGAGCAGCTAACCGATCGCTGCAGCTGTACATAGTCTATAGGTAAATAGCTCACCCTTTTTCACCTACCTCATTCCCATACTGTTTTTATACTGTTTTTATTTATTTACTTTTCTGCTCTTTTGCACACCAATATCTCTACCTGTACATGCCCATCTGATCATTTATCACTCCAGTGCTAATCTGCAAAATTGTATTATTCGCCTACCTCCTCATGCCTTTTGCACACATTGTATATAGACTGCCCATTTTTTTCTACTGTGTTATTGACTTGCTAATTGTTTACTCCATGTGTAACTCTGTGTTGTCTGTTCACACTGCTATGCTTTATCTTGGCCAGGTCGCAGTTGCAAATGAGAACTTGTTCTCAACTAGCCTACCTGGTTAAATAAAGGTGAAATAAAAAATAAAAAAAATAAAAAAATCTTAAAAGCACCAAATGGGGTCATTTTTTAACCCCAATTTGGTAATGATTGCATAGAGACACTGTCTGTCAAGCAGTAACACATTTATTTAATTAACCTTCTGTAACACAAGCTTCTTTTTTAAAAACATTTTCACACATCTGTTTTTTTTAATGTTTTTATCAGTTAATTTGATCAATTGAATCAATAGAAACGTATAAACATTTTTGGGCTATTTATGTTTCTGTAACGTCTACTCCCACTCTCCGGCATTCAACGTCGTCTGTCTACTAACCACAGGTCCTGGCAACCCACCTTTACACACACCTGGCAACCATCTTCAAGCACACCTGCGTCTCATTATGAGTCACACCTGGACTTCATTACTCCCTTGATTACTTACCCTTTATATCGCACTCTTTTGTTATCAGTCATCAGGTATTGTTGTTTGTGTTTCCATGTCAGACACTTCTCTTGTTTTGTTATGGATCCATGTTTGTTGTTATTAAACTCACTAACTGCACTTGCTTCCTGACTCCCGGCGTCTATGTTACAGAACACTACCTCCACAAATGGAAGCAACAATCAATCAAGACATCTCCCAGATGGTCGCTGAACAGGGTCACCTACTTCGTCAACACCTTGACCAGCTGGCTCATTTGGGAACGGCTATGGATGAGGTCCTCTTCATTACTCAAGGAGCTTCATCTCCAAACAGCGGAGGATTCTCTACCACAAGTCGACCCAGCGAGCCAGTACCACAGCCCATCCAGCTGTCCGTCCTGTTCAACAATGCCAGATTGTCCTTCCTGGACAAATTTGACAGGACTCCATTGAAATGCCGTGGCTTCCTACTCCAGTGCTCCCTCTATTTCGCTCATCAGATGGGAGCCCCCACCACCGAGAGGTCCAAGGTTGCAACATTTATTTCTCTGCTGACAGGACGAGCGTTGGAGTGGGCCACGGCCATCTGTGAGAGAGGAGAGGATAAGCTGGGTTCCTATGTGGGGTTCATGGCTCTGTTCAGGGTGGTCTTCGAGAGGGGGGTGAGCGCCTACTCCAACTACGACATGATGGCCAGTCCGCGGAGGAGTACGCGCTCACCTTTCAGACAGTGGCAGCATCCAGCAGCTGGAATGAGCCGGTGCTCTGCAACCTTTTCAGAAAAGGTCCGAGATTATATCCTATCCTTGGACACCCTCATCACAATGGTCCTCCGTCTGGATAACCTGCTTCGGGAGTGTCGGAACCCGCACTGCCTCTCTCCCTCCTCCGTTGATCATTCTGAGTCAGAGCCTGAACCCATGGAGGTGGGGGCGACACGCCTTTCCGCAGCTGAGCGACGCCGTTGTAGACAGCTGTGGCTCTGTCCTTATTGCAGACTGAAGGGGCACCAGCTTCAACGGTGTCCGGTATGTTCTAACCGGGGATCCACAAGAGCAGAGGGACAGCCACATGATCATCCGTCTCCTGGGTTTGGCATGAGCATTCCATCCTCATCACTTTTAGCCAAACCTTTCCGAGTATAAATTTCACTGTCTGGCTGTCCTTCGCCTGCTGAAGGTTCATTTCACCTCCGCCCCGTTGCTTAAACATCCAGATTCCACACTGCCCTTTCTCGTGTAGGTGGACGCCTCAGAAGTAGGTTGTGGGCGGTCCTGTCCCAATGCCAAGGTAATCCACAGAAATTGTATCCGTGTGCCACCTGTCCTCCTGAGAACACCTTCGTTCCCACAGGGATAAGGGATCAGCTATTGTCCTGGGCACACAGCTGTCGTCCCTGGACATCCAGGTATCACCCACACCATTCAGCCCATCTCTGGAAAGTACTGGTGGCTTACCTTGGCGCAGGACGTCAGTCATTATGTTAATAAATCCTGTTATGGCTGCGATTCCTGTACAGGGATCAACATCACGGGGAAATTTCAGAGTGACAACTAAAAATACAACGTCGTAACATTAGACATTCTTGAAAATGCAAGTGTCTTACACCCTTCAAAAGATTAGAATCTTGGTAATCAAACTACGTTTTCCAATTTAAAATAACTATTACAGAGAACAAATAACATGCTTTTGTTTGAGAAGAGCAATCAACAACAGAAACATTTTCCGCCATGACAGTTTTTACACATTCACATCTGAAGGTAAAATTCTGACTTACATTCTGATATCTTGCTCTTATTTCTCTTCCTGAGGGTCCCAGTGATCAAATGAAGTGCTGTTTTCTTTGATAAAATCCATTTTTATAGCTTAAATCGAAACATTTTGTAACCTGTTTGTGCCGTGAATTCCATCTCTATCAATTTTTTACAGAGCATTCAACGTAATTACACACGGTAAACCATCGTTTACCTAGTCATGGTTGGTTTCAGTGCATTCCTCTGGATGTTTGCAACACAGCCAAACCTTATTGTTTTTTTTGCGGGGAGTATTGACCGAAATGAACTGATTTGAAGACAACGAGCAATGACTACCTTACGGGGAGGGCAGGCCCACAACAATGACCGGATTTGAATGGAACAGCACTTCACCTCCGTGACTGTTCCCTCTGCTCTATACAATACATATCTGTTTATTTTATGTGATGATAAAAGGCTCATACAATACAAATATTTTTTAAATGTTTTCTTTCACAGTGATAGCGACTCCGACTGGGAGCCCCCGGTGCCAAGCTGCCCGCTCTACCTCTGCCCCTAGTGGTGTTCATATGCCACAGTTCATTACTGCAGGCATGACTGTGCCTCAGGGCCAAAAGGGCACCACATGGAGGCGTCGTTGTGTTCTGTGTCGCATGAACTGCACCACTTGTTCAGTTTGCCTCTGCTTTACATCAGAAAGAGACTGCTATGGGACATGGCACAGGCAGCAAAATATTGTGTCGAGGACTTCCAAAGAGTGTACTGTTTTTTAAAAATATTTATTTTCAATTTTTTTAAAACATTTTGTGTGTGTGTGTGTGTGTGTGTGTTAGAATTGCTTGTTGATATGTTGTATATAGTTATTTGCACGGCCACTTGGGTACATTTGGGCCACTTGTGTGGAACACCTGGGTGACTTCATGCTAAATGTCATGTAGCTCACCCATTCCTGAAGTTATCAGTCTGAAACTTTGCACACCTACAGTTGCCCTCTTGTGTTATCCATCAACATTATCTCCAGCATCCTATCTGACTGTGTGGCTATTCTAGTAAATGTGAAAGACGATACTACAACAATAAAAAACAGAAAACTCTTATACTCTTTCTTTCTCTGTTCTTCCACCAGATCTACTCAAATCAAATCAAATCAAATTTATTTATATAGCCCTTCGTACATCAGCTGATATGTCAAAGTGCTGTACAGAAACCCAGCCTAAAACCCCAAACAGCAAACAATGCAGGTGTAAAAGCACGGTGGCTAGGAAAAACTCCCTAGAAAGGCCAAAACCTAGGAAGAAACCTAGAGAGGAACCGAGCTACTGTGTTATATTCTCAACATGGAAGGCTTTCATGGAGAAGCTGGGTGTCACGGTCAGCCTCACTTCTGGGTACCGGCGTCAGTCTAACAAGCAGGTGGAGAGGATGAACCAGGGGCTGGGGAGGTTCCTGAGGAGCCACTGCCAGGACCGGCATGGGGATTTGGTCCGATTCCTTCCTTGGGCTGAATACACCCAGAGTTCATTGCGACACTCCTCCACCGGGCTGAATCCCTTCCAGTGTGTTCTGGGTTATCAGCCAGCCCTGGCTCCATGGATTCCGAGCCAGACCAAAGCCTCTGTGGTAAACGAGTGGTTCAGGCGCGCAGAAGAGGTATGGAACGATGCTCACATGAGACTCCAGCGCATCGTCAGAAAGAGCAGGCGGATGGCCACTGCAGTGAGGCTACCGTGTTCCATCCAGGTGATCCGCGTCCGGCTCTCTGCCAGGATCCTCCCGCTCCACCTGGCATGTAAGGAGCTGAGTCCCTGGTTTGTGGGGTCGTTCAAGGTTCTCTGGAGGGTCAACAATGTTATTTACAGATTACAACTCCCCACTAACTTCCAGCTCTCACCATCTTTTCATGTTTCCCTTCTCAGGCCAGTGGTTCCTGGTCCCCTGGCTGATGCCGTCCCCCACGACCCCCCGGACATTGAGGGAAGCCCTGCCTATGCCGTCAGATCCATCCTAGACTTACAATGTCATGGGGGTCGGCTCCAGTACCTGGTGGACTGGGAAGGGTACAATCCAGAGGAGTGGTGTTGGGTTCCAATGGACGACATTCTAGATCCCAACATCATCCGAGAATTCCACTTTTGTGTCCAGAATGGGCTGCTTCTCTCCCTCTGTTATGCAGGTGAGTGAGGACCCAAAAGCGGTTTAACAGAAACAGAGTCTTTTAATGTCCAAACACAGGGAAGACATATATCCTCTTCAGATGTATCGATTGACAAAATAGACAACCCGCAGAGAGGGCGACAAATAAATCATAAAGTCCTCTGATCTTTACAGGAGAGTCCCCTTCTAGCAGCAGAGGAGAATAGCAGGGTTAGCGGCAACAGACTGCTGGTCTCTCCGGGTAGGCGCGGGTTGTAGAGGACAGAGGTACCTGATCACACGTAGCATCTGATGAAGAGGCAGATTACGACAGGACGGGACAAGGGTGAAGCAAACGAGAATCTGACAAAGACAGAAACAGAAACAGAGAGAGAAATAGAGACCTAATCAGAGGGAAAAAAGGGAACAGGTGGGAGAGAGTAAACGAGGTAGTTAGAGGAGATGAGGAACAGCTGGGGGAAGGAAAGGAAGAGAAGGTAACCTCATACGACCAGCAGGGGGAAACGAAGTGAAGAGAAAGAACAGGAACAAGACATAACATGACAATACATGACACCCTCGGGGCTGTCCTCCTGGTCGGAGTCGTCCTGCGGCTGGGGCCGAGTGTCGGGGGGAACTGCCACATCTACTCCCACTCCCCCTCTCCAGCACTCTACGTCGCCGGTTTACTAACCACCGGTCCTGGCAATGCACACCTGCATCTCATTATCAGTCACACCTGGACTTTATTACTCCCTTGATTACTTACCCTTTATATAGCACTCTTGTCATTAGGTAGTATTTTTTGTTTCCATGTCAGATGCTTCTCTTGTTTTGTTATCGTTCATTGTTATTAAACTCACTAACTGCACCTGCTTCCTACTCCCTGCGTCAGAGGCTAAGTAAATGGTCATTGAGCTAATCTGAAGTACCTGTACACCCTACGTTGGACATTATCGGCTATATGGGTGGTGGTGCCATCAGACTCACCTGAAGCAGGAACAGAACCCTGTATACAGGTGCACAAGCTCTGCAAGTACGAATGGCTTGCATGTATATTCATCTTGTGCGCATGCTTCAGGTGATAGAAGTCTGAATGCACTGCCAGCGCTTTGAAAACTTGATTTAATTATACTGGAACTTTCCTTAAAACAAAGGTTGTAAAAGTATGCCAGTGTAACAGTATAACTTTAGACCGTCCCCTCGCCCATACCCGGGCACGAACCAGGGACCCTCTGCACACATCAACAACAGTCAGCCACGAAGCATCGTTACCCATTGCGCCACAAAAGCCATGGCCCTTGCAGAGCAAGGGGAACAACTACTTTAAGGTCTCAGAGCAAGTGACGTCACCAATTGAAACGCTATTTAGCGCGCACCACCGCTAACTAAGCTAGCGTTTCACATCCGTTACACTAGACATTTATAGAATCAATCATACCTAGTTTGATGTTTCTGTGACAAACCATGAATTAGTTATTGATTTATACCACTTTTAATGGCATCTTATATATTTCTATCAAATCAAAACTGGAATTTGTATTCAAAATGTACTGATATAGAATAAATCATATCTAGTTTGATGATTCTGTGACAAAGGCTGAATTAGTTATTGATTTATATAGCTTTAAATTCCATTTGAAAAATGTTATGTATTTCCATCAAATCAAAACTGGACTTTTTAGTCAAAGCAAAGGTTGTATAAGTATACTTTATAGAATTAACCATATCTATTTTTATGTTTCTGTGACAATCAATTCATGGGTTATTGATTTTTACTATTTTAAATGTGAAAGTGAAACTGTTCCAGAATTATCCACTGGAAAACATTTTAAGATACTTTTTTACGTTTCACCTTTAGTTTCAAGTACAGTTCAAATACTAATTTCAACATTGTCATACCTGTTTGGTCAAAAAATGCGATCCTGTAAAGGTTGTCACCAACATTGTCTATCGGTCCGCAGTCTCCACCACCAGATTTACGGAGAACCTGAAAGTACTTTTCAATATTCTCTTTCTGTGCTGGATCCAGACTGTGGACCTCGAAGAAAACGGGGTATTTGTACATTTCCATATTGTAACTTAAAGTAGCCTATTCGCTTTCTTATAATAGCTACTGTACATGGTCTCAAATCAGTTTCATTCGAACAGCACAACCGTTTACCGATCATCAGGCCTACTGTCAGTTTTCTTTTGCAGGTGAACTTGCCAATCAATGTAGGCTGAAGCGCGCGAGCACACTTCTCGAAAAAAAACACACACCTTTTTTGTATTCTACTTGGCAACATAGACATTGGGCACGTTGATCAGTTTTGTCATGTGGTCACCGCCTTTCAAAGTGTGTTGCATTATGGGGATAAAAATGGTTAGACTTGCGCCTAATGTGGACTGCATGAACTTTACAAAAATCATGTGATCATAGGTAATGTAGTTTTGACTGCATTCGACTGCAAGTTTCTGCAGTTGCTCTTTACCAGCCATCCCCTGCCATGTGTGTGGCCCTATTGTCAACCAATTATTAGCTTGTTTTTGTTTGACCCACGCGAACGTGGCCAAAAACCTGACAGGAACCAACTATGCCACTTTATGTATTCAGTGGACATACTATCACAGTATATTGGATGACTCATTCATATTCCATTCATCCAGCTCCATATATCAATGATAGGTTTAGGCTACTACATGAATCACATTTTCTCTATACCCATAACTGAGGTTGCTACAACCTAGCCTACAAATTAATGTTTTGAATGTAGGTGGATATGTGGAGAGACAAATTGGAGTAATCAAGATGACAGACAGTGACACATTCAGTACTGCCTTGCACACTCTTGCCTGCATCCAGCTGATCTAAGGTGTAATAATTAGTCCAAACAGTTGAAAAACGTTATGTTTTGCAAACAAAACAAAAGTTTCTATTGGACAAATTCAGGCAGGTCTATCCCTGTTTCGTTTCCTTCTGTTTAAGAAATGTTTTTCAACTGAATCGGCAGAATGAATACACCCCTGATCACCTGCACACACAGGTCACTTGCATAGCAGCGGCAGCCACATACAAACAGCCTCATCACTTTGTTTGTTGTATAATTCCTTCTACGCACATATGATTTCAGTTTGTGAGGGTGTGATATGGGGGTCAACATTATAAAGAAAATCTTGTATAAACAATTGCAACACTGTCATATTGATCTGAGCTTTGCTGTTGGAAAATCACATTTGTGTCCGACTTTCGGCTGTCACAGATGCACCTCCCCAGACTTCACTCCTCGACTTTCTTCTTCTTCTTTGGTATTATGGCGGTCCGCAAACAAATGTTGTAGGTGCATGCCGCCACCTAATGTATTGGCTGTGCATCACATTGGAGGCTGGTGGGAGGAGCTAGAGGAGGACGGGCTCATTGTAATGGCTGGAATGGAATAAATGGGACGGCATCAAACACATCAAACATACGGAAAGCACATGTTTACTCCATTCCATTTAATCCATTCCAGCCATTACAATGAGCCCGTCCTCCTATAGCTCCTCCCACCAGCCTCCACTTGTGTTTTAGCTTACTATTCTGTATTATAAATTCATTACACTATGAAAAAATTGCCCAACCAACTAACCCTACACCCATTAAAACCAAATTACTATTGCACTACTCTGGTCCAATCTGATCCTACACTTGGAAGGACAGGACACTATCGTTCAAAACACCTTGTAACTCCTATACAGTAAAATCTCATATACCCAAGCACGTCTCTGCAGCTGTCACCACAACATCTATCCTCTGTGATTTACGTTCCATTCCTGCGGTACAGTTGACAATCATGGCCATGAAAAAAATAATAATAATACTGAATCACTTTATTCCTATCACTCTCTCAGAGCCAGCTGTAGGCTTTTGGGGGCCCTAAGCGAGACTTGGTTGGGGGGGCTCACCTCGTGGCAAAACATTTTAGTGGCCCCCTTCTTGATGGTGGAGAGAATCATTTGATTTAAAGTCAATTTCCTGCAATTCTACCCATTTTGCCATGGGTACAGATCATGTGTTGCTGTTTTACAGCTAATTGTGTGCAATTCTACCCATTTTGTGATGGGGGGGGGGAGAAAAATGTACAAGTTTAGATAGCTGGCAAGACTAACTACCAATCTAAAAACTGTTAGCTGACATGGTTAATTGAGTGACTGTCAGTGACTTGACATAACAAGAGAAAAACTACTGATGCATTACCAAATTTCAAAATTGCACCTAAGTAAGTGATTGATTATGTCGCTTATGCCTGGAACCGGCCCTGCACTCTCTATTGACCTTGGTGTTCTGTCAAGGATCCTTTTAGCATCCCTCACCCTGGACCCATCTTCTTCTAATACTCTCTTCACTGCCTCAGCATAAGACACCTTCTGTACTACTCTGATCCTGGCTGCCTCAACCTGGACCCATCTTCTTCTACCACTCTCTTCACTGCCTCAGCATAAGACACCTTCTGTACTACTCTGATCCTGGCTGCCTCAACCTGGACCCATCTTCTTCTACCACTCTCTTCACTGCCTCAGCATAAGACACCTTCTGTACTACTCTGATCCTGTCTGCCTCAACCTGGACCCATCTTCTTCTACCACTCTCTTCACTGCCTCAGCATAAGACACCTTCTGTACTACTCTGATCATGTCTGCCTCAACCTGGACCCATCTTCTTCTACCACTCTCTTCACTGCCTCAGCATAAGACACCTTCTGTACTACTCTGATCCTGGCTGCCTCAACCTGGACCCATCTTCTTCTACCACTCTCTTCACTGCCTCAGCATAAGACACCTTCTGTACTACTCTGATCCTGGCTGCCTCAACCTGGACCCATCTTCTTCTACCACTCTCTTCACTGCCTCAGCATAAGACACCTTCTGTACTACTCTGATCATGTCTGCCTCAACCTGGACCCATCTTCTTCTACCACTCTCTTCACTGCCTCAGCATAAGACACCTTCTGTACTACTCTGATCATGTCTGCCTCAACCTGGACCCATCTTCTTCTACCACTCTCTTCACTGCCTCAGCATAAGACACCTTCTGTACTACTCTGATCCTGGCTGCCTCAACCTGCCTTTCTCTCACTGGACACCTCTGATCTCCAGCACCCTGGGTACCCCTACAGTTTACACACACTTTTTTTTTTTCCATTGATGCTGCACATTCCTTTGTCTCATGTCCTCCTGCATATTTCTCGCATCTAGGAATCTCCCACCTACACAGTGCTGCCACATAACCATGAGCTTGACACCTAAAACACAGTAATGAGTTCAGGACAAAAGCTTTCACGGGATAACTGACCCCTTAACTTGACTTTATCTGGTAAAAACTCGGCATCAAAACTCAGTAGTACATAGTGTTTTCTCTTTTTCACCACACTTTCCACCAGGTCTGTGTTGCAACAAATGGCGGGCGTCTCAGTCACGCTCCTTAACTTTCATCTACAGTAGGTTGCTTTAGCCTTACCATTCAAACGTGCCCATTAAAACAAGTAGATAGTGATAGCGCTGACATCATCCTCGTATTCCTTTGGAGCCGGACATATTTTCAGTTTGAAGGATGCCATATAGAGCTTGCCAGCTTGTAGTCCTAAAACCTGGAAATGAGTTACTTCTGCTTCGTTCAGCCATCCCTATTCAAAAAAATGTATTAGGAATGAATAGGGTTTTGGAATAAACACTAAAAAATAAGGTCTGAGGTTAACACAGGTTTATGAGATCTTATACATTTTGTTCTATGAGATAATAAATAATAAAATGACCTTTATGAATTATGAAGCCTTTATGTGTTTTTTATATGAACAAAAATGTAAACGCAACATGAAACAATTTCAAAGATTTTACTGAGTTACAGTTCATACAAGGAAATCAGTCACTTGAAATGAATTCATTAGGCCCGAAACTATCGATTTCACATGACTGGACAGGACATTCCTGCAGTCAGCATACCAACGGCACACTCCCTCAAAACCTGAGACATTTGTGTCATTGTGTTGTGTGACAAAACTGCACTTTTTAAAGTGGCCTTTTTATATTGTCCCCAGCACAAGGTGCACCTGTGTAATTATCATGCTGTTTGGTCATCTTCTTGATATGCTACATCTGTCAGGTGGATGGATTATCTTGGCAAAGGGGAAATGCTCACTAGATGTAAACAAATCTGTGCACAAAATGTGAGTAAAAAATACACTTTTTGTGCGCATGGAAAATTTCATGAAAATGGAACCAACACTTTACATGTTGCATTTATATAAGGGCAATAGTAATGGCGTCTTTTTGTAGGCACTAACTCCGCCATGGTTGGATGGACAAAGCCTATGGAATTTTTTTGTTTTTGTAGGATTTTTGGTTAAACACAGAAAATAAGATATGTTGTAAACATGGGCTTAGGAGATCTTATACGTTTTGTTCTCTGAGATGATGTTCATTAGGTAATGTAACTTTTTGTGAATATTGAAGCATTTATGTAATAAAACAAAAACATAACACACACAAAGGCTTCATAATTCAAAGGTCATGTTAACATACTGATATTATCTCATAGAAAAATGTTCTCTACAGAACACATCCCAGGCTCACACACTTTACAATAACAGACAGGTGCGTGACTACACCTAGATAGATAGAAGAGATAACCAAACCAGATTATCCTAATCACTTTGTGTGCATGTTTTTGTATGGACAATGGAAGTATATACAGTGCATTCGGAAAGTATTCAGACCCCTTCCATTTTTCCCCATTTTGTTACGTTACAGAAAAGGTCAAGGGGTCTGAATACTTTCCGAATGCACTGTATATACTTCCATTGTCCATACAAAAACATGCACACAA
The DNA here is from genome assembly GCF_023373465.1 of Oncorhynchus keta. Classification (NCBI taxonomy): domain Eukaryota; kingdom Metazoa; phylum Chordata; class Actinopteri; order Salmoniformes; family Salmonidae; genus Oncorhynchus; species Oncorhynchus keta. The sequence continues at coordinate 68,821,972 of NC_068455.1, read as the reverse complement.
AGTGATTAGGATAATCTGGTTTGGTTATCTCTTCTATCTAGGTGTAGTCACTCACCTGTCTGTTATTGTAAAGTGTGTGAGCCTAGGGTGTGTTCTGTAGAGAACAGCATTGTTAAAAGTGAATGAATTCTCTAGATATTATCTTATGTGTCTCTCTGACAAGTACAGTAGGTCTAGCAATTAATCCTATTATCTCTATTTGTAACATTAGGCCTACTACTATGTTCAATGTGTACATTGTCATCCACCTGAACAACCCTCTTAATGCTCTCCTCTGTTGATTTGAGCATGTTCTTTATTGAAGCTGGGTTGTGTTCATTAGAGCACACACCATAACAAAACAAGCATTGAAGGTCAGATGGTATTCTGCCTCCTGTTTCACTTTGCTTTCTTCTTTGTTGTGCCTTCTGAACATTACCCTGTCCTTTATTCGACTTCTTCTCTGTCCGTCTCTGTAGTGGCCTGTTGTTGTTGTATTGACGATGCCGTCTTCCGTTCATATTTCCCCAGTGGCTGCGAGGTTGTGCTTGTGGTCTCTGGGGGTTGGGTGCTGATCTAGGCGGAGAGGCAGAGGCCGGAGGAGCCTGCACTGGAGGAGTGGCTGTGGGTGTTGTGGTGGTGCCCATGCCAGGCCATGCCCGGGGCCGGGGCGGGCTGTGTAGATAGCAGCTGAGCCGCTCTGCTCTGCCCTCCCATCAGACACTGGTAGGTGGCAGCCTCGGCAATGGAAACAGACCCAGGAACAGGTGAGGAATGGATGAGGAGGACGACACAGAGAAAGACACACACACACGGACAGTGTACAGTACTATACTATAACAAGCAGGCTTAACATCACGCACACACATACTTTAGTTATTTACACAAGGCTCCATGGGAAGTGAAATGTGTAAGCCTATTTGATCAGACCCCTTTTGACTATCAGTCTGCAACTACCATAAGACGGCCATACCTTCTCTCTTCCCGTTCCTCACTGTGATGCAAGATACCTGTCTGTAAATCGTCTCTCCCAACTTCTCTAACATAATAGAGGTTAGGTTAGTCAGATAAATCATTGATGTGACTGAGGGGGATTAGAGATTGTATATCTTGTCTGAAATATTTCCCCTGAGATGCAAGAAGGTATGGCACACACAGAGGAGGAGAGATATCTTCCACTGTTCTGTGCTCACCACAACATGCTCTCTCTCTCCCTCACATTCACGCACGTACACATTCCTCGCTGCTGCAGACCCTGAGTCCCAGTCTGTTTGTGCCCTCATGGCAACTCTTTGTCCCTCATGGTGATGCTAAATGTTTTGACTTGGCAATGACAGCAATGGAGTTGGCAAGATCACTAATCTATGACCAGGCTACAGACACTTAGGCTTATTCACCACAAAACACATCGACACTAATCCCACTGCCTGTATGTCCCACTCCATCTAGGAGCAGGAACTGCCATTCTCTGCCCTCATCACGTCAGAACCTGTCCGTCACTCCCGGAGCCCTGACCTCTCATTGGACAGCAGCCTGCTGTTGGAGTTCCTGCTCTTCCTCTACCTGCTGGTGGTGCTGTTCGTTCAGTACATCAACATCTAAAGGACCATCATCATCAACCCGGTCTGAATGGTTCTACCGGCATTACAGCTGTAGAACACTGGAACAATTCTGGAATACTGGAGTTAAGGTTGCTGACCGTTTTGCCACCGATTGGATGCTGGAAGACATCGGCCACAAGCTTGACCCAAGACAGCCTGGATGTCAAAAGGGCAGGTTGAAGACAAATGTCTTGGTCAGCCTCCTAGACATGAAATAAAATCCACTAATGCAAGTAAGACCATTATATATGCACTATAATAATAGCAGAGTTTGCCAAAGCCTTCAACCAAGTTGACCTTACAGGTTTTCATCAAGGATCTCTCTGTACTTTTCTCCGTTCATCTTTCCCTCGATACTCACTAGTCTCCCAGTCCCTGCCACTGAAAAACATCCCCACGGCATGATGCTGCCACCACCATGCTTCACTGTAGGGATGGTGCCAGGTTTCCTCCAGATGTGACGCTTGGCATTCAGGCCACAGAGTTCAATCTTCATCAGACCAGAGAATCTTGTTTATCATGATCTGAGAGTCTTTAGGTGCCTTTTGGCAAACTCCAAGCAGGGTGATTGGTGGAGTGCTCCTTCTCAAGATCTGTGCCTCGACACAATCCTGTCTCGGAGCACGATGGACAATTCTTCAACCTCATGGCTTGGTTTTTGCTCCAACATGCATAGCATGCCTACCTGAAACAGGACAGTAGATACTATTCAACCAGGTAGAGTCTTGGGGTAAGCAATGGGGTCAAGCCCAGCCCTTACAAACCCTGTATTAGTCCTCATAGCAGAGGCGCAACTTTGGTTTCAGAAGTGAGGGGGGACATAATTATATATATTTATCCAGTCGGATAAATACTCCATACAGCCTACCCGACCGCTCGGAGGTGTCCGCATGGTCCAAAAGCACACCGTTTCCTCGTTTTGTATCACATTCCAATGATAAACTGGGGGGGAACAAAAATGCATTTTCAGAATGTGGGGAGGGCAGTGAAAGTGACGCCCCTGCCTCAGTGTTAGCTGGGACAGAAGCCTGCACACCCTGTGGTTTTCCAGAAAGACGGTGGGTGACCAATGCCCTACATGCCATGACAGGCCTTGAAAGCCTGATCCCTACTAACCCTAGTATAGGCTGCCCTACTATACTTAATAGCAGATAGAGTCTGTTGTTATTGTAGTGTTGGCCATTAGACCACATAAATGCAGTGTTGATCTGGATCAGGACCCAGAGCCCTGGGTCTTGGTCCATATGTACTAATCCCTGAAACCCAAGTGAACCTGTAGCCGTTATAAAACCTGTTGTGTAGATCTGGAAGTATTGGATAGGTGCAAGCAATATGCTGCTAGCTCCACCTTGACCTTTGATAGGCCAGGTGGGATTAAGGAAAATGTCCTGTTGTGTTGTTCTTGTATTTTCGATTAGCATTGGTACACAGTTTTTTTTGTTTTTGCTAGCTAGGTCACAAAATGAGCTTGCTTGAGCTTGATCTTGACCACAATATAGATACAAGCAGGTAGCTAGGTATATGTGCAGTATTATATATATGCCTATTGCATGTGTTAAACAGGGCAAAGAGTGTTAGAAGTGGTTTTAATTATATATACATCATGTGTATATATATAACATAAAACCATATGTATATATAATATAAAACCATTTCTAACACTCTTTGCCCTGTTTAACACATGAAATATGAATCACTCATCTTGCTAGCTAGTGTTAGCTAAACAATCGCCAGATCAATAACAGTGATATATTCTAAGCCAAGATATGAGATACGATTGTGTCGAGACAGATCTGGGGAAGGGTACCAAAACTTTTATGCAGCATTGAAGGTCCCCAAGAACACAGTGGCCTTCATCATTCTTAAATTGAATTAGTTTGGAACCACCAAGACTCTTCCTAGAGCTGGCCGCCCGGCCAAACTGAGCAATCGGAGAGAAGGGCCTTAGTCAAGGAGGTGACCAAGAACCTGATGGTCACTCTGGGAGTGCTCCAGAGTTCATCTGTGGAGATGGGATAACATTCCAGAAGGACAACCATCTCTGCAGCACTCCACCAATCAGGCCTTTATGGTAGAGTGGCCAGATGGAAGCCACTCCTCAGTAAAATGCACATAACAGCCTGCTTGGAGTTTGCCAAAAGGCACCTAAAGACTCTCAGACCATGAGAAACACGATTCTCATGTCTGATGAAGATGAAGCTGTGAGGATGTTTTTCAGCGGCAGGTACTGGGGGACTAGTCAGGATCGAGGGAAAGATGAGCGGAGCAAAGTACAGAGAGATCCTTGATGAAACCTTGCTCCAGAGCGCACAGGACCTCAGATTGACCTACTGAGTGGATTACAAAATCAAACGTACAGTGTCAACGAGATACTGTCCTGCTTTGAGAACAATTCATTTTCTTTGAAGAAAACACCAGAGGAATTTGTATACATGCACATTACTCTGTCTATGGCATTGAAATTGACAGCCTTATCTAGAATAGTCTGACAATTAAGAATTTGCTGCAAGGACGTAAATATTGGAAGGACATCTTTTTGTATCAAGTATATATTCTACAACACTTACGAGGCTCTTATAGTACAACTTCCAACTTATCGCCTCTAAAATATAAATGAAACACTAAGTTTATATAATGTGTCATTCCATACCTATTTGGAGGTTTGTGTCAAATTTTAAATGGGTTTTTAGGGCAGTGCTAAAGTGACCTTCAGAAGTTAACAGTGGCTTTAGAGAATCATGATGCTTGCAGTGATGATGCAAAAAATGGCTAGGCATCTCCCCTTACCCCCGTCACTCAGTCACTGTCCATTTCTAGATTTTAAATGAGAGAAGTGCTTTATGCGAAATAGTTGCTTTATGCTTGCTGTACGTTACGGCATGAGGGTCAGTTCAACTTTTCTCCAATACTATAGAGCCATTACCATGTCGATCAACGCTTGAATAGAAACGTAGTTCACACCCCAGATCTTGAAGTCAACACAGTCGCTACAGTCCCATTAGTTCTCTTTGCAGCCTCGTTTGAATGTCGCGGTTGCACACATTTGTACGGAATGGGGTGAGTTTACGTTAGGTAACACCCTCTCCGCTTATTCATATACAAAATGGATGCAGCTTTGAATGCTTTTATGTGTGGTATGATTGCTAGTTAGCCTATCATAAGACAACATTTCATAATGTTTAGATTGACAAAGTACCGTAGAATAAATTAATATAATGAAAAGCCTAAAGAATGCATTCGTTCATAACAGTTGGCAATGTGAAAGTGAAACTTAAGCCTATACCATATTTATGTGTTTTCCTTTTGTATGTCTGACATACATTCTGATTTAACAATCCTCTTAGAAAGTTGAAATACTATTGTATCATCCAAGTGTAGGCCTATTCAAATAATACATATTAATCAAATAGGCCATAGAATTAAAACATATTGAAAAAGCAACCATCAATTAAGAGCCGACTTTCACTTATGAACCGAGTAGGAGATATGGTGAAAAGGCACGCAATATCTGATCACTTACCCTAAAAATGCTCACACATTTCTGGTCTATATAACTCATGACAATTAGCCTATTGCAGATATGGATAGAGGGCAGGATAGAAAGTTAGACTGCATGGGGGATGGTAATGAGACCCGTAACATAACTCATGCAATTTAGAATAGTGACAAAGTAAAAGTGAGAACAAAGTAACCACGATAACTGAAATCTACAGTCAAACTCAAGGCTTATTTGAAAACACACAGTAATGGGGGGAGCAGGAAAAGGGGCTGAGCTGGACCCAAGGAAAGAAACAATAGGCATTCAAAAACACCCCTAAACTAGACTAGCCTACTTTAACAACAGCTAACTAACTAACCAAAAATACAGTGGGTGGTCCGCCCAGTTCTAACTAGTGTATTTAACAAAGTCTACCTACGGGTAGTGTATGCCCATGGGCGACTTGTCTTGATTTCCCCTTTTCCCACCAGCAAACAAACACCATAACCAAAACAATACTCACAGGTGAGGACAAAATGCTATGGAGGTGCTCAAACAAGAGAGGTTAATACACAGAGAGTGAACCACAGAGACCCACAGACATGACATTTACAGAGAGATTGCGCTCTAGAGCAAAGAACTGACAGGGTTTTTAAACCAAGGGAAATTAACTGTGATTGGGTAGGAAACAGGAGGAGGTGTGTCTTCTGATTGATGATTGGATTGGTGACTGATTGGAGAGTGATGATTTTCACCTGTGAGGGGAGAAGGAGAGAAAAGAACACAGGATACACACACACACACACAGGATACACACACAGGATACTGGTATCCGTAACACTGCATGTAAACATGGGAAAAACCCCACTGAATAAACCACCACCGTGTCCAGTAAAGAAAAACACACAACCCGCCCAAAGCAATAAAATACGTTTGACAACGCTCCCCTATTTTTTAAAATAGTTATTCTCCTTATCGACTGTCTTACTCTTTCTAAACGACAAGTAATAGTCAGGCTACTTTATAATATGGAAAACCATGTTTTCTTCGAGTGCCAGACTCTGGACACATCACAGAAAGAGAAGATGAAAAAGTACTTTGAAATTCGCCGTAAATCCGGTGGCGCAGATTGTGGACCAGTAGAATCAGTTGGTGACAACGTTTACAAGATCGCATTTATTGACCAGAAAGGTACGCAAATGTTTCGGTGAAGTGATCGGATATTGAGTGCCTTTTTTACCATATAGCAAACTCGAAAGTTGGTTGAGAAGTGAAATCCAGTTCACAAGTGCATTTAATAAATACATGATTTATTCTACGGCCTATTTGATTAATATGTCATATTTGAATAGCCCTACACTTGCATAAAACAATCATATTTAAACTTTCTAGTAGGATTTGTTAAATCAGAATGTTTGTCAGACATATGCAACAAATATATATGGTATAGTCTTAAATTTCACTTTCACATAGACAGGTTACACATGCAGACAGACATGCACGATGTATTGCTTAGGCTTTTCATTAGGCTATATTGATTCATTCTACAGTACCTCATCAATCTGTTGTTACCAATTCTGCAACTGTCACGACTTCTGCCGAAGTCGTTGCCTCTCCTTGTTCGGGCGGTGCTCGGCGTTTGACGTCACCGGTCTTCTAGCCATGATTGATCCTTTTTTCATTTTCTATTGGTTTTGTCTTGTCTTCCCACACACCTGTTTTCTATCCCATTCACTACCTGTTGTGTATTTAACCCTCTGTTTCCCCTCATGTCTTTGTCAGAGATAGTTTTATTGTCAGTGTAGTGTGATTGTTGTATAGGTGAGCGTCGGGTCCTTGTTTGTTTATGTACGTTTAGTGTTATGGAGCATACTCCGTGGACTTTATTAAAAGACTCCATTTTACACTCCATTTGACTCTCCTGCGCCTGACTTCCCTGCCACCTATTACACCTATGCATGACAGCAACTAGCAAATACCCTGCTTCTCCCCTGACAATCCCACCCACAGTCATCAATTGACGGGCCAAACTGTTAAGAATGTGGCCAGAATAACCCATGCCAATAAGTAAATGAAATTGAATATTTGAGGAACAATATAGTTTTGCCCAATAAAAAAGATCTATATTTATTTGATAAAAAGTTCTTCCTGAATTCGCAGCCTCACAGATTTGACATGGTCAGGAAGGGTTGGAGCTGTGGTAGATGGCGTTGTTGTTTTGCTGGCAGTACCAGTAGAGGTCGGTCATTGGTTTTCCAATTACAATGTTTGGGAGCAGCTGCGTCCAGATTTTGCAGGAGATGCTGTTGCCAGTACTACATTGATCTAAAACAGTGATGAAAGATAAATATATCAATATCAGACAACATGATTACAGTTTGTTTATTGGAGCATTGCACAATGGCATATGCAAAACATCTAAAATTGAATAATTTGATACAAATATAATTATTAAAGATTTAGGAAAAAACACCATGATCGTGCATCAAAGTTGTTGTTAAACCACACAGGGGACCTTGGCCTCAAATGTCAATCTGCCCTCTTAAATCCAGGATCCTGGGAACTACATCGTATGGAGATCAGCGGAGTTGTTGACATAGTAGACAATTCGCTGAATGTCCCCGTAGGATTAGCACCCGTTCGCTGGCGAAACAACGACCACACTTCTTCCTTGGGGCCACACCACGATCCTTATATAACTGTATCACTGCGGTCAGTTATCCATAGATATTCTGAAACCAGAAAATATATATTTTTAAACATGTGGTAAAAGGCAGTTCCTGTATTTATATTGATACATCCTACTACTTAAATAGCTCATGAACTTTTTTATGCTGTTGAAGCCCCAGAAATAACATTAAAACAAAGGTATATTCATCTCACAAAAACTTGTAGGAACTTCAAAAGGTTTTCTCTGCAGAGAGAGACAGAGAGGGGAAGACTGACTATCAAGGAAATAATGAAGATGTCCTCTGATGTTTCCTTTCTTTTTGTTTGCTCCTTTTCGAGCTGACCGTTTCCTGGGTCATGGAACCAGTGATCTTGAAAATAAGCACTAGATGTTATTCATCTTGGGGGGAAAAAAACAAGAGGAATAACAATATATAATTATTTCATGCTAAGTCATCATCATAATCTGTTCCAGCCAATACATTTTCAAGTAATATCAACACTTTCAACACGTTCAATAACACACACAAACTGCATAACCTGCGTGAACACACACACACACACACACACACACACACACACACACACACACACACACACACACACACACACACACACACACACACACACACACACACAGGACCCATAAATTATTGCAAATGTTTCATGGGCTACACATTCCCAACTTTCTCTCTCTCTCACTCTCATGTCCGTACTCTCTCTCTCTCTCTCTCTCTCTCTCTCTCTCTCTCTCACTCACTCACTCACTCACTCACTCACTCACTCACTCACTCACTCACTCACAACACACACACACTTTACTTCAGCTTTACTGTTTTTTGGCACCATTGTTTGAAGCACTGTCACAGTTTCACCATTAACATTTTTAAAATTATTAATTGCCAAGCAAAGCAGAACTGTTTAACAAAGGTACAAATATCCTGTTCTTTTTCCTTTTGCGCTTAAGCACATACAGACACCGCTTGGCTACATTGTAACCGTGAAGCAGCCACAGTAAACTGACATATGGTGCTCAGCCAGGATTGTTTGTTTTCTTACTGAATGAAAACATATAAGGCAAAACATGCGGAATGGTGTTAAATGCTTGTAAGCAGCTTGGTGAGAAAAATATATCACAGATTTAATCATGTACAGTCCATTCGGAAAGTATTCAGACCCCTTAATTTTTCCCACATTTTGTTATGTTACAGCCTTATTCTAAAATGTATTTAATCATTTTTTTCTTTCATCAATCTCCACACAAAACCCCAAAATGGCAAAGCAAAAATATGTTTTTAGACATTTTCGCAAATGTATTAAAAATACTTAACTGAAATACATTTACATAAGTATTCAGACCCTTTACTCAGTACTTTGTTCAAGCACTGGCTGCGATTACAACTTCAAGTATTCTTGGGTATGATGCTACAAGCATGGCACAGCTGTATTTGGGGAGTTTCTCCAATTATTCTCTGCAGATCCTCTCAAGCTCTGTCAGGTTGGATGGGAGCGTCACTGCACAGCTATTTTCAGGTCTCTCCAGAGATGTTAGATCAGGTTAAAGTCTGGGCTCTGTCTGGCCCACTCAAAGACATTCAGACTTGTCCCGAAGCCACTCCTGCGTTGTCTTTGCTGTGTGCATAGTGTCATTGTCCTGTTGGAAGGTAAACCGTCGCCCCAGTTTCAGATCCTGAGTCCTCTGGAGAAGGTTGTCATCAAGGATCTTTCTCTGCTTTGATCCGTTCATCTTTCCCTCGATCCTGACTAGTCTCCCTGACACTGAAAAACATCCCCACAGCATGATGCTGCCACAACCATGCTTCACCGTAGGGATGGTGCTAGGTCTCCTCCAGTCGTGACTCTTGGCATTCAAAACAAAGAGTTCAATATTGGGGTTACATCAGACCAGAGAATCTTGTTTCTCATGGTCTGAGAGTCCTTACGGTGCCTTTTGACAAACTCCAAGTGGCTGTGATGTGACTTTTATTTTTGTTTTTAATTTGTAATAGATTAGCTAAAATTTCTAAAACCCTGCGTTCACTTTGTTATTATGGGGTACTGTGTGTAGATTGATGAGGATTTTTTTTTAAATCCATTTTAGAATAAGGCTGTAACGTGGCAAAATGTGTGAAAAGTTAAAGGGTCTGAATACTTTCCAAATGCCCTGTATATTAAGGTTAAGCCTACTGATTATTTCTCATTATCTACTTGATAGCTTCTCATAGAGCTCAACAGACTGTAGTCCCAAAACCCAGAAATGACTTACCTCTGGTTCTTTCAGCTATTCCTATAGAGAAAGTCAATGGGGAAAGGATATGGTTTTGGGATAAATGTCTAAAATAAGGTCTGAGGTTAACACAGGCTTAAGATACCTTATATGTTTTGTTCTATAGTGTGAGATAATAACAGTCAGTTAACATGACCTTCATGAATTTTTAAGCCTTTATTGTTCTTTATTAGCTTTTTTAAAATTACATAAATGCTTCAAGATTCACAAAAAGTGCCGTTAAGCCGATGAAAAATGTATAAGATCTCCTAAGCCTGTGTGCAAGGCTGTCATCAAGGAAAAGTGTGGTTGCTTTGAAGAGTCTAAAATATTCCATATATGTAATTTCATAGTTTTGATGTCCTCACCATAATTCTACAATGTAGAAAATAGGAAAAATAAAGAAAAACCCTTGAATGAGTAGATGTCCAAACCTTTGACTGGTACTGTATATCGTTTAATACAGACTCGCTCAACACATGACTAATCATTGAAAAGGACAAGTTACTGGATCATAATACTTTTCTGTTAAGTAAGTGGGGGTGCAAAAACACATGTTTGCCCCCCTATTTTTTAAAGTGGGGGTGCAGCTGCTCCATAGTAGTTGCCTGTCTGCACTAGCCATATTAGCTTCACGGTTCGTTTTGTTGTTTTGTTCAGTGTTCGTTTTTCATTAAAAGAAGTATGTACGCTTACCACACCGCGCCTTGGTCTCCTCTTTATGACGACCGTGACATAATATTACTGTATATATACACTGAGTATATCAAACATTAGGCACACCTTCCTAATATTGAGTTGCATCCCTCAATTCGTCGGGGCATGGACTATACAAGGTGTCGAAAGCATTCCACAGGAATGCCGGCCCATGATGGCTCCCAAGCTTCCCACAGTTGTGTCAAGTTGACTGGATGTCCTTTGGGTTGTTGACCATTCACGGGAAACTGCTGAGCGTAAGAAAAACCAAGCAGCGTTGCAGTTCTTGACACAAATCCATGTCTTAAACCTGTCTCCTCCCCTTCATCTACACGGATGGAAATGGGTTTAACAAGTGACATCAATAAGGGATCATAGCCTTCACCTGGGTTCACCCAGTCAGTCTGTCACAGAAAGAGCAGGTGTTCTTAATGTTTGTAGACTCAGTGTATGTCATCTAAGAGTACGGAGGGAAATAACTTAGGGTTGTTTAGTCATTGGTGTTGGATTTAAAAAATATATTACAAGTAAGCATTTGAAAAAGATTTTCTTAACATTCCTATTTATAAAAATGGAAAACGTGTAATGTGTCAAATGTGTCATTAGGATGTTGATCTATTTTATAAAATGAAGAAAGTAAGGTTAAGTGAGATTTTATTGGTATAACATACATACAATAATTATGTAATGCATGTGTTATTTGATTTACCAAATCAACAAACAAACGACCAACATAACGATCAATACACATGAAATATTACTTACAGAAAATAACGTTGTTAAAAAAGACAGAATTTTGATACATACAAAGATCAACACCAACATCATAATTGTACTTATCGAATTACCAGACTTAAAGACTGAACCAATTAATACATATAATTACTGTTATTTACCACATGATAAACCATATTAACAAATATATACTGTAATTTACTCATGAAAAAAATACAGTATGGGAAATCATACATTTACAACAGAGTTAAGTGTTTGGATTTTAAAAGTAGAGTGAGACTTGATGTGTTATACATATATTACTGTATAATTTGCATACTCAAAGACTGTTGCACCGTAAGATGACAAGATGGTACGGTCCAGGGTTAGAAGGTGGTCAGGATTGTACGGTCCAGGGTTAGAAGGTGGTCAGGATGGTACAGTCCAGTGTTAGAAGGATGTCAGGATGGTGTGGTCCAGGGTTAGAAAGTTGTCTTTAGGATAGTGCAGTCCAGGTTTAGAAGATGCTCCGGATGGTATGGTCCAGGGTTAGAAGGTCGTCTTTGGGATGGGTGTACTCTGTTGTAGACTTGTGTATGTGAGATCATCTGTGGATCTGTTGGGGTGGTATGTGAATAGGAGTGGTCCAGGGTTTCTGGGATGATATTGTTGATGTGATCCATGACCAGCCTTTCAAAGCATTTCATGGTAACAGATGTGAGTGCTATTGGATGGTAGGCATTTAGGCAGGTTACCTTGGTGTTCTTGAGCACAGGGACTATGTCGGTCTCCTTGAAACATGTAGGTATTACAGACTGGGTCAGGGAGAGGTTGAAAATGTCAGTGAATGCTTTGAGTACACATCCTGGTAATCCGTCTGGCCCTGCAGTCTTGTGAATGTTAACCTGTCTTACTCACATCGGCTGAAGAGCGTGATTACACAGTTGTCCGGAACAGCTGGTGCGTGTTACTTGCCTCGAAGCGAGCATAGAAGGCATTTAGTTCGTTTGGTTGGCTCGCGTCACTGGGCAGCTCACGACTGGGTTTCCCTTTGTAATCCATGATAGTTTGCAAGCTCTGTCACATCCGATGAGCGCCAGAGCCTGAGTAGTAGGATTTTATCTTAGTCCTGTATTGACGCTTTGCCTGTTTGATGGTTCGTTGGGGGGTGTAGCAGGATTTCTTATCAGCGTCCGGGTTAGTGTCCCGCTCCTTGACAGCGGCAGCTCTAGCCTTTAGCTCAGCACAGATGTTGCCTGTGCGGCTAGACCTCTGGTTGGGATATGCACGTACGGTCACTGTAGGGACGATGTCGTCGATGCACTTGTTAGTGAAGCCAGTGACTGGTGTGTTAAACTCCTCAATGCCATCTGATGAATCCCGATTGCCTCTCTTGCTGCGTTGTTGGACCCCATCCTTGAAACATCCTGCAGGGCACCATACTTCTCCTCTGGCACACGGTGGCGAGCTGCAGATCCCCTCCTGGTCCTCGTGTCCATCCTCATGAAGTTATGCAGGAACCAGGTAGCCTTCAAATGCCTGAATTCCTCCAGGAAGCAATCCCAGATGGCCTTGGTCACCCAACCTTGCAGCGCCCTATACAGTAACTGTAGGCAATGGTTTTGAAGGAATCTCCAGTTACAAGGTATGTGTAGGAATATGGAAGATAATGTCATTATTAGACTTTTACATCACCAGGTCATTGTGGATTACTAAAGTATAATATCCTTTATAACAAATCATGATAACATTGGATTGATGGATGCATGTGCACACACATGTGCATGTGTAGCATGTGACAATAACAGGCTCATATCAAGGATAGCATCACAAATGAATACATAAATACCACTTGAAGCTTGATGATGAGTTGATCATTTGAATCAGCTCTGCCGTGCTACGACAAAAACAAAAATGTGCACCTCTTTGAGTTCCTAGGACCAGGACTGAGAACCACTGCTCTTCATTGGGACCTCTTCATCTGTAGACAGGCTTTCACAGCTCTCTGTATCTGATGACAGAAAACCTCACAAGATACAGACTTCATTATATTCAAATTAGACCGCACTGAATATTATCTTACTATTATCTGTGTCCAGGGACTGGAACTACACAAAAGTACCTGCCCTGTCCAGAATAGCATACCCTCTCACTTTGACATTTGGGGCTGCTATCCTTTCCCCTCCTCCATTGCTGTTAGCTAGCTACTTACAAATGCATTTAGAGTTTTTTTTTACAGTGATAAATACATCAAGATAGTTAGCTAACACGAAGTTAGGTAACTGGTGATATTTAATTCACTTTTAGCTACGTAGCTATCTATACAGTATGTAAAGTTGGCTAGATAGCTAGCTACGTTAGCGCACCATAGCCCGGTGCGGTACATTCCAGCTTCGGGCTATGCAATAAGTTGGTAGTACCCATAGCAATACGTTGGTAGTACCCATAGCAATGCGTTGGTAGTACCCATAGCAATGCGTTAATAGTACCCATAGCAATACGTTGGTAGTTCCCATAGCAATGCGTTGGTAGTACCCATAGCAATGCGTTAATAGTACCCATAGCAATACGTTGGTAGTTCCCATAGCAATGCGTTGACAGGATGTACGTAAACAAGCTGTTCTTATACTGTGATATACATAGTTCCAACCCGTCTGTTGGCCTATCACAGTAGAGACTGAGCGTGGTTTAGACTTGCTCAGCCGGGTCCCCGCCTCTTGGCGCTTCTTGGAGTCCTCCCTCCGTCGATATATAGATTCCTACTGTTCTGGTATCGCAGCCTAGTTATAATAGTTGCTCAGTTTCTGCTATTGTGTTGTTCAGTATTTTTCCATCTCAGTTAAACCTCGTGATGACCACCCCTCTCTATGCCTGCTTAACCACAACTTTGTAAGATACAGCAAGTCACACCATGTGCTCAATATTGTCACATACAAACACAAGGACAAAGCATCTGCTGGGCTGTTATCTACAGTTTTGCAACATGCAGGTCACACCATGTTACTCAGTTCTTGTCACACACACAAACAGGCAAGTAGATGTAGCAAGCAGTTGTTTAATCTCATGATGATGCTCAAGTGCACAAATGCAGATACCTCACACAGCCAACATCAGATCATATTTAATCATATATATGGTAATGGCTATAATGTAAAACACAGAATCCCACAGCTTTTAAAACTCATCTCACTGTGATTGATCACTTTGAAGAAAGGAGTTCAACGACAGGTTGAAACTGAGTGGAAAACATGGACGTTGTTTCAAAGCTAAACACAATGAAATGGACAGCGCTATCTAAGGTGATGACGAATTAAACAACAACCGTATGCTATTAGAGCTTATGCATACATATAAGCCTATATCTGAGCCCAAGCCTGGAAAAAAAACGTGAATTAAAATAATGATTGTGCTGTTATACATAGCCTACCACATATTATGCATGGCAGAATAGCATTTTAAAACAGATGTACATAACTGGTCTATCCTATACGAATTCAGAGTTAGCCAACAATTAAAGGGAATGTGTACAGGATTTTGAATATCCTAGTAATCGTTTTTTTTCTCCTTTCTTCATAATTAATAGGCTTACGCATTACGATTAGCGACAGAATATCTCACCACCGTGCGTTTCCGTCTCTTCCCCTCTCCCCATCATTCCGTTCTTGAGCACGCACAGAGAGGGGCTGTAAAACAGTCTAATTAAATATATTTCGTTGTTAAAACATGTTACTATCAATGTTCTTAACAGATTTAACTTGGTTCCCCAAATTAAGCACCGGGTAGCTGCAGGAAAAGGGTTGGAGAGCCCACTGGGTAGCTGCAGGAACAGGGTTGGAGAGCCCACTGGGTAGCTGCAGGAACAGGGTTGGAGAGCCCATAGTATTCAGAGTTTGGGAAGAATATCACCTGTCGTGCAGCAAGAGGCTGCATGCCCCTCAAACAGTGGTTGTTGTGTGGAGTGAAATAACCGGAATAGCAGGAAGTGGCCCCCATTCGCTATTCGAGTGCATACAGATTACATTTATTTTCCCCCTGCCCCTGTTCCTGCCCAATTGATAAAGGGCTATTCTAAATATAAAGTCATTTTACATTTGGGTAAAGACAGATTAAACTGAGATTAGTCTGATGGGAGAACATGTGATCAGGCAAGGAACAAAGCGCAAAGTTTTTTTGCGACTTTCTAAAATCATCAATTGCCTATAGTCGCATCATGCAGCCCATATACGTTTTGATTTCTAAGACATTCCAAGGTTCTAACCACATAACTCTAGGTATTGTTTGAAATGTTCACTTTTACTCCCAACATATAGCCACTTCATATGCGAACACGATCCGATATGGAAAAATTATATTCCTCGAACTATAAAATCAGCCTTTTGAATGTCAATAACCAGCTGAAACATTTTCAGGACGGCCACATTACTATTTGCAATATATATCCCTTGATTTTTACAAAACTATAAAAATGAAAAATATATGCAAAATATATATATTTTTAAACATTTTGACAAGCAGCTATTTTGGACAAGCAGCTATTCTACAGTGGTATAGAACTGACTGGTGTCTACATAGTTATTAGTCAGATGTTGAAACACATGTTGCCATCAATCAATGGTTTCAGGTATATATGATCTATTTAGATTTACTGAAACGCATGAAAATGTTTTCTGCTTTGTGATAAAGACCCTGAGCATCCTCGAGGACAGCATTGGCTGCTTTCTCTGCTGCCTCCTGTACTGTCTCTGCCTCCTCTGCTGCAGTAGCTCCTACTATCCCTCCTCTTACTCCTCCTGCTGCTGCTGCCATCCCAACGACAACTCCTGCAGCTATGCCTACCCCTGCACCTATCCCTGAACCCACTCCCACCCCTGACTCTAGTGTAAGTACTGGTCCTGCTACCTCCGCCACAGCTGCTGGCCCTATTGTCATTGAAGCTGCTATATGACTTTTGACTAAATTGATCAACGGTTGTGTAGCGAGTGAGAGTGGAATCATTATCGCCAGTATTACGCCAAATAGGGCTCCTATCACTGCACCTGTTGCTATCCCTGACCATTTGATCAGGAGTTTCTTCCTTGTTCTTTTCTTGGCTTGTTTTCTCATCTCTTCCTCTGACATCTGGCCTTTTAACTCCTTCCTAAGAGCCTCTATCTCTGCTTGTATTAATCTCTCTGCCTCTTGGAGCATCTCGTTGGTGTAGAATATATATATATATATATATATATATATATATATATATATATATATATGCGCCATTTAGCTGACGCTTTTATCCAAAGAACCCTCCTCCGTTATCTCTCACCATCTTCTCTATGGTGTTGAGTAACTCTGCTACTTGGTACTGGTTGCTGTACCGACCCTGCTGATTGGTGTTCCAGTATTTGTTGTCGATGACGTGACAGCGGCCTCCACATTTCTCCACAAGCTTGTTCAGTTCAGCATTCTGTTGGACAAACTTCTCAACGGTCAAACCATTGAGCTGGTCACCATGAGTGAAGAGGACTGTAGCATATTTGAAGGCCTCTGGTGAAAAATATGTCTCGATTTTCGCTACAGCTTCGTTCTCGTGGACTGTGTACCGTTCAACTTTCAGTACAATGAGAAAGGCATGCGGCCCTGGAGCACATTCTGTTATACATTTAACTATTTTAGGTTTCAGCTCCTCTTCAGGGATGTCAGTGTCAAAGAATCCAGGTGTGTCAATCAGGGTGATGTTTCTCCCTTTGATGTTCTTGGTATGAGCTTTACATTTCTGTGTTGAGGAGGTGGAGGAACTGTCTACGAGGAACACATCATCTTGTCCGAAGATGGTGTTTCCAGCACTGCTTTTACCTCCTCCGGTTTTCCCCAGCAGCACAATCCTGATGTCTATAGGGAGGGTTCAGAATTATAACTTGAAATGGATCAATCATATAGTAATAATGTATTTGATTTAAAGGTGGGGGTGAAGTGTTGTAACTCACCTTGCTCTGGTCGAGTGCCTAATACGAACCCTCTGAGATGCAAAGCATTCTGGGCATTCTGAAAAGCCTGTAGATTAGAACAAACAATACAACTGCAATGAAGGACTGTAACTGTTATTATTGAAAACATCTATAATTATGGATGTATGACAGTATTATAAAATGGCTTGGCTGAAATAGTGAAGTTAAAGGATGTTTTCCCCAATGCACTGAGTGAGACCTTCTTCAAAAGTCTCTGCTCACCTTGGTAGAATCTCTGTCATTTGGATGGACAATGATGCGGACAAGGAAGGGGTTCTGCTTGCTCGGTTCTGCTCATACCTACGGATCTCTTCTAGCAGAACCTGTGTTACCACGTTGTGAGGGAACTGGAGAACCACACCAGTTCCAACTAAAGGGAAGGCAACGGAACGGAAGCCCCGGTTCTCACAAGAGGTCAGAATTTTCCTCACACCCTGCATCAGAGCCTGAGAGAGGACCAGAGGTCAAGGGTTAATGGAGGATCAATGGTCACAACACACACACATAAAGGGACACACCTGTACTGCTGGTCCTTGGGGGTTGTTGTCCCAGTGTGCACATCTGAGGAAGAAGACACGGCCAGAGCTGAGACCAGACAGTCCCTCCACCAGAACGTTCTCACCAGGTGCAGTCCGTCCCCCTGATTCCCTCAGAAATGCTGTCATCAGCGCCGGTCCAGCTGCATCCAACAACGCATTACCAACACGGGAGGAGAGAGGGTCACTGCCAACCATGGGGACACCAGGGCATCCACCTTCAGAGAAAAAGAGATGGGAAAAAAAGAGAGAACATTGAGTCAGTATGAAGTCAACCTAATTCACAGAATGTTGTTGAATCAAGGCTGTGGCCATGTCAGTGTGTCTCTCTCTCACCTGCTGTTTCTCTATGGTTCCCTGGATGATCTCCACCTGGACACAGACCTCTGGAGCAGCTGATCCCCTGGGGGAGGCAGCAGTGGTGTCTCTCTGAGGAGCATGTGTAGTGGTAGTGGTGGTGCTGGACTCTACCTCCCATCCAGGAAACTCCCTCTTCCCCTCTAACAGCCTATCACAGGCCTCCTGCATGGCTCTCACTGCCTCTCCACTCACATCAATCAGAGTGACCTTGGTAAGGATGTGCTGTTTCCTCCCAAAGTCCCTCACTGCAGAGACTATGGCCTCAGAACACACCTTCAGAGGAACACCGAATATCCCCGAGCTGATGCAGGGCATGGCCAAGGTCTGGAGTTCCATGGTCTCTGCCAGATCCAGCACTGTCTTTACTGTCTTCTCCAGCAGAGGGCGCTCATTCCCACCTACGCTGCCCCCTACTGGTCCCACTGCATGCAGCAGCATCTTACAAGGCAGATGCCCTCCTGTAGTCTCTACCACTGTACCTGTGGGCACTCTCCCTATCTGCCTAACCAGATCCCTGCTGGCCCGCTGTACCTCAGGCCCCCCCGCCTGGCTCAGAGCTGCAGCCACACCCCCAGCATGATCAAGGTCCTCATTGGCTGCATTCACCAGTACATCTGCCTGTTCCTTGGTGATGTTACCTTGACACACCACTACCTGCAGTCCCAGACGGAGGCGATAGCTGGTGGCTGCGACCATCTCCTCCCGTATTAATCCGGTTCCTGCTTCGCTGACTACGCCATCCTGATTCTGTTGATGGTGTCTCACGACTCTTACACTGGACCTGCGTATCAGAAAGACCCCAATCTCCTCCCTCAGCTCCTGAACCTCCTTCATGTGGCCCAGCAGCTGCACTCTACACCCAGGACCATATCTGGCTACCACCCTGCATCTGCTCTGGTTCATCTCCTTCACCTTCGTCTCAAATTTAGATTTCAGTTCAGCCAGAAGGGCACCTTTGGGCAGGTCAATCTTCTCCTCCCCAAACTCCCCAGCAGATTCTTCTCAGCCTGGTCCAGTTTCCCAGAGGAGAGGGAGAACAGACGGAGCTCTGTATCCCCCAACTCTACCTCCACATGGAGTCCCAACCCCAGCAGACTGCTCAGGTTCCCAGGCCTCCCATACTCCTCCCTCAGGAAGGACAGGAGGTGGCGGGACACCTCAGGCACCACCCGCTCCAGCACCAGAGGGATCTTATCCGTAACCAACTGTTTGGCTGTCTGGACTTCATTTGCGTAGCCATGCAGGACCAGCTGAGCTGAGTCAAGGCGCGTCACCTTCACCCCTGGAACAACCTCACCTAGATCCTTCTCTATCACTTCACCTAGAAGAAGGAGCTGGACCTGTCCCAGATGACAGGTGGTGCTGATCTTCTCCTGCTTCCCTGTGCTCAGATGATGGAGTACATGTTCTTGACCACCAGGCGGAGATGTGTCGACCGGGAGGGAGTGGTGACTCTAGATTTGGAAAACAATCAAATCAAATCTAATTGTATTAGTCACATACACATGGTTTGCAGATGTTAATGTGAGTGTAGTGAAATGCTTGTGCTTCTTGTTCCGACAGTGCAGTAATATCTAACAAGTAATCTAACAATTTCCCAACAACTACCTAATACACACAAATCTAAAAGGGGCGAATGAGAATATGGACATAAATATATGGATGAGCGATGGCTGAGCAGCATAGGTAAGGTGCAATAGATGGTATAAAATGCAGTATATACACATATGATGAGTAATGTAAGATATGTCAACATTATTAAAGAGGCATTGTTTAAACTCCATTTGTTAAAGTGGCCAGTAATTGGGTCTCCATGTCGGCAGCAGCCTCTCTGAGTTAGTGGTGGCTGTTTAACAGTCTGATGGCCTTGAGATAGAAGCTGTTTTTCAGTCTCTCGGTCCCTGCTTTGATGCACCTGTACTGACCTCGCCTTCTGGATGATAGCGGGGTGAACAGGCCGTGGCTCGGGTGGTTGTTGTCTTTGATTATCTTTATTGCCTTACAAGTAAGTATTTGCAGGGTAATTACACTGTGATAATGAATACAATACTTTATTACTTTTCTACTTAAGTAGGTTTATGGATTTATTATTAAAAGGTAATCCGTCCAGCTGATTGTGGGAAATCTGATGATTCTACATTAAAGCGACTTGGTTGGTATTTTTCAGTTTACTTTAACATGGTTTCATTTAGTTAAAATGACTCTACCCGCAATATTACAAAACCACACATTTATACCTCACAAACTGGCAAACGTCCAAGTGTGGGATAACAGTGCAAATACAACAAAAGTGCATTGTGGTCATGATGATATGTGACTCACTGTATAGGTGTGTCTATATAGTCTGGCCTCACCTGACTACTGACTGGGGAGGTTGTTGTGGGTGGAGGCTCCAGGCTGTCTCTCAGCGTGAGGAAGAGAGGTCCTCCAGGCAACTCCAAAACATGATTAGGTTTCTGAAGTACCCTCTCCTGGACTGGAAGAGTTACAGACACATAATGAGTTGTTGTTGTCATGTAGTACTAGTAATAACAATACCAACAATGATAATAACAACACGTTTACTATTTAGTAAGTGTAGTGTAGGCCGTCATTGTAAATAAGAATTTGTTCTTAACTGACTTGCCTAGTTAAATAAAGGTTAAATAAGTAAATAAATAAAAGTAAGCATTTAGCATTTAGTCCAGGATTTGAAGAGTTAAAGGCTACATAAACTAGAGGAGTTGTGCTATAATCTCAAAAGTAGTATACTGTAGGTACATCTTTAAAGTTAATAATTCATCTTAAAAGTTATTACAACAACATGTGTCTTCTTTTTTAGATTGATAAAGTACTGTAGAATGAATCGATATAATGAAAAGCCAAAGTAATACATTTTTGCCTGTCTGCATAAGCGGATGTTGATATTGAAAAACAAACGTTCAGTTATGAAACGAGTTTGGCAAGACTAGGTTACATGGTAGAAAAACACTCCATATTCAATCACTTAGCCTAAACATTTTCATACCTGTCTGGTCAATAAATGCGATCTTGTAGACTTTGTCACCAACGGATTCTACTGGTCCACAATCTCCGCCACCGGATTTACGTTTAATTCCAAAGTACCTTTTTATCATATGTTTCTGTGGTGGGTCCAGAGTCTGGCACTCGAAGAAAACAGGGTATTTGAAAACGTACATATTATAAAGTAGCCTGGCTATTATTTTGTCGTTGACCCTAATAGAAATAGCAAATTAGTCGATCGAGGAGAATATAGACTACACTGCTGCCAACATATCCCCATGCACACACCGATTCCTATTAATAAAAAAAAAAATCAGATTTACTTGATGAACTTTAGATATTGTCCACCCTGGACTTGAGTTGGCCGGAAATATATAAATCTATTATTGGTTCAGATTAAGTCCGTCCAGACCATCCCAAATCCATTTCTGTGGACGTGCGGCACTATTGAGAGGAATCGATGAATATGTCCCGGGCGTCCAGGTAGGCGTATTTTCAACCGGTGTAAATTGATTGTCTATACGTAAATTGTTAGGTCGCCATGGTTAAAACATGAAACGTAACGCTTAAAGTAGATCAGTAAACGTACAAACCATATGTTACGACTATGAATTAACATTTACACGTTCAATTCTTACTTTACATCTCCCTTTACTCGGTTATAGATCTTTTTATAGTCAGGAATGTGGCATCTGCAAAGGACATGAACCGAAAGTAGTTAGTCGAAGTTAGCGAGCCACTCAAGCAACTCTAGGCTACGTTAGTTGCTTTCCAACTTTAGGTTTCATTTACAAAAGAAAAGTCGAGAGCTCGTTTGACAACGGCATTCGATATCGACGTTATACCAGTAGATGGCGTAGTATTGGCTTGGGCCTTCAGCAAATTACTTATGTGAGAATGATGCGATAAAAACAGAAGAACATTGGATAGAATAACCGCTTGAGCTGCAAAATAGAAAGTAAATATGATTTAGGCTTATTCCACTATATAAATATGCCATTCGGTGTGTTATCTAATGGCCATATAATTGCAAAATTTATGTTTATAGCAGCGTGGGGTTAATGTGGTGAGTATGTAACCTAATGAATCACACCTTTTCCAGTATTTGGGAGCACAGACTGTAGGCCTTATATTATGATTTTTTTTCCTATTGTATTTGTGAATTCCACTCTGTATGTAGGCTTGTTATAGTCATTTGCGTTGCACAACCCCACCAAGCATTACATTTTTTATTTAACTTTTATTTAACTAGGCAAGTCAGTTAACCCCCTGGAGTCTAAGGGCCCGGGGCTGGGTTTCTACTTATCTAACATATTGAATTATTTGGTAATACCGAGGATAATTTAGCCATTAGATTTACGATCCCGTAGGTATAAAACATAGATTGAAACGTTTTGGGATGAAATATACTGCTATTATCCCATAGAAACACATTGAATAACAGATTCATACATGGAAAAAGGATAGTAAAAAAATAAATCAAAAGGAAGTTTGTTTTGAATTATCTGTCCTATCTATATTGTGTATATAAATATATAGATATATATATATTTGTGTTTGTGAGTGTTTCATCTTTCCATAGAGGAGTCATAATAGTTTGTAGCCCAAACCATTTGGACGCGAGAGACATTTTCGTGAGAAGACCTCCTGGTCTGACAAACACCTCCGCAGATGCGGAAGGCCGACATCGGCGGATTGAGACTTAGCCCTTGCAAAAAAAATGATATCTCGAGCATTAACCGACAGATTTTGATGGGGATTTTATGATTATGCTAATATAATTTTTTCACACAGACATTGACTATCTTTTCAAATGAAGGGTCGTAATCCTGCCCTATAAAAAATAGTAATGAAACATTTTAGTGCATGATAACATTGCAACTGTTAACTCCTATGTTTGCCATGAGATCTTGTTATTCTCCCCTTTGTATTTCTTTGTGATAATTGCCACTGCTGTATATTTGTAACCCCTGCCAACAGACGTAATGCAACGTATGACTGATTAACACTATTGAACTGGAAATGTGTCTCATGTTCCTTTCAGTCTATAGTTCAGGTCAGTGGTTAACCAGCACAAACATCTAGTTCCACTAATAGCTAGCCTAGACATCTTTCACAAAAAAATATGTTACATATGGATAGGCACGAAATACAATTTCATTTGATCATCAAATCAAAATCCAACTATAATTGTCACACCCTTTGTAAACATGATCAAGACAAACGAGATGATTGTGGACTATAGAGAAAGGAGGACCGAGCATGCTCCCATTCTCATCGACGGGGGCTGTAGTGGATCAGGTTGAGAGCCTCAAGTTCCTTGGTGTCCACATCAACAACAAACTGTCATGGTCCAAATACACCAAGACAGTCGTGAAGAGGGCACGACAACGCCTATTTCCCTTCAAGAGACTGAAAAGATTTGTCATGGGTCCTCAGATCTTCAAAAAGTTATACAGCTGCACAATCGAGAGCATCCAGACTGGTACTTCTTGCCATGCAGTAGCAGAGAGAACCTTCTATGACTAGGGTGGCCAGAGTCCTTGGCAATTTTTTGGGCCTTCTGACACCACCTGGTATAGAGGTCCTGGATGGCAAGGAGTTCTCTAGCGCCTTGCGGTTGAATGCCGAGCAGTTGCCATACCAAGCAGTGCTGCAGCCAGTCCAGATGCTCTCAATGGTGCTGCTATTGAACTTTTTGAGGATCTGTGGGCCCATGCCAAGTTTTTTCAGCCAGGGAATTTTTTATTTTTTATTATTTTTTTTATTTCACCTTTATTTAACCAGGTACGCTAGTTGAGAACAAGTTCTCATTTGCAACTGCGACCTGGCCAAGATAAAGCATAGCAGTGTGAGCAGACAACACAGAGTTACACATGTAGTAAACAATTAACAAGTCAATGACACAGTAGGAAAAAAAAGGGGAGTCTATATACATTGTGTGCAAAAGGCATGAGGTAGGCGAATAATTACAATTTTGCAGATTAACACTGGAGTGATAAATGATCAGATGGTCATGTACAGGTAGAGATATTGGTGTGCAAAAGAGCAGAAAAGTAAATAAATAAAAACAGTATGGGGAAGAGGCATTGTCTTGCCCTTTTCCCAACTGTGTTGGTGTGTTTGGACCATGACAGGTCCTTAGAGATGTGGACACTAAGAAACTTGAAGCTCTCGACCCGCTCCAGTACAGCCCCGTCTTGTTCCTCTAAATATGTCTAAATCCCACCGGCGAACTCATGGGACTTTTCTGCTTTTCATGTCTTGGCCACTTGTTGTAACTTTAATGTGTTTGAGTTAATGTTTAAGTTTATTCTTTGAGCTGTATCTAAAGATATTTCTTTAGATTTATTTGCATATGTAATTGTATTGGGTTGTGTTGAATTACGCTTTTTGACTGCAAGTCCCAGAATGCCTTGCGAGAGGAATGAGTGATAACGCGCCATTTATGTGCAGGTGCTAGGGATTGTGGCTGACTTTCCGACAGCATTTTACCTGCATTGCTCTGTACCAAAACAATTGTTGTTAAATGTGACGTGAACAAGTATTCTTACTAAAATAAGCTTTCGTATCAAACCCCACGTCCCGAGTCATTACTTTGAAGTTAGTTCATCTAAAACCACTAGTGGGACATGCATTGTTCTTATTCTGCATTAGGCTACCAGGAAAATTGAAGGGTGGGTCAGCCAGGACCCTTCACTGGGATTCTGGAAATGGTTTTAGACACAACATGGATCATAGCTGCAGCCACCTCTTCCAGTCAGCCACCGCTTCCAGTTCAACTTGAGTTAGTGGTTTATTGAAAATATAGAAAAATACATGTTTTAAATGTTTGAGAAACTGCCCTGTCGGTGGATTATAAGATGAAGTGTTGGCATTCAACATTCATTAATTGGAAAGGGTGCCATTTCCCCAGCCCCATCCCTCAGCTGTAAATCTAAACTAATGTTGTGGACTGTGATGCACATTGTCAAAAGTCCCACTGGTGTGCTTTTATTATTTCACAAAGCTTTGATAATTAGCTGTGTGAGTGTATAGCCTAATGCAGATTTAATGCAGGCTACTGTTTTAAGCAATTAATATCCAGTAGATACTGTTGATAAATGCTTTAGAGAACTAAAACTAACTTAGGTTGACAATTTTAAGGAGACAAGGTCGTTCTACATAATTATAGGGTGAAGCCACGATGATAGGATTAATCATGAAACGTTTTAAATATTCTCTGCAGTCTGTTGTATTCTTCTTGATACCAATCCTTCCTGTTTCTCCAATTAAGTATCAGTCTCTTCTTTGAGTGTTTTTCCCAGATGTTTTTAGAATAATTACCACATGTTTTGATGTTTCTATGACAATCAATTCAAAAGTTTTTGCGAACAAGAGATTTAATGGCAAATGTCTGTTGAATGTCTAATACAACCTACTTTACCTGTCATTAAAAGGAGAGAAGACCACTAAGTCTGGCCATGTGGAGAAGGCGAGCTATAGTGAGGGGCAACTTACCCATTTTCTCAGGGCCAGCATGAGGGATAAAGTTTCTCCTGTGTCGGTGAGTGTAGCTATTAGTTAGGTTTGAGCATCTTAGCGATACGATATGTTCTATACAGCTGTCAACATTCTACAATGAAAAATACAATTACCAAATTCTATAATCATTAACCAGATTACTCCGGATACCAGACTTTGATAACTCAGTTCTAGAATGTTGTAATTTAGTAGAATGAATCTAAATATCTATTGATATTCAGAATGGACTTTGTTTAGACATCCAGCCTGTGTTGTAGATTAATGACCAGGGACATCTTCAAAGACACGGTATTTATTTATTCACAGTCTTGATTTATAGGATCCTTCCCCCTATATGAATGATATGTCAAGTGATGAACTTTGAACTGATAACTTGGGATTTTATGGAAAAACTGCACTTCATGTGAAAATGACAGTTTATTAAATATTCTACAGCTGTAATGTCCTCAATCCAATCAAACTTTATTTATATAGCACATTTCTAACAACAAATGTATTTCAAGGTGTTCAAAGTCAGGCATTGAAGGGAATGTGCCACTTAACATCGTTCCTCTTGGCAAGTCTCAATAGGTGATCAGGGGATACTCTCTACCACACGTGAATGCCTCCGTGGAGCTCATTAGTGTGGCCATGCATCCTATTTTGGAGGTTCACAATATCGGCTGTACAGATGTGGAATACGAGTGGAGGAAGCCAGCCATGCCAACCCAGGTGCTGTCAGTGGAAGACCTGTACCCGGCTGAAGACTACAACCGTCTGTCCCGAGAGCCCAGAGAGGAGGATCTTCAGATTCAGTGAAATGGCATGTCTACTTGAACCTGAGTCAGAACAACCGCTACTCTCCCGTCATCCCTGTCTGTAGCAGACATTATTAAAAAACAAGTGAACCTGGGGCATGCAGGCATCCTGGCTGGCATGGCTCTGTTGGTGGAGCAGCAGGAGCCTGGATATGCAGGAGTCAGGGCTTTCGGTCACAGGGTCTGGGATCCTGGGTGCCTCATCGATTGGCCTGGTGGGCACCACAGCAGTGGTGGAGGTCAAGTGTCCCCACGGAGCAAGATACCTTACCATTGAAGAGGCAGTGAAGTCAAAGAGTTTATATATGAAGGAGGGATGGTCTTACAGCCTCCGTGAAGACCATCCTTACTGGCACCAGGTCCAAGGTCAGCTCCACATCACTGGAAGGGACGCCTGCTTCTTCATTGTGTGGACCACCAAAGCCTCCATCACCACCTCCATCACCATCCCTATCAACGTGACGACATCTGACAGACTCATATTGATACCCCTGTCAGTACCTGTTTTCAGGGAAGACAAGGGACCAAAAATATTCCATATAGTCTTCCGGAACAACTGATGCTCTCATTCATGTTTCAGTGTTATTTGCCTCGAAGGGAGCATAGAAGTAGTTTAGCTCGGTCTGGTAGGCTTGTGTCACTGGGCAGCTCTCAGCGGTGTTTCCCTTTGTAGCCTGTAATGGTTTGCAAGCCCTGTCACATCCGACGAGCATCAGAGCCGGTGTAGCACGATTCGATCTTAGTCCTGTATTGACGGTTTGATGGTTCGTCGAAGGGCATAGCGGGATTTCTTATAAGCTACAGGGTTAGAGTCCCGCTCCATGAAAGCGGCAGCTCTAGCCTTTAGCTCAGTGCGGATGTTGCCTGTAATCCATGTTTTCTGGGTGGGGTATGCATGTACAGTCACTGTGGGGATGAAGTCATCAATGCACTTATTGATGAAGCCAATGACTGATGTGGTGTACTTCTCAATGCCATCGGAGGAATCCCGGAACATATTCCAGTCTGTGCTAGCAAAACAGTCCTGTAGCTTAGCATCTACTTCATCCAACCACTTTTTTATTGATCAAGTCACTGGTGCTTCCTGCTTAAATTTTTGCTTGTAAAAAGGAATCAGGAGGATAGAATTGTGGTCAGATTTGCCAAATGGAGGGCGAGGGAGAGCTTTGTATGCATCTCTGTGTGTGGAGTAAAGGTGGTCCAGAGTTTTTCCCTCTGGTTGCACATTTAACATGCTGATAGAAATTTGGTAAGACTAATTTAAGTTTCCCTGCATTAAAGTCCCCTGCCACTAGGAGCGCCTCCTCTGTGTGAGCGTTTCCCGGTTTGCTTATGGCGGAGTACAGCTCATTGAGTGCGGTCTTACTGCCAGCCTCAGTCTGTGGTGGTATGTAGACAGCTACAAAAAATACAGATGAAAACATTCTAGTTAGATAGTGTGGTCTACAGCTTATCATGAGAAACTCTACCTCGGGTGAGCAAAACCTCAAGACTTCCTTAGATATCATGCACCAGCTGTTATTTACAAAAATACATAATCAGCCCCTCTTGTCTTACCAGACGCCGCTGTTCTATCCTGCCGATACAGCGTATAACCAGCCAGCTGTATGTTGATAGTGTCGTCATTCAGCCAATACTCTGTGAAGAATAAGATATTACATTTTTGAATTTGAATGTTGGTAGTTTAATCTTCCACGTAGGTCATCGATTTTATTTTCCAAAGATTGCACGTTTGCTAGCAGAATGGAAGGCAGTGGGGGTTTATTCGATTGCCTACAAATTCTCAGAAGTCAACCCGCCCTCCGGACCCATTTTTCTCAGTCTTCTCTTCACGCAAATGACGGAGATCTGGGCCTGTTCCCGGGAAAGCAGTATGTCATTCAAGTCGGACTCGTTAAAGGAAAAAACAGGATTCTGCCAGATCGGGGTGAGTAATTGCAGTTCTGATGTCCAGTTATTTTCGGTCATAAGAGACGGTAGCAGCAACATTATGTACAAAATAAGTTAGAAAATAAGTTACAAACAACGCAAAGAACAAACGAAAAAACACAATTTGATAGGCACACGTAAAACGTCAGCCTTCTTCTCCGGTACCATCTTAACATCTTTGACCTCATGGCTTGGTTTTTTCATGCACTGTCAACTGTGAGACCTTATATAGACAGGTGTGTGCTTTTCCAAATAATGTCTAATCAATTGAATTGACCAGAGGTGTACTCCAAGCAAATTGTAGAAACAGGATGCACCTGAGCTTTGAGTCTCAAAGCAAAGTCTTTGAGTCTCAAAGCAAAGTCTTTGAGTCTCAAACCTTTGAGTCTCAAAGCAAAGGGTCTGACTACTTATGTAATTAAGGTTTATTTGATATTTTATCTTATCTAAAACCCTGTTTTCAATTGTCAATATGGGGTATTGTGTGTAGATTGATGAGAAATTAGTTGTAACCCGGTTAGCTACACCTGGGGTTGGAGTGAAAACCTACAGGAGGGTCGCTCTCCAGGAACTGGGTTGGGGACTCCTGCAATAGAGCCACACAATGCAGGCGATGGGTGTAGTATTAAACACTTTTTTACAATAATTTTGAAGCGTAACTGCAGTTCAAGTGGAGTATACCTGCAGTTCAACTGCAGTTCACTTCAGTTATTCCGCAATTACTGCGTCAAAAGTTGACTGTTAATGCACTTTTACTGCAGTTGCAATCTTTTTTGTAAGGGACACTTTGAAAGGCGGTGAAATGACAAAAGTGATCCGCTTGATCACGTCCAAGGTCTATCTATGGTCCCAAGTACAATACAAAAAAGTGTATTTCTTTTGCGAGAAGGGGTGGTCGCGCACGTCATCTGTCAGGTGCGTAGGTTGACAAGTTCACAGCAGTTGTGCTGTTCGAATCAAACTGACACAGTAGCTATTAGAAGAAAGCGAGTAGGCTACTTTGGATTACAATATGGAAGGTTACAAATACCCCGTTTTCTTCGAGGTCCCCAGTCTGGATCCAGCACAGAAAGAGAAGTTAGAAAAGTACTTTCAGGTTCGCCGTAAATCTGGTGGTGGAGACTGCGGACCGATAGACAATGTTGGTGACAACGTTTACAAGATCGCATTTATTGACCGGACAGGTATAGAAATATTGAGTTTACTATTTGAACTGTACTTGAGACTAAAGGTGAAACGTAAACAAAGTATATTTACATGTTTTCCTGTCGATAATTGTGTAACAGTTTCACTTTCATATTTAAAGCTGGTCTATGCAGAAATCGCTCCACCGTTTTTTTGTAAAAGTTCTAATAGTTAGCCTAATTTCAGTTTGTGACAAAACAAACATGAATAGTGTAGAGAATCTTTGTACCATCTAAACCTCCGTGAAATATGTTTTCCTTAAACAACAATATTTTATTTTCATCTGTTTGAAGCTGGTGCACAAAACTGAAAGTAAAAGAAGCAAAAACTACACGAAAGAATGAGACGCATAGAAATAGCACAAATAGAACAGATCAACATCTTCTTAAACTTGCTTTCAAACGCAATGATAGATCTATAACTGACATTTCTATGTGAATGTGGGTGTCCCCCAAAACGTTACATATTGCTGCTTTAAATTAGGCTGCATGCTCACTTCATTCACCCTTGTCTCTGTGAGAACATAACTTGTAGTATTTAAAGGGTAGTTCACCCAAATTAAAAATGTACATATTGATTTCCTTACCCAGGAAACAGGGTATGGACAAGGTACACTACATGACCAAAAGTATGTGGACAACTGTGTGTCAAACATCTCATTCCAAAACCATGGGCATTAATATAGTTAGTCCCCCTTTACTCGTACAATAGCCTCCACTCTTCTGGGAAGGTTTTCCACTAGATGTTGGAACTTTGCTGTAGGG
The DNA here is from genome assembly GCF_023373465.1 of Oncorhynchus keta. Lineage (NCBI taxonomy): Eukaryota > Metazoa > Chordata > Actinopteri > Salmoniformes > Salmonidae > Oncorhynchus > Oncorhynchus keta. Next base: position 68,791,486 of record NC_068455.1, on the reverse strand, counting down.
ACTTTGTTCCATTCAGCCGCAAGAGCATTAGTGAAGTCGACACCATTCTGTATACCTCTGGCCCTTCGTTAGACACTGTTAACTAACCTCCAGATGAGCTTCAATGCCACACAACTCTCCTTCCGTGGCCTCCAACTGCTCTTAAATGCAAGTAAAACTAAATCCATGCTCTTCAACCGATCGCTGCCCGCACCTGCCCGCCCGTTCAGCATCACTACTCTGGACGGTTCTGACTTAGAATATGTGGACAACTACAAATACCTAGGTGTCTGGTTAAACTGTAAACTCTCCTTCCAGACTCACATCAAACATCTCCAATCCAAAATTAAATCTAGAATCGGCTTCCTATTTCGCAACAAAGCATCCTTCACTCATGCTGCCAAGCATACCCTAGTAAAACTGACCATCCTACCGATCCTCGACTTCGCTGATGTCATTTACAAAATAGCCTCCAACACTACTGAACAAATTGGATGCAGTCTATCACAGTGCCATCCGTTTTGTCACCAAAGCGCCATACACTACCCATCACTGCGACCTGTATGATCTTGTTGGCTGGCCCTCGCTTCATACTCGTCGCCAAACCCACTGGCTCCAGGTCATCTACAAGTTTCTGCTAGGTGAAGCCCCGCCTTTATCAGCTAACTGGTCACCATAGCAGCACCCACCGGTAGTCCCCGCTCCAGCAGGTATACCTCACTGGTCACCCCCAAAGCCAATTCTATCTTTGGCTGCCTCTCCTTCCAGTTCTCTGCTGCCAATGACTTGAACGAACTGCAAAAATCTCTGAAGCTGTAGACTCTTACCTCCCTCACTAGCTTTAAGCACCAGCTGTCAGAGCAGTTCACAGATCACTGCACCTGTACATAGCTCATCTGTAAATAGCCCATCCAATCTACCTCATCCCCATACTGTATTTATTTATTTATCTTGCTCCTTTGCACCCCAGTATCTCAACTTGCACATTCATCTTCTGCACATCCTACCATTCCAGTGTTTAATTGCTATATTCTAAATACTTTTCTACCGTGGCCTATTTATATTTTTCTGTATATTTCTATTTTTGCTGTATATTTTTCTACTGTATTATTGATTGTATGTTTGTTTATTCCATGTGTAACTAACTCTGTTGTATGTGTTGAACTGCTATGCTTTATCTTGGCCAGGTCGCAGTTGCAAATGAGAACTTGTTCTCAACTAGCCTACCTGGTTAAATAAAAAATAAATACATGTTGGACGATTAGGCCTGGCTCGCAGTCGGCCTTCCAATTTATCCCAAAGGTGTTCGATGGGGTTGAGGTCAGGGCTCTGTGCTGGCCAGTCAAGTACTTCCACATCAATCTCAACCAATCATTTCTGGATGGACCCTGCTTTGTGCACAGGGGCATTGTCATGCTGAAACTGGAGAGGCCTTCCCCAAACTGTTGCCACAAAGTTGGAAGCACAGAATCGTATATGCTGTAGCGTTAAGATTTCCCTTCACTGGAATTAAGGAGCTTGAACAATGAATCACTGCCCTAGACCATTTTTCCTCCTCCACTTAACTTTACAGTTGCCGCTTTATATTGGGGCAGGTAGCATTCTCTTGGCATCAGCCAAACACAGATTTGTCCGTCGGACTGCCAGATGGTGAGGCGTGATTCATCACGCCAGAGAATGCATTTTTATACTGCTCCAGAGTCCAATGGCGTTGAGCTTTACACCACTCCAGCCGACGCTTGGCATTGCGCATAGTGATGTTAGGCTTGTGAGCGGATGCTCGGCCATGGACATCTATTTCACGAAGCTCCCGACGAACAGTTCTTGTGCTGACGTTGCTTCCAGAGGCAGTTTGGAACTCGGCAGTGAGTGTTGCCACCGAGGACAGATAATATTTGACATGCTACGCGTTTCAGCACTCAGTCAATCCCGTTCTGTGAGATTGTGTGGCCTTCCACTTCGAGGCTGAGCTGTTGTTGCTCCTAGATATTTACACTTCACAACAACCACTCTTATAGTTGACTGTTCTAGAAGGGCAGAAATTGATAAATAAATAAAAATATATTTTGTTTTTGAGATTCTTCAAAGTAGCTACGCTTTGCCTTGACAGCTTTGCACACTCTTGGCATTCTCTCAACCAGCTCCATGAGTTCGTCACCCAGAATGCATTTCAATTAACAGGTGTGCCTTGTTAAAAGTTAATTTGTGGAATTTCTTTCTTAATGCATTTGAGCCAATCAGTTGAGTTGTGACAAGGTAGGGGTGGTATACAAAAGATTTGGTCAAATTTGGTAAAAGACCAAGTCCATATTATGGCAAGAACCGCTCAAATAAGCAAAGAGAAACGACAGTCCATCATTACTTTAAGACATCAAGGTCAGTCAATACGGATCATTTTCAAGAACTTTGAACGTTTCTTAAAATGCAGTTGCAGAAACTATCAAGTGCTATGATGAAACTTGCTATCATGAGGACCGCCACAGGAAAGGAAGACCCAGAGTTACTAGGGCCGGGCGGTATAACGTATTTTACTATATTCCGGTATTGATGCACGGACCGGTTTGGGTTTTTACTTTACCTTCTATAACAGTATTTGAATGATTGGTTTGTTAAATGTGATACGCCTTGTGTAACGTCCATTTTCATAGTTTACTCCGCTACTTGAGTCATCCCTCTCCGCTCTCAATTCAAGGGCGTTATTGGCATGGGAAACGTGTTAACATTGCCAAAGCAAGTGAGGTAGATAATATAGCAAGTGAGGTAGATAATATAGCAAGTGAGGTAGATAATATAGCAAGTGAGGTAGATAATATATAAAGTGAATATATAAAGTGAAATATATAAAGTGAATATATAAAGTGAAATAAACAAAACAAAAATTACAGTAAACATTACACATACAGAAGTTTCAATACTCTCTCTCTCTCTCCACGCCGCTTTACCACACAGACCTAGTCCCAACCCCTGTCACTCAAGAGGCCCTTTTGTTGTTGCTTGACCATGAGACACTTTCGTTCAGTCTGCTTGGTCAATGCAGCACATACAACAATGTTGATGACAACAATGTTGTTTCCAATTTGATCGTAATTTAAATTCACAAGCGTTCTTTAGTTACAATATTAGTTTGTGTTTCTTACATCTGCAAACAGCTAGTTTGTATTTTCTTAGAAAGCTAAGCTAAATCCTGTTAGCTTGCTAGCTAACTAGCTAATAAGTACTGAGTCAGAGCAAACAGCTAGCTAATACAGCCTTAAAACAATGCTGGTGAAAGCATAAATCAGCATATTTATCTTCTAAATCAAAGAGGAATAGGGGAACATGAATATGTTGGCTATATGCATAAAGATGTAATGTAGCCAAAGATTATAGGGTCCCCTAGGAAACACAGAACATCACTGGTTTCTACCCTGTCACAGTAACTCGTTCATGGCATTTTCATTCTTTGTCATGTCAAACAACACTGTATTCAAAGTGCCCACTATTATTTATATTCTAAACTATAGAATTAGAATAAACATATTTTCATGATTCCAAAAGTTCACCCAAGTGTTTTGATCTAAATCGCAATTGCAACATTAAAAATAAGACAGAGAATTTTTGCCCATATCGTGGCAGTGTGGAAATGATCCCAAGTGAATGCAGGAAATGGGGAAATTGATGGAAATGCAGGAAATTATTTAAGTTGAAGTTGAATTTAACAGTATAAAACAATCAGAATGGAGAGAGAGCCATTGAAATAATTTAGAATATACTGTATGTGTTGCCACCCTAGGGTCAAGCACTACTCACAAATTTAGAACTTTTATTAATGAATAACATCAAATACCGTCATACCAACAAAAATTTGAAAAATACCATGATATGATATCTTGGCCGTATCACCCAGCCCTAAGAGTTACCTCTGCTGCAGAGGATAAGTTCATTAGAGTTACCAGCCTCAAAAATTGCAGCCCAAATAAATGCTTCACAGAGTTCAAGTAACAGACACATCTCAACATCAACTGTTCAGAGGAGACTGAGTGAATCAGGCCTTCATGGTTGAATTGCTGCAAAGAAACCACTACTAAAGGACACTAAGAAGAAAATATTTTTTTGTGCCAAGAAAGACAAGCAATGGACATTAGACAGATGGAAATCTGTCCTTTGGTCTTATGAGTTTGTTTTGGTCCAACCGCTGTGTCTTTGCAGAGTATGAGAACGGCTGATATCCGCATGTGTGGTTCCCACCGGGAAGCATGGAGGAGGAGGTGTGATGGCGTGTGTGTGCTTTGCTGGTGACAGAATTCAAGGTACACTTAACCAACATGGCTACCACAGCATTCTGCAGCGATACAGCATCCCATCTGGTTTGGGCTTAGTGGGACTATAATTTGTTTTTCAACAGGACAATGATCCAACACACCAGGCTGTGTAAGGGCTATTTGATCAAGAATGAGAGTGATGGAATACTGCATCAGATAACCTGGCCTCCATAATCACCCAAACTCAACCAAATTGAGATGGTTTGGGATGAGTTTGACCGCAGAGTGAAGGAAAAGCAGCCAACAATTGCTCAGCATATGTGGCAACTGCTTCAAGACTGTTGGAAAAGCATTCCAGGTGAAGCTGGTTGAGAGAATGCCAAGAGTGTGTAAAGCTCTCAAGGGAAAGGGCGGCTACTTTGAAGAATCTAAACTATATTTTGATTTGTTTAACACTTTTTTGGTTACTACGTGATTCCATATGTGTTATTTCATAGTTTTGATGTCTTCACTATTATTCAACAATGTAGAAACCCTTGAGTAGGTCTGTTCAAACTTTGGACTGGTACGAAATATGTATATAATTAATTTTTCATGAGTCTATTGGAAAAATAATAGGATGTGTTGTCAAAACAAATGAATGCATTCAAAAGTGAAAAAATATTATTAAAGGGTCAATTCTTTTCATATTTATATGTAACGGCTGTTGGTGGAAGAATGTGAGGACCAAAGCACAGCGTGGTACGTGTTCATGTTTGTTTATTGACACTGAATACAAAAATAACAACGGGAATAACCGAAACAGTCCTGAAAGGTAAAAAACACTAAACAGAAATCAACTACCCACAAGACACAGGTGGGAAAAGGCTACCTAAGTATGGTTCTCAATCAGAGGCAACGATCGACAGCTGTCCCTGATTAAGAACCACACCAGGCCAAAACAAAGAAATACAAACACATAGAAAAAGAATGTAGAATGCCCACCCAAATCACACCCTGACCAACCCAAAAATAGAGACATAAAAAGCTCTCTACGGTCAGGGCGTGACACACCCTTTGAACATTTAGAGATTTTGGGGCTTCGTCAAGCAACTAGTTACCAACAACAAAAACAACATGTACTGTACACATACATGTACTGTATGTACCCATAAAATGTTTAGATATGGAGCAGTTTTGGCCCATAAATCAAATCAAATTTTATTTGTCACATACACATGGTTAGCAGATGTTAGTGCGAGTGTAGCGAAATGCTTGTGCTTCTAGTTCCGACAATGCAGTAATAACCAACGAGTAATCTAACAATTCCAAAACTACTACCTTATAAACACAAGTGTAAGGGGATAAAGAATATGTACATAAAGATATATGAATGAGTGATGGTACAGAGCGGCATAGGCAAGATACAGTAGATGGTATTGAGTGCAGTATATACATATGAGATGAGTATGTAAACAAAGTGGCATAGTTAAAGTGGCTAGTGATACATTTATTACATAAGGATGCAGTAGATGATATAGAGTACAGTATATACGTATACATATGAGATGAATAATGTAGGGTATGTAAACATTATATTAGGTAGCATTGTTTAAAGTGGCTAGTGATATATTTTACATTTCCCATCAATTCCCATTATTAAAGTGGCTGGAGTTGAGTCAGTGTGTTGGCAGCAGCCACTCAATGTTAGTGGTTGCTGTTTAACAGTCTGATGGCCTTGAAATAGAACCTGTTTTTCAGTCTCTCGGTCCCAGCTTTGATGCACCTGTACTGACCTCACCTTCTGGATGATAGCGGGGTGAACAGGCAGTGGCTCGGGTGGTTGTTGTCCTTGATGATCTTTATGGCCTTCCTGTGACATCTAGGTGGTGTAGGTGTCCTGGAGGGCAGGTAGTTTGCCCCCGGTGATGCGTTGTGCAGACCTCACTACCCTCTGGAGAGCCTTACGGTTGTGGGCGGAGCAGTTGCCGTACCAGGCGGTGATACAGCCTGACAGGATGCCCTCGATTGTGCATCTGTAGAAGTTTGAGTGCTTCTGGTGACAAGTCAAATTTCTTCAGCCTCCTGAGGTTGAAGAGGCGCTGCTGCGCCTTCTTCACGATGCTGTCTGTGTGGGTGGACCAATTCAGTTTGTCTGTGATGTGTACGCCGAGGAACTTAAAACTTACTACCCTCTCCACTACTGTTCCATCAATGTGGATAGGGGGTGTTCCCTCTGCTGTTTCCTGAAGTCCACAATCATCTCCTTAGTTTTGTTGACGTTGAGTGTGAGGTTATTTTCCTGACACCACACTCCGAGGGCCCTCACCTCCTCCCTGTCTCGTCGTTGTTGGTAATCAAGCCTACCACTGTCATGTCGTCCACAAACTTGATGATTGAGTTGGAGGCGTGCGTGGCCACGCAGTCGTGGGTGAACAGGGAGTACAGGAGAGGGCTCAGAACGCACCCTTGTGGGGCCCCAGTGTTGAGGATCAGCGGGGTGGAGATGTTGTTACCAACCCTCACCACCTGGGGCGGCCGGTCAGGAAGTCCAGTACCCAGTTGCACAGGGTGGGGTCGAGACCCAGGGTCTCGAGCTTGATGACGAGTTTGGAGGGTACTATGGTGTTAAATGCTGAGTTGTAGTCGATGAACAGCATTCTCACATAGGTATTAGGGCAGTATGCAGTGTGGTTGAGATTGCATCGTCTGTGGACCTATTTGGGCGGTAAGCAAATTGGAGTGGGTCGAGGGTGTCAGGTAGGGTGGAGGTGATATGGTCCTTGACTAGTCTCTCAAAGCACTTCATGATGACGGAAGTGAGTGCTACGGGGCGGTAGTCGTTTAGCTCAGTTACCTTAGCTTTCCTGGGAACAGGAACAATGGTGGCCCTCTTGAAGCATGTGGGAACAGCAGACTGGGATAAGGATTGATTGAATATGTCCGTAAACACACCAGCCAGCTGGTCTGCGCATGCTCTGAGGGCGCGGCTGGGGATGCCGTCTGGGCCTGCAGCCTTGCGAGGGTTAACACGTTTTTATGTTTTACTCACCTCGGCTGCAGTGAAGGCGAGCCCGCATGTTTTGGTTGTGGGCCGTGTCAGTGGCACTGTATTGTCCTCAAAGCGGGCAAAAAGTTATTTAGTCTGCCTGGGAGCAAGACATCCTGGTCCGTGACTGGGTTGGTTTTCTTTTTGTAATCCGTGATTGAAGGTAGACCCTGCCACATACCTCTTGTCTGAGCCGTTGAATTGCGATTCTACTTTGTCTCTATACTAACGCTTAGCTTGTTTGATTGCCATGCGGAGGAATAGCTACACTGTTTGTATTCGGTCATGTTTCCGGTCATCTTGCCCTGATTAAAAGCAGTGGTTTGCGCTTTCAGTTTCACGGAATGCTGTCATCAATCCACGGTTTCTGGTTTGGGAATGTTTTAATTGTTGCTATGGGAACGCGTCTTCAACGCATGTTCTAATGAACTGGCTCATCGAATCAGCGTATTCGTCAATGTTGTTGTTTGACGCAATACGAAACATATC